>NC_134836.1:66578378-67178378 GCF_004210375.1 Tachypleus tridentatus | reverse complement strand
ACCCTTAAGCTGTTGCTATCCGTGTTTTCTTGGGTCATAGTATCACTATTTGTTCTCTCTACCTGTCGCCTGGGTTCCTCGAATCAAACTATCTCCTCTCGCCCACCCAGTGTGGGTTCTGGTGATAGAGCTCCACCATGGACCACCTGATTCGACATGAAACGTCAATCAGAGAAGCCTTTCTCAAACTACAATATCTTGTATCAATATTCTTTGACATTGAGAAGGCTTATGATACAACATGGAGGTGTGGCATTTTGCGAGACCTCCAAATATATGGGTGATGTGGTTATTTGCCCATTTTTATTGAAACTTTTTTAACGGACAGGAGATTCCAAGTTCCTGTGGATTCGACAATTTCCTGTTCTTTTCTACAGGAACTTGGAGTCCCTCACACTTTTCAGTATAAAGATTAATGCCATCACTGAACAACTTACTCTTACTGTTGCAAACGGGCTCTATATCGATGACTTTCATATCTCACATCAGTCGTCAAACATGAGGTATATTGAGCGGCAGCTACAGACTGTTATAAAAACAAAGTAATTTTTCATATTTTACTTGGACGCTTCACACCTTCTTTGTTTGCATCCACCCTTGCTCTAAGGTATGTAGGCAAAGGCGTAGCATGGGTTTTCAGCGCCCGGGGACAAAGTCAGTTTTCGCGCCTCCTTGTGACAAATGTAAGGCATAATTCATAATTATGTAAAATGAATTTGGCGCTCCCCACCCTCGATGCTGCGCCCAGGGAAAGATGTATCCCCCGCCCCCAGCTACGCCACTGTATATAGGACAATGTTTATGCATTTTGCGTTTGTTCTTCTGCTGGATTCCCAACTGTACAGTTAAAATATGTAATAAAGATCAAAACACTTTTTTAAATTCTATGTAAAATAAAAACTTCAGATTACATTTGTGAAATTGCCTACTATTAAGTAGAGGAAATTGATAAAGCCAACAAATTTCATGGTATCATTAGTTATTCCACAGAATATAATTATTTACAAGTATCTTCTCTTAGAAATTAAAACCAACAATCCTATCATGTACTTAAATGGAAGAATGCAATGAAAATATTTATATTTAAAAGAGCATCTTAAATGTATGTTCTATTTATCCTGTATATTTTCATACGTATCCACTACAAATGTTTGGTACCTTCATTATTTTGTGCCATTTACATTTTTGACACGCAAGTATATCTGCATACCTACTCCTTTAATACAGAGAAACTGGGAGATAGACAAGCTTACCAAACAAGTAAGTCATAACAAGAAACCAGGAGAGAAATATGTCTGGTAGTTGATAACCTGAAATATATTTCAAGAGACATGATACTTTAGGTAAACAATTTCAAATGTAAATTTTTTTTTATAAAATAAATACCAGCATCATGACAGAGTAAGAAAATGAAAAAAAAAAAACATTTGATAAAATAAAATTATTTGTCTTATAAATCTCATACACAACAACATGCACACTATATTTCATCAAGAACACTGTAAACATAAGTAAAGAAGGAACGAAATTTCTGCTTTTCATGCTGAAGGAACTTCAAACAAACCTTCTAACTAACAGATGTTCTAAGACCAATAGTAAGTCAAATTGGCTTGAAATCAAAGTTTCCACTTTTATACTTGTAGTGAATATAAATAATTATCTTTATACTGTAAGTCCTAAAACCAAATCAAATTCCTAAAACAAGAATTGTCGAACCCTTTGCAAGTGAAATATATTTATTATGTAACTTGGTAATCACATTCAAAATTACTTTTCCTTACACTGTTGTCCAGAATAAAACTTAGTTTGTACAAACTACAATGACAAGTAACACTGTAATATTTTCAACTCATTCTTGGATAGTTCAACAGTCAAGAGACAGGGTTAAAATCTCCCTTATGTATAAATGTTTTTCAAATAGCTACTTAATTCTGCACCACTAAGAGCTATTCACTTACATACAACTACCACATGTCATCAACCTTGAACAAGCTCTCACATGCATTATAACGGCTTATGACAATCACACTGCTTTAGTCCTCTACCAATGGGAAGGTTACACAATATCTGTATAAGCATAAGCTTGTTCTTGACAAGGCAACGAAAATTCACTAGAAGTCAGGAAGAAGATTAGGAAAGTGTTGTCTGTTTTATTTGTTTTGTTTTTATAAGAGTTCAGAATTGGCTATGCCAATTATATTCCCAGAAAACTTTCATTTCAACACTGGCCACTTAGAAGGAGATGGGTTTAATATTTTCCATTCTCTCTTGTTCAATGCAGATTTTTGTTAAGTAATACATGTGAGGTAATGCCAGCAACTTGGTGGTTTCTAATGGCACCAGGAATGAGAAGTGTAAGATGTCGTTCTTCATGTAATATTGTATTAGATGATTATCTCCTTCTTCCATTCATTTTATTTTTTCTTTTCATTGAGGAATTTTCAATGTGTTGGAATGTGTACATAAATCAAAGTACCATAATATGTATAAATCGCATAAAATGACTGGAAAACTCAACGAACAAAAGTGATCACACTAGATCTTCAGGGTATGCTGGAGAATAACAATTGGTAGGAGGCAAAAACCAAAGGAAAAGGAAACTGCATCATGAAATAAGTTATGGTAGACAAATGTGTTACTTTTAGTTCACATACCAGACCATGAGATCTCCAAAGACAAACAATGAAAAGAGGAAAGAGGTTGTGCTATGTTGAATGACCAAAGAGAATTTATGATATGTAGTTAAAAATAAAAGCAACAGAATATCACATACCTGATTCATGAGCATAGCAAACACAAAAAGTGACATTTCATCCTCAGAGAGAGATAAGCCAGAAACTAAGGCCAAATGTAAACCTCTCCAATAGTTTTAATTTTATGAAATACATATGTTATTTGTATCAATTCAAAACCCATCACACACACTGTTGTAAGATAAAAATTTTACTTAATTAAAACTATGTGCAAATTAACTTTGTTTTATTGTTAAAAGGTTTCACTTAATATAGGTGATAACTTTTAAAACAATTTTCTTAATCAATTTACATATAATATTTGATGATTCTTTTTGGCAACTTCCTTCACTTATTCATACAGTTACTTGAACTGATAAGGCCTAATGTGCACAGCCTATCCAACAGTGACCTTGTCTGTGAAATGTCATGTGATATGGTGAAGTGCTGTAAAGTGGTTTTTTTTTGTAATTTATGATGTCTGTATCCTTTGGTAATGTCTTCTAACAGGATATACAATTAGGGTCTGGCAGTGTTATTGAAACCACCTTTAGGGTAAACGTTTACTTTCATTCACTAATTGTGGTAAATAGTTTTGTCTGTACAGAGAAACAACATATAAGGACATGTATTGAAATGAACTTGTTTCAAAGCTATCTTACTATCATATCTACAGTAATGTTCAAATGTGCCTGATATGGAATGAACAATAGTGATCCCCAACAGGTATGATAGTTTACAGCAAATGTACAAAGTTCATGCTGCTAACCTAATTTGTTTTTCTTACTATAAACAAATATACAGTTGCAATGAAGAATAAACTTGAAACAAGAACTGTTATAAAACAAAACTGTCTTTTATGTACATATATAAGTATGAAATCCAAGATCAAAATGAAAATATTCCTTTATTTATTAGGTTTACTTTAAATACGATTTTCAGTTTAGTTCATTGAATCTACTGAATGTCTCAAGTCTCAGTTTTCACTTTATTGATTATTACAAGTTGAATTTTGATGCATGAATCTATAAAGCAGCAAAATCTAAAATAACATACATTTAAGTAAAGACTGTTCATGTAGAGTTAACTGTTTAAATTCATCACTGAAAATATTGGATTTTTATTCTAAATATACTATTTAATTTTCTTTACTGATATAGTGCATCAGCAAAAAATTAGTAATTTTTCCAGAGAAATTAAACAATTATGTATAAAGAATACAGAAACATTCACATCATCAACACATGCTTCATATAAAACAAACTTCAGAAGCCATCAATCTCTAGAGAGTAAACAAAAATAATTCAAGTTGGAAAAATCTGATAAATGTATTTATATAAACTAAAATCAAAATAAAACACTTGAGAAACAAATACAAAATTGAAATGCACATTGCATCCTTTACACAAATCACAACTAAAACCTCAATTCATCAAGTCATTATGATAGCAATCACAGTTTCTTCTCAGGTGCACTATTTCACTAAAATAAGTTATTTCATAAAATAAAAACAAAATTACTGTATTAACCTATTATCACCAATTTTCTTAACATTTTAGAATCATCTCAACAAAACTTCTGATATATTTACATCTTTGTTTCAGCAATCAAAAAACTGAAGTACATTTTATCTAAGTAAATTGCTTCTTCAATGAGTAATGCCACAAAAATGAAATAAAAATGCATATTAGCTAATTATTATCCTAAAATTCACTACTCACCCTATTTACAAAATGAAATTGTTCCTGTCCCAATTGTTTACTTTTTACAGGACTATAGCACAGTACTTACTGCTAAATATTGGCTGTTTCATAGTTTGAATAACGTAATTTTAAATTTTAGAATGATAAAGTAAGTCAATATTGGACATTAATGTGAACTCAAGTATTGCTCGGTTAAATAAAGCTCATGTGCTTTATTCCAGTAATGTTAGGGCTGTAAAAAGTGAGCCTTTCACCCTGGTAGGTTAAACTATTAAAAATTACTTCATTAAAAAACCTGGTTTTTCATGTGCAAAAGCCTTGTAATGTTTAATAAAGTCTACCAAATATAGTGAAGATACAATTAACATGTTAGAAGTTAGTAGTATGTAAACTGTAACAAGTAAAAATGGTTAAGAGATTGGTCTGATGGGCTTTGATGCTGTTTAAAGAATAAATTAATTAACCCTCTCACTACAGGTCTTCCCATGGTTAGGGATCAAAGGGGGTTTCATCATCTTTGTAGACTTACATTCGAACTTTTAGTGACCTAATTTTATGAATGTACTTCAGTAAGTTTGGTGTCACATTATAGATTATTATTCAAATTTTAGAATTACATATTAATTAATTTCTTAATTTAAAGATAAGATTTACAACAAAGTTCTTGAATAACAAATTTTATGTGCCACCTGGTATGTTGATTGCAGCTTTGGTAGATATTAGATGTTTGTGATGTTCAAATATCACAACTGTAGTTTCTTATAATTAAAAACTCAAATTACCAATACTGAAAAGCTATAGTGTATATTAAGAACTTCCTATCTTTTCTATTTGCAGAGTTATCACTAAATTTAACAATTCAAACATTGTGGGTACTGCCCAAATCTTCATTTTTAATACATGTATTTTTAATACATCCAGGTATTAAACAATAAAACTGAAATTTCATTAGATTTTAATAGACATTTTGTCAGATCAAATATTGTTAAACCTACATTACTTTAGATTCTAAAATTACATAAAAAATTTGTTTTATTTCTGCGATAAAAAATATAACCAAGGAAATGTCAGTTATAATAGGTAATGGTCTGAATTACATCAAACAACTTTTAAAGAAATAATACAATGTTATTAAAAAAATAGAGTGAGAGAGAGAACAAGTATTAATTAATGTGTAATCAATGGTAATTCAGTTTAATGTTAACAGAAAATTAAAAGCTTTGAAGCTGTGACAGTATAAACTTTTAAGTTCAGTAATCTTTACACCAGTTTTCCTGTTTATAAAATTAGAAGATTTGATGAAAAGTTTTAGTTTTTGGATTACTTAAGGTTATGACTTTTCTGCTTCTGTAAACACAGGACTGTATATGGCACATCACTTATGAAAATCACCACTGTTTCTGTCAAGTACATTTTTATAGGCCATGAAATTTTTACTTGATAATACATTTATGCAATTTGGTCAACATGTATTCAAACTGGTACAAGAAACTCCGATGTGTTAACTTCAGTCTACAAGTTACAGATCTTTATTTATTTAGACTAAAATTTCCTTACATTGGAAATCTTACTTGTCAGACTATAGTAAAGCTTTGCAGATATATAGATAATACTATACCAAATTATTAAGGTTTTCTGGGCACAACTATCTTTATATATACCAGAGCTCACTCTAGAAAAAAACTTTTCTGATAGAAATAAAGCAACCAATTAGATTTAGATGTCACCATCACTAATTGTGTTAAACTTTTAAAATTGTAATATTTTCATTTGTAAATAGGAATATTTCAAACAAGTTATTTTACAATGTTTACTTATTTGATACAGAATAATTTGTCCATCATTAAAAGGTTTTATAGATAAAGTACATAAATTCACTCGCATTTTTCATAACTGTAGTTTTTCATTGGTTGGTTTGTCAACTGGTGGTTTCTGACACAAAGCAACAACACTCTCTATGCAGATGAGTAGTAAAAATACTAAATTAAAATATTATACAAGTTAAAAATAAAGTTAAAAACCAAATAATGTTCCAAAGGCAGCTAAAAAACTTAAATAGAATTAAAAAAGGCCAATGTCTCATAAATATTTGAAAACACAAACAAGTTTGACAGTGTCACCATTGATAATGACATTGTTCATGGTCAGAGGTAAACCTGTGAAAAATGTTTGTCTAAAATGGCACCATCACTTAGATTCATAACAGCACAACAGTAAAATGTAAGGTATTAAGATTTGAATGTCACAAAAGCCACATATTGGTGGATCAGTCCCAAATAAAAAAAAATTATTGATTATTAAACTGTGACAGTGCATAGCTTGGCCAGGACAACTTCCTCCTTCCAATTCTTACTGAAACATGATGGCTAAAGAGACACTGAAGATTTGATTTAGAAAAACTTATGACATTGCTCATTCCAAGGTGACTGCCAACTGGTACAAAGCTGAGCCTTGAAAACAGTATTGTAGTCCATATACAGAACAAGCATGGCAGTGACAGCACCAGAACAGACTGACTTAGTGTCAGTGAACTCGTTCCTGTGAATACCAACATGGGCAGTTATCCAGAAAAACTTCATGTGAATAGAAGATAGAGAAAAATAGGCCAGCCAGTGTTGAATATTGATGAGAACAAGGTGAGAATTAACACAAAGTGATTCCCTGACCAGTAGAGAGGTAAGAAAGTTGGTGTAAATAGTACAATAAGTGTATTGCATAGCTTCTATATCATCCAGAACAAAAGAAATGCCATACAACTTGACAGTGAACACAGAAACTGTAGAGGGGATTTTGTAGGAAACCACCTAGCTACAGCAAACCATGGCAGATCCCATAGACTTAACTGATTTCAAACCATCTGCGTAAATGGGAATGGAAGAATGGTTCAAAAAATGTTTGGCAATGAAAATAGTACAACCAACTGGAAGTATCAACCTTCCTCAGATGACTCAGAGAAATGTAATAGGCAGAGGTGGTAATAAGACATAGTGTGGTTGGCTGATTAGTGGAGACAGCAACGTCAATCTATGACATATCAGTCAGCTACACCTAAGTATGAAGATCAAAAGAAAGAATGGCAGACTTTATATTCCCAAAAAGTATAGCCAGTGGAACACAGTGCACAGACTCTGAACTGGAGGAGTGTGGAAAGACCCTGTTCAGGGCTGAAGTCTCAGATGGTGAATGGGATACAGCATCTTCAAGGCTAAGGTCCTGGCAGAAACATAGATAGAGACAAATAATCCAGTTTTGAACAAAAAAAATCTGCTCCACAATATGCTACTGTGCACATTTGACAGTTATATCATTAGATAGGGTTAGAAAGGCATTGTAAAGTAATAAAATCAAAAGCAGCCAAACAGGAAATGTTTAGATAACTGAGGCTGTGCTAAATAAAAATTGTAATTGGATTTTCAGAATCTAAAGTTATTTTGTACTTCCAACATTTGTTCCACTATTTCCATTACAGTTGGTGTTATGGTAGAGAAGATAAGAGAGCAAGTTTAAAGTTATATGAAAAATTAAAGAAAAATGATATTCATTTAGAAGGTATTATAAGTAATGTAAATTAAACATAAAAACCACAAGATGAACACAAGTAATTTTGTTCTTTGCATGAAAAATCACACTTGAATTACTCAGAATTACTTGATAAAGAATTCATAAATTAATGGATAAAGGTTTTGTAAAAACAATTTACTTAAAATAAAATTTCAGTTTACAAAAGGCTTGTAACGTTTACATAAAAATTTCCCAAAACTCATGATGATACACTTGGTATATTTAGAACATTACAGTATTTTATGTAGTTTCATGGTTACATGGCAATTACAGAACTGGCCAGAATGACCAAGCTCATATACAGGTTTAATAGAGTATAATTTAATTGATAATGGAATATGTATGTTGATCACAATCAGTAGCCTAAATGTTTTAGTTTGAAGTGCATTTTTTAAAAATTCTTTAGATACACTTACCATTTTGGAAACTTCTAGTAAGCCTAATTTTCTTTTCACTTTTAATAAAACACTACTGGTAACTTCATCAGGAAAACGTCTCTTGTTTGGATGCTGTGAAAACTTACTTTTTCTCAATTTACTTGTTGCACTTAATTTTACACATGAGTGAGGAATAAAATCAGGGAGAATGTTTATAATACATAATATGTAGTTTGTTTTTCAATGTCCTATAATTAATCTTTTTGTTAAAATACAGTTTGCTACTAATTATTTGGTATTGGATACTTTTGTATTAAGGTGGTTAATTACCTCAGACACATTTCAGTTAGATTCTTAACCATAACGTTGGCAGATCTTTCTACAATTTTATATCAAATCATATATTTTTACTGAAGAAATTATAATAATATAAATATATTTTATAATCTTAAAATCCTTTTCTATGGGTAAAGATTAAGTATAGAAAATCTTAGTGATTTACATAAAAAACATTATTAAAGAAAAAGTTATTAATTCAAATTCTGTTAAACATTCATGAAACAAAAAGTAACTTCTGAATTACAAGGTGACAAGTGCCTGAAGGATCAAACAACTTCATGAAAAACATAATCAATACACCAAATACTTATAAAAGGGTACATCTTTGGTCTTCTTACACAAGAAGGAATAGTGATGTATAAAGGATTGTTCAAGGTGATGCAACTTAAAGTGATTATCAAGTAAAATACAGGAAGTTATCTTTCTATTCAAGTCACTAGTTGATCCTCAATAGTCTTCACTTAAAATATTGTGTGAGCTTTGTCTGAGTAATGACACTGATTTGTTGTAAATTGTTCACACTACAGCTACTAAAATTACTCCAGGGATGGAAAAGTTATATTGAGAGCTCTTCAGAAAATAGCAACAGGCAGAGTTTTCAGTATGTTTAAGATTAAGTGGGTGATACTAATGAATCGGGAAGGTAATCCTGTTAGTGTACTATGTAGTGCTGGCTTGTGACTCTGCACCATATTTTAGACACAATATATTAAGGAAGATCCAGAAGCATGCTCCCAAGAAATATATAAAATCAGAAACACCATTCTTTGTATTTTCTGGTGTCTTTTCAAATAAACGTATAAAAAGTGTTTAAATTTGTAATAAACATGTGATTTAGTATATTCTACATTAGGTGTAAAACATCTTTTCATAAATGTTATAACTCTTATCCCTTCAGTAACCTGAAGATACCTTTGAAGTAGGCAAAACTTTTTGGTAAATACAATTTTTGTGGGTGGGTGGGGTTGTTTGAATTACTGACTGAATTCGAAGCAATATGACTATTTTTTAATTTCGTATGAATGAGTAAAGAATGCCCATTAAGCACATACTACTGACCATACAATCTACATTACATTTTTCTCTCTCTCACAATAAAGTATTTAAAATGACTTTGAAACATATTCCTTTAATTAAGGACTTGAAAAGATCTGTTAAAATAATGTTGACGACTGATATTTTACAAAATAAAAAGAGCTTGTTAATAAGGTATATACAAAACCAAAGTAATTAGATAGAATTAGGTAAATTCTCTGTTATCAACTGATGTAGGTGATTGACTGGCCTGGCAACTAATGAAAAGCATGTTAAGAGCCTTAAAAGAAAGAAGAGATTTTATTGAAATATATAAATTTATTCAGAAAGAATGAATGTGTTATGATTTTTTTGTAATTTATCTGAAGACCAAAGTACAAGAATATACAAGTTTAGGATTTTAAAAAGACATACCAGATTTCAGGTAAGGCCAATTTTATCTTCTTAACAGGGTGTCATGCATAAACAATAAATTATCACTAGCATTAGTGTGCACCAACATCTTGCAACATGGGAATAGATAATTTCTTGTAAAATGAAATGTGGGTTTACCTTCATTTCTTTTAATGTGAGAGTGCATAGGAACAGCTATGATAGATCAAATGGTTTCTTGTTGCTAGTAGTGTACTATTAAGTTAATAATCATTAACTTTCTTTTTTTAACATGCAATGAAGTTGATGGCTCTTTCAATCTTAACTGAAGGTGTAATATAACCTTTTCAAACCTTACATACATATCCTCTTTTCCTTCTACACTTTATATTCAATATAAAAAAGGCTCAATTTCATAAGTTTCTTTAGAATGTTTAATACTTGAAACAAGTTAAAAGATAAACCTATTCCTATATGATAACTCATCCATCCTAATAGCCTTTTTTTCTATACATTACATAACAATAGTCAATATTTTACCTGAGATAATGGAATCATACCTGTACATAATACTCAAAATTAAGCCTAACTAGTGATTAAAACAATGAAATTGTCTTCCTAATTTTATAGTTAAACTTCCTTCAACAGACAATTCAAAAAGTGTATGTCACAGTATTTTAAGAGTTATTCTTCAAATTTAATTAAACAACTTTACCATCACTGAATGTCAATAACATTGGTCTCACAAGTAGTTTATAATTCAAATCTTAATATGTTTTAATATCATGATTGGGAAATAGAATATTTTTTAAAAAAAAAGCCAAAGATATATTTTTTTCCTATGCTGAAAATATATTTCCGATATGTACTTACAGATATTATTGTACTGTGTCATAGATCAATATTGTATAAACTAAAATGTTTGTAGTTTCTCCAACTAATATCTTAGTATGTAATTCTTGAAGTTTTGTTGATAAATGTTTCAGTATGTATGATATCTGTTAAGTCTGTGATTTTATTTACATTAATGTTAACTGCTAACTACATCAGCTCTACTATAACAGTAGTGAGGCATTGTCTTTTGTAAGTAAATAAGGACTTGTATTAAATGTTCAGGCATGTTTGTTAAAAAGTGATATTCATGGGGTGGAATGTATCATAAACGACTAAGCAACACAGATAATTATTTGACCTCTATCTTTGACCTGAAGAGAGTAGAAATATGTTACTTTTTGTTATTGAATTATCAACGTTGTAGACTGACTGTGTTAAAACTTTTGACTGATTTCTGTACATCGGACACAGCTTAATCTGACCAAGTAAACAGTATAAAGTGCTTTTGTTGTAAGGTTCGAAAACTTTTGCAAAACACAAAAAGATTTGAATATCATCTGTTTCCTTTATATATTCTATCGAAAATTTTACATATTAAATTGAAATGAACAAGTGGTAATATGGACGTAAGGTAGAAATTTACAAAAGTTGTAAAACGAGATATGATGCATGTACAAGTTATATCTTTGTACAAAGAAGATTTATTAGATTTCATCTTATATTTAACAGCAAAGAACAGTGATCTGTAACTGACAAAAACGATTAATGTATTTGTTAATCTTTGTATAAAATATTAGTGAAGTGAAAGATAATGCATCTCAGATTATCATAACATGTTTCCAAAAATTCATGTAGTAATCATCAATTTGAGACTCTCTTTATATTACATTTGGCTTCTCGATCAATGTAACTTGGAAACCGATCTCAGGTTGTTGACTCTACTGCTGAAATGCAGTGGTTAACTTATAATAATTCTGATGTGATTGATGGAAACACGGAAGCATCTTTCTTGTGTTACTTATGTGTCTTCTAATTAAATACAAACATTTCAATGAAATAATTTCATTTTATTTAAGGCAGTTTAGTCAAATCTACCAGGTAGTCTTTGTTTTCTGAAACCAGTTTAAAGGAGGAAAAGAGATGTGAAAAACTCAACAAAACACTACAGAAAGAGACCAAGTCAGAACCATATAAAATCTTAGTACAGCATCTTGACGAAACTGTTGAAAATAAATCTATTAACGATCTTAAGTTTCTAATAATGCGATTTATGTATTATATTAGTGTTTTTTTTTCTGTGAATAAAATACTTTGTTTTCCTGTAACTGCTGTAAATGTTATTCGCTTTTTTAATCTTATGCTATTCATTCCCTACATTCGAATGTCAAAGAAGCTTTAAGTACACTCTATACTTCTAAAGTGTAAGAATATTTACCAAAGCTTAAGCAGTTTTTTTATAGAATGAATGTAAGTAATTCTATGTTATAATACAACTACTACTAGAATTTTAAGAAGAGATACTCTTTACGGATGCAGCATGGAAACTGAGAGAGTATTAGGAAGAAAACAGTATTAAATCATTCGTGATTTACTTTTTATTTACTAACCGGATGGTACGTTTCTCTGCTGTGTTATTAGAGTTGCTTATCTTCTGTGTTTTAACGTTTCCTTAAATATCCAATTTTTAATGAGTTTGAAGAGAGAATTCAAGTATTTTACAAAACAACTCGAGAAACTCCCGCTTATCTCAGGTATCTGAAAGTATATAAAATATTTGAAAAATGAAACAGCTTGGCATGAGATTCGTTTCCAGCTATCACCAAAAAGTAAAGGTTTTTAAAGGTAGTCAAATTTATTGGAAGGTAAAAAGCCGTTTCAGCTGTTGAAAGAATAAATCAAATCATTCAGAGCATAATGGAGTTATATGCTTTTAGATTGTCAAGTGGACCCCCACATGTTTTATATTATATGTCTAAATACGGAGAAGCACATATAAATAAGTTATTAAGTAATGTATTATTTGTTTTATATTCTAAAAGTCTATTTATGAAAAATATAAATGTTATTTTGTATTATTATTATTTCACGAAAAACCTGAAATTTCATTTCATTAATTTAAACTGTATGAAAAAATATAATTACTTCACTATATATAACAATTTAAATTTGTTGCATACTAGCAAAAAAAGTGACAACATTGTAGATGAACTTAGCTGCTTGTATTCCAATAGAACATTACAGCTAATCCTCGTACCTATTACCACTGATGTAAACAACACCAGTTTATCTGTTAATGAAATTGACGAAACACATCTGTTAAAATAACGTGGGATCCATCTTTTAATACAAGTTAAAGTATTCCAACCTGAGTGAGTTCCTTACCTTTCTGTGCTCGCGCATTGTATTCTGACATATCAGTATCCAGGTTTTAGGTGCACTAGTGAACAATAATAAACTTTTTGCTTGTGGAACGTTCATGATTTTTTATTGTTGCACTCTTAACTTTTCAGTGTTTGTTTATCTAAGTTCTAAATGTTGCATTATTACAGAGGGTTGTTATTACTTGAGGGGTGAGAGAGATAAAAGGTATAGAGATTAGTAGGGTAAAGTAAGGGTAATATTAAAACTGTCCCTTAATTAGCTGCCCAGGACACCAGCAAAGGTGAAAGATAATGTATCTTGTATGGGTGAGATTCAGGCTCCTTGCTATTCGCGTCAAATGTCAGACAGGTAGTTGGCTTTTTATATGGTCATTAATATTCATTAGATGTAGGTAAATTTAGTTTATGATAAATTTACACTGAAAATTTGAAAACACTGGTCGTGGTTTCGTGCAAGTTTCCACGATAAATTGTTTTTGAAAATGAGACTTATCAAAAGGACTAGCACAACACGTACCTATTAACGTTTACAATGATGACTAGATTGTTATACAAAGCTACTCAAATTGTTGAAAAGGATTGAAAAGATGTAATGAAAAACGAAGCTGCTGTAATACTCAATATAGTGTAAAAGGTAATTGTAAAAGTACAAGGAATGAAAATAGAATATTAATGTATTTTCCTAAAGTAAAAATGATTGAATGAACATGTAATTTTTAATTAGATTTCCGGTGACTGTTTATTAAAGCTCTATAGCCTGTAACATAATCCATATTCGCTCTTTAGATAATACACGTGATTGTTTATGATATACTTCGTTTATAGATCATTTTGTTTATTAAACTAGTGAGGCATTGAAAATAAAATGGAACTGTTGTCCACTTATATTGGACGAAACTATGAATAAAGACTTCAAATGTTACTGAATTTTTCTGGAGATTGGTAATTAAGGTATAACATTCATAAGTTTCAACTTAACTGATCTCAATTCATTACGTGTGGTATCCTTCATAAAAAGGAATATTTATATAAATTATAGCTAGAACTAATAATGGAACACACGGAGCATTACAACTTATTTTCATTTTATCAACGTGCGATTGTGAATTATTATTAAAAATGTCCTGTATTACTTACCAAGTTGTTTTGTCATTTTTTTTTTTTTGAACTTTTATACAAGCTTATGAGGCCTTACGAATTTTCATATAGTAACTTTGTGCGAGTAATGATTGGGATTGTTCCATTAGTCTCTTTAACATCAAGATGCCCTTTAACCAGCTTTGGTGTATGATTGGATTACTGTTTTGCTGAAAGATGGAGCCCAGCTTCATGAATTGTGTTACCAGGGAAAATGCATGATGGAACTGAATCTGCATATACTAATTATTAACCAAGAAACCATCAATGATATTAGATCATAGATGTCGTTGGGTAAAATGCAGGCTTAAACGTGTAGTGATTCCTCACATTGAATATGATACCGTTTTCCTGCCTTTGAACAAAATCTCATGGACTTTTAACAGATAATTCTATCATACCTCCAACTTTGCTCATTCCTTGTGGTCATACATCCATTTCGAACTATATTGACCAACCTTATATATACACCGTAAGACGATTTATAGACCAGGTTTGCTTTCTTGGAAGAAAAATAAAATATTTTAATTAGAGCATTTATTTTATGCTTTATTAAACATTATGCAACCTTTATAAAAATATAAAGCATAATATAATATTTAATGTTTGAAACATTAAAATATGCAGTTCATAAATGGCTGAAAAATTTTAAAACTATTTTTAGCCGTGACATTGCGACCAATAAAATGGTTCAGAGTTTTTCATCAAGTTCAAACTTTTAGTTCATAGCTCCACCATTTCTTCACCGATTTGAGATCTAATCACAATTTTGACCCAGGATGTCAAACCCTTTATATTGATGTATTTGACCACGCTATAGGTCTCATAGATTAATTTATTCTAATACTATCTGAAATAATTTCAATTTCAGGATTGGATGGTACTCCTGATGAATAATAAAATGGAATCGGCTCTATGTGTGCCCTATGCCTGGTATTGCTAGCGCACAAAAATATAGCTAATAAAAAGAGGAAAAAAGAAAAGATAGATTAATTTACTTTAATTGTACCTAAAAGAATTTCTCCCCTTGTGATGTCTGCGAAATTACAACACTATGAAACGGGTTTCGATACCTGTGGTGGGCAAAGCACAGTTAACCCATTGTGTGGCTTTGTGTTTAATTATAAATAAACAAACAAAATAATTTCAAGTACTGCAGCTATTGATAATTCTCTTTTGTTTACAGTAATTATCAGTTTATTTTTAGTAATACTAAAATCTACCTGTCAGTCTAACAGAACCACAAACCCACCACAATCATATTTAAACGCACACACATTAATTACTCTTAGGAATGCTACTTTTCAGATTATAAGATTTAATTAAATCTTTTTTATTTACGACCCTCGTAATCTGAGGGTCGCGGGTTCGAATCCCGGTCGCACCATACATGCTTGCCCTTTCAGTCGTGGAGGCGTTATAATTGACGGTCAATCCCACTATTCGTTGGTAAAAGAGTAGCCCGAGAGTTGGCGGTGGGTGGTGATGACTAGCTGCCTTCCCTCTAGTCTTACGCTGCTAAATTAGGGACGGCTATCGCAGATAGCTCTCGTGTAGTCTTGAGCGAAATTAAAAGAACAAAACATTTTGTAACATGTTTTGTGCGTGAACAGGCGTTTTACTCAATATGATTTCCTTTCGACATTCTTAAAACACAGCGGTAATTAGGAAATGAAAAAGAGAAAAACCTTGCAGAACAAAGTTTATTCGACAATGTTTTAGAAAAAAGGGTCATGTTACGTATAAAGCAAATGTCGTGCGAGACGTTAACGATTCCTGTCCATTATTCTTTTTTTCTCATAATTTGCTTTCAGACTCAAATATATTTGATACTTGGTCCGTTACAAAGAAATATTAACCTATAAGAATCGACTAAACTTGGGAATACAGGAAGGGTGTATGTTTTATCGTTCATTTAATGAAATGGGGAGGGGGGGGAGAAACGAACCAGTTCACAGTTCTAACTGGGAAAAAGTAAATGTTCTTGTGTTGACTCTATTTCTATTTACACCAAGTGATGCGAATATATAACTTGGAGACCAGAAAAGAAGTCATAAAAATGTGCATTACCGGTAATGTATGTATCAAACTTGTACCATTCTAGCTATTACTTTCTGGTAGGCTAGCCTCGAATCGCTTCTAGCGAATGTTAATTCAATTACTGCGCTGGTTTGTTGGTTGAAGCTTATAAGACTTATCAGTCTCTGCTCGTGCTTCTTAGTGAATACAGGAATCTTCATAACAAGTGAACCGACAGTGCAAGCGTCTGATTAGTCGTCATTTACAAATTTCCTTTTTGTACCGTCTGCTGTGCTCTTGCAAATCAAATTGCTGGAGTGATCCTACATCAGAAGATAGCCGCTATTGATCGGAAGAACCAGTCATGGTATGCATAACAACGTTTGCTATTTCTTTTATCAATATAAATATTCCGGTCACTAATCTATGAGAAACGTTAGTATATTACGTCTTGCACTCAAGGAACTACACATACGATGTTTGTACACAAACAACTCTGCATATCTTGTGCCGTCGTTATGACATACGTAATGTCTTGCTTTTTATTATTTCGGCTTCACAAACAACCGTGTTTTTTTATTTCTATTATCTACAATAAATTAGTTATTTGTTTTTGGAATTTCGCACAAAGCTACTCGAGGGCTATCTGTGCTAGCCGTCCCTAATTTAGCAGTGTAAGACTAGAGGGAAGGCAGCTAGTCATCACCACCCACCGCCAACTCTTGGGCTACTCTTTTACCAACGAATAGTGGGATTGACGGTAACATTATACACCCCCACGACTGGGAGGGCGAGCATGTTTAGCGCGAAGTGGGCGCGAACCCGCGACCCTCGGATTACGAGTCGCACGCCTTACGCGCTTGGCCATGCCAGGCCAACAAATTAGTAAGACTGGTGATTTATTTATTTTCTGGTTTTAGTAATATCCAAAATAAGACCGGTCCACTCTCTTTCATATTTATTTATGGATTTAATTAGTGTGAAATGTGGCTACATTTCTCAAAACTAGTTGTTTCGTAATACAGAGATATTTCGGCTATAAAGAAGAATGATCGGCATTTGTATGGAGTGTAAACTTTACTAAATAATTTAAAACATCGTCTCATATTTACACAATTTTAAAAACTTAATTGAAGCCGTCAACGGCTTCCACTTTAAAAATACACTTTGCGACGTCTTCAGGAGTTATCAACAATTAATTTATATTTAACCTTCTTTTTTCCTATCCCGTGACATTACATCACATAAGTACAAAAAGTAATGAAACACTAGGTGTCAGGAAAGGTGTATAAATTGTTATGCCTTACAAATACTCCTGAAGACGACGTTTCTGATGGCGAAACATTGTACATTTAGAGGGTATTTTTTAAAGTGGAATCTGCTGACGGCTTCAGTTAAGTTTTTAAAATTGTGTAAATATGTAATATTGATCTTAATTATTTATTAAACATTTTGACAATACTGTTTTTGATCTCTACGTTTTAAAAATAAAATAAGTCTTTCTATTCTTTCACCTCAAAGGTCTTGTGAACTAATATACATTCGTTTGGATAATCTAAACTGATCCAAACATTAAAAACACTTGACTTGTATGTGCAAGATAAGTTTTTAAGTAGCTTTTGTAATTTTACTGTATATACTATACATAGTTAAGTTTTAAAAAAAATATAAATAGTTAATATATTATTGGGTATTCTACGAGTTTGTTTCTTCTAAACATGCTTCGAATAACCTATTATTAATTGCAACACAATGAATATTAAATTTCCAGTTTATGAAAAAGCAATCACGTTTTTGCTTCGCTCTGGGAAAGATTTTCGATCCCCCCAAAAATAGAAAAATTTTGTTTGTAATAGTAACACAATAAGTTTGTACGTTGCCATGCAATTCTTAGTTCTCAGAAACTTATTTCTATTCATTTAATTTTTAGGTTATTAGCCGTGGTAGAGCGGATCATAGAATGGCTTTGAGTGTTTTTAAATATAAACTTTTAGTCCATAGATCCATCTCTTGATCGTTTTAAATATAATTACAGTCGCGGCTACTGAGTATCTCCTCTTATTTTTTGTTTGATTAGGTACAATATTTTTTATAACTAGTATATAAATCCCTATAAGGCTTAGAATGAAGAAATTGTTACGTAACTGTTTAACTTTGTTTGTAGTTGTCATGAAAACGCCAACACACTTAAATGTCGCACGCGTTTACTGAATAACATTATGGTTTGTGAATCCGAGGGTCCATGGTTCACTTTCTGTTACCGCAAAATTGCGTTCTGCTATTGTGAGCCATTGGTAGGCAATAAGAATAGTGGTTAAATCTCACTATCTGATTGAAGTGGCCGAAGTTTTAGCAATGAGTGGTGTTAATCGGTTTAAAATTAAGGGGCGGTAGACGGTTCGCGTAGAAAGCCTTTGTGAAGCTTTGCGCGAAAATCCGAAATAAGGTAAATAGAGTCTGTAAACAGATAAGTGTTTAATAAAATATTCAAGTATATAATGAATACAGAAATGATTGTACATGATTGTTTATGTACGTGATATACTGTACTTAAACATAGTCATTATACTGTAAGGATTAGATTAATTAATCCATGAGGCCTTGGGCGTGGTCAAATACAACACTCAGAAGAGTTTGACCTCATTAATCCAAAACTTAAGTTACATTTTAAATCGGTCAAGGGATGACGGTGTTATAGGCTAAAAGTCTGTAGTTGAAAATAAAACTCAGAGGCATTCTATGTGCCGCTATGTCGCAACTTAAAAAAATAATTCTTACAAGTGACGAAGAAAATATTTATTAAAATGTACTAAAATAGTGGATATATAAATAGTTAACTATTATCTAGGTGGGCGATATTTGTTGAAATAACATTCCCAAGGAGTTAATGGTCATTTCTGGCTAGGGTTTCGACATGGTTTAGGATTTACTTTTGTTGACATCGGTTAAGTGAATTAGCTAGGTGTATTTGATATCTGATTGTTGATACGTAGTTTATACTCTGTTTCTTTTCTGCAGTCCTGACCTAATAACCTACACTGCAATTTGAATTCAATACTACAACATAAAGTTAAAACTAGAGATTTAAAGGTTGAGCCTTCATGTGTTGCAAATTTTGTAAATTAATTATTGTTATCGTTATGTGTATTCAGATATAAACTATAGACAGTAATATTTTATAAAACCGTTATTTTGTTTACATCAGGAAGGTATATTACTGTTAAACATAATAAAAATTTGTATTGTATTATTTATCTTAACGTGCTGCTTATCTATATTAAACTTCAAGTACCATATATGGAAGAAGGGTACATTTTTCAGTACAATAAGGTGTGGTTGGAATTTCACTCAAAGTTACACCTGCGATAGTTGTCCCCAATTTAGTTGTGAAAAGCTACAGCGAAGGCGGTTAGTCATGACCATCCACCTCCGATTCTTGGGCTACTTTTTTAACACCTAGTATTAGGATTGATGGTCATTTATAAAGCTACCACGGCTGAAAGGGCGAGCATGTTTCGTGAGATGAGAATTCAAACCTGTGACTCTTAGATTACGTGTCAAGCGCCCAAACCACTTGACCTTAACTATTTGAGGAATATTTTTTTGTAGTTAGAAAAAGTGTTAACGTATGTTATAAGAGTAAATAGTTTTTTAGTTATTCTGATGTGTGAAACATAACCTTTATTTCAGTTGTTATTAAAATAGAAAAAGCAATTTTAAGAAAACTAAACAATCAAAAATCATTTTATATTACATATTAAATATTATATTAAATTGAAACTTAAAATTTTTCTTAGAAAAGTAAAATATACGCTATTAATTCCAAATATTAGTTTTCAGTTAATAATGATTACATATTACGTTTGAGGTAGTGATTAAAGCGTAGATTCAAATATTAATCACCGGGGTTGAAATTATGGTGAATTATATTCAAAATACGATTTATAATATCCGCCAGTTAAAAGTGTATAAGCTCATAATGATTGTACTCGACTGATTCATCACCAGGGTATCCCGGTTGGTCTAATTGTATTGGAGAGAGTAAATATATGGTATAACCTCTGCTTATTTGATGGAACCTTTGTTAGTGAAATTTATAATTTTTAACGTCCTACTTGTTAAAATTATTCATTAAAGAACTAGTGAGAAAATAGGAGCACCATATAATAAGGAATCCTTGTAGTTTAAAAGTAATTAGAATAATCAACGTTATAGTTTCATTTATCAAACATGTGCTGACTGAAATTATACGAACAACTTCTAAGGACTAGGAAGAGCTTGATAATGTTCTCCCAATATTGCCCGTAATAACGAACATTTCACATATTATAATCACGAGAACTTTTCAAACAGTAGTTCATAAATTTACGTCTTTGCGAATAAGTGACTTTCATCCATATGCTTTATCATAGAATTAATTCCAAGTTACGTTAATAAAAAAAGAAAGAAAAGAGTGCCATTGTTTGTTGTTCAACGCAAAGGTATAGAACATGCTATCTGTGCGATATCCATGAAGGGTATTAAAAGTAGAAATTTAGCGTTATAAACCCTTTCAAACTAGTTTCAAGCCCTTTTTGTACGTTTTAAGCAAACTTGTTATTTAGTGATGAAAAGTCTTAAGTAAGTCGAGCTCCAAAGAAGTTCTAGAATTAAAGTTTTTATGTAATAACATAAATCTAAATATATTTTATTCGTATACATTTTATTTACTGATACTATTTTTGAGTAAAACCAAAAATCTCACAATTCCGTGCTGTTTTATATCTGATATATTAAACACATGGTGGTTCGTGGCACACCGTATCAATTCCAACATTACAAATGGTTCACGAGCGAAATACAATTGAACTGTGAATCTAAAATTCGACGTTTCTTAAGAATTTAAAAAAAATCATTTTATTGAAAGCTTTTGTAAGCAATTTTTTACTTTATTATTATTAGTTTAATTATTAGAGTTTCCTACAAGAAAATATTAATAATGGCATTTTGATTGGAAAAAGTGTTACAGTGAATTCAATAGTTACGACTAGATTACGTTAGAAAATATTTTTGTTTGTTTGTTTTTTAATTTCGCAGAAAGCTACTCGAGGGCTATCTGTGCTAGCCGTCCCTAATTTAGCAATGTAAGACTAGAGGGAAGGCAGCTAGTCATCACCACCCACCACCAACTCTAGGGCTACTCTTTTACCAACGAATAGTGGGATTGATCGTTACATTATAACGCTCCCACGGCTGAAAGGGCTAGCATGTTTGGCGCGACGGGGATTCGAACCCGCTACACTTAGATTACGAGTCGCACGCCTTAATACGCTTGGCCATGCCGGGCCAAACTACATAATGAATTATCTGTGCTCTGCCCACCACGGGTATCGAAACCCGATTTTTAGCATTGTAAGTCCGCAGACATACTGCTGAGCCACTGGGGGTGAAAATATTTTTACTTACCCAGAAGCCCCACAGAGTCACAGTGGTATGTCTGCGGGTTTCGATACACGTGGTGGGCAGAACACAGATAATCTTTTGTGCAGCTTTGTGCTTAATAACAAACAACAACAATTATCCAGAAAAATTTAGTTGATGTTAAAGATATACAAAAACTCATTAAACGCATTTTTATTGTACATCCTAAAAGTGTCGTTTTTTCGCAAATAATCTTTAAAAAAAATTTATAACTTGTCAAATATTTTCTCTGAATCTCCGCTACTGAGCTCATATCCATTTCGCAGTGTGATTCCACGGATTCCTCTGAAGTAAATGATTTATTTATATTCACATCATAACGAAGGAAGCTTAACGTGATTACGTTTTTGAAATTTTATTTCGATCTTTTTTAACTATTACAAAATTCTTGATCATTTCCTTTTGAAAAAGCTCATGATTATTCATTATTTGGATTTCAATATATATATAAATTTACTTTGTAGAGTTATATATTGACTTAAATTTAAGACATAATATATTTGACAGTTTTATACCTAAGTTACATAGCTACTCGAGTTTAAAGGGAATATGGTATTGTGTGAGATAACAAGGTTTTGTGTTCATCCTTATAAAAAAGAATGTCGCCGTATTACTTCTAAATTATAGATCGTGTCTCTGTTTTTACATGTTTCGTAGAACTTGTTCTTTTAATTTGGAAATTTAATAAATAAAGACAGTAAAAAATTTAAACTTTTGTGATAAAATATGGTTTTATTTTGTGTTTTCTATAAAAAATGAAATAAATTAATGATCACTTGAAATCCAATTAATTCATAAGTTTATTAGTTTTTTTTTTTTGTAAACCAAGTGGTAAATATTAGATTAGAAAGTGTTATTTTGCCGTATTTCGAAAGGTGAGTGAATATTAGTTTATAGTAGAACCTTTTACCTACCATAGCAAAATTTGAATACGAACTTGATACCTAAAATATCTATTGTAACTGTTATATAATGGAAGTGATTACTTCATGGTGACAATATGTTAAAACTAAAATAAATATACTTCCTCATCACCAGTGGTTCCGCATGGCCAGGTGGATTAAAGCGTTCGACTCCTAATCCGAGGGTTGGGGGTTTCAATCCCAGTCGCACCAAACATGCTCGCCCTTTCAGCCGTGGAGACGTCATAATGTTGCGATCAATCCCACTATTCGTTGGTAAAAGAGTAGACCAAGAGTTGGCGGTGAATGGTGATGGCTAGCTGCCTTCACTCAAGTCTTACACTGCTAAATTAGGGACGGCTAGCACAGATAGCCCTTGAGTAGCTTTGCGCGAAATTCAAAAACAAACAAAGAAACATCACCAGTATACGTGCAAGCCTGTGTGCTTTCCATACTTTACATGGAACAACTGCGTTTACGATTGTATTTAACTTTTTACAACACATATAATGAGTTCCAAGAGGAGCAGATGAGTTTGTCATTAGTGTTGGACAAAGGTGTCCATTCTTGTCGTGATGTAAACCATTTACAGTTGATGAGGAAATGTCAAACCGAGATTCCAGGATATGGTCGCTGGTTAGGGTCTGGTAACATAACAATTTTTTGAAAAGTTTTGCTTCCTGAAAAGTATTTGCTGATTGTGACAGGTACCTGGTAGGTATGCACAAATATAGTTTTAGTTTTGCTTCGTCACGTAGGAACGCTGAGAAATAGACAGTTAACTGTTTACCGACAATAACGTATTTAATTGCGTTTATGTTTCTAATACGCTATTAAGTTTAACATAATTAAAAGTGTTTTGCTCCTGATTTTTGTTTGTATTCAATGTCCGGTGCATCACGTTGCAGTATCCAACAGTAATCAGCAAGCATTGACGGATTACAGTTGCCCTGATATCGTTTTTCCATTGTAGCAATGTCCTGACAAAACTGAAGGTTTCGATGAAACGGTACGTGATGGACAAATTTGGATGTGATTTTCGTGATCAGCAGCCAAAGAGCTATAAGGAACACCCAACAGTGTTCAAGAAGCAAAAACTTATGTTTTGCCGTGTAATGGGCAAGCTTGGTATGTTGGAGCAGAATAGCTTACTTCGCATATCATTTAAATCCACTGAGTCTGTCTACGCTTCATAGGGAAAGGTTATCAAAAGTTATGTTGATTTCAACTGTGTAGGATTTATACCCACTGTACTACTAAACTTGGCAAGGCTTCTAAAAGTTTGTAGATTCTTCTTGACAAACCAGCATGGTTTTAGTCTGCCAACTCTTGAAATATTACACATTGATTCACACATAATCAGAGTGTGCACTACTATTAACGTGCTACCTAACTGTTGGCAAAGTTCAGCTAATAAGCTGATATAAACCCGTCTTTATCTTCCATAGCAGTTCGAACCGAAGGCTTTGGATTTGCTTCCAACTTGTGAATATGATGTATACTGAAAACTGTAACGTCAGGGCCTGGAGACCACATCGCTATACGAAGGTATTTTTGTGAAGCATATAAACTTGAAGTTCAAGCCTGATATCTGCTTCTTGGTGTAAATATCATACATATTCTTGGTCTATGACTTCACCTTTAACTTTCCTGTAATAATCAGTCTTTTTATAATTTGATAAATGTAAAGTTTTTTCGACATCATACCATAAATTTTATCGGAGTTTTACAGATTTTCTTTGTTTTTTTTATAATTTCCAATAAATGTACTACATTGTATTGGATAGGTGCTTTGTGATAATATATTTTTACTTCTTTGCTTTCTGAACATTGTTTTTTTGTCTGCTATCAAGATTCTGTACAGGCTGGCATACTCTTTCAAAGACCAGCTCTCTAAGCAAGTAACGCTTCATTATCTGACTATTTATACAATCGAAAAGCCATCTGCTATCCAAACTATGGGAATATTAAACGCTGATTGTTGTTTTTCTTCTAATCCGAGAAATAGCTTATTCTCTGCAGCTATTTTCAGAGTAACATCCGCGTGTCATTCTTTATTCTTTTTATTTGGAAATTCATAAGGCTCATGTGTAAAAAACTTCTTTGAGTTCAATCTAATTTTGATTATGTAACTACCAAAGGAAGGCTAAACTACTCCCTGTCTTATCATTAGTAATTTTTGATTTGAACGTTTTGTTTAAAGATGAAAATGTTTTTGTGTTGAGTTTGTGCAGTGGTTAAAAATTCGGAGGAATTTAAATTTAGGTTGTCTTCTATAAATCACTTGTTTTATTATTTCTGTATAATTCACAGTAACAAGAACGGCAGTATTCTCTACAGGTGTAATATTGCAGTGCAGGTGAGTGATATCAAGTCATCAACCAAATCAAATGGATTTGTCATAGATATGTGATGCCATTTATCATCTTATCTACATCTCTTTCAGCTCATTGCACACGACGTGGTACAACCTCCTTGTGTTTTTCTTATGAAAAATCTTAGTGAACCATACCACACACTACCTTCATGAAAATAATAATAGCTAAATATTCGTGGGCAGTGATGAAACCGTTCAGTCAAGGCCCTCGGATTTAAGGTTAAACCTTTTATTTGCTCTTTTTAGATTACTCTCACAGTTTATCGTTTTTTCAAGTGCTACGTAACTTCAGACACGTATTTCTAGACTGCGTTATAGCATTATTTCTTGCAAGAAGTGTATTTGCACATGAATTAGATATGTATCACCACATCCTAAAGTGACCACTGCATAGCACTACATCATCTTAAACTAATTTATGGGAGTTGTATATTTTATACATTGGAATACTCTAAACTTGATTTCCACGCTGATTTCTCCAAGTCCGTTCCCTTCTCTGTGGTTTCACTAGATAATAGATAGGGACAGTGGTAATCTCGTAATCCATTCATGCGCGTTACTAATTAGATGACGAGGCATTTGGCTACCTATTTGAACCGAATAATGGGACAGACTCTCACTTTTATAATACGCCACAGATGAAATGTGGAGTGCATTAAGTAGTGCCACGTCATTTCAGGACAGGATAACATTCAATATTTTAAGTATCCTTCTAATTTGGTAGTGGACAAAGTCGGCATTTTTGTATTATTCTAGTGTAATAGTTACTTGAAATCTCAGTAGAGGACAATGTCTAGTATTTTTAATATACTTCAGATGTGACAATTTGTTGTACTTCCAGAAGAGGATATAGTTTAATATTCTAATTGTTCTTGTGAACAGATAGATTTTTGATTTCCATAGTTTATACTATGAGACTTGTACTGTTATGCAGACTGTAAAGATACGATTAATTTGTGGCATAGCTCTGCTTGTACATAATAGTCTTAAGAGTGGATTTCAATATCCTACTTCTTTACTTGAACAGAATAAATCTTCATCTGAAGTGGCCCGTTGAGCATCTTCATAGTGTCACAATGGTATGTTCACGAGCTTACAACGCCAAAAACTAGATTTCGATACTCGTAATGGGAAGAGTACACATACCCTTTTGTGTGGCTTTGTGCTTAATTTCATACAAACATATAAATTCTTCTAGAAAATGAGACCTTCCTTAGATAATTTGTGGACTGTGCTAGAAATAGCTGTGGAATCTAGGTGGCTGAAAATGGTAATATACATTATTGCATCTCCTTTACCTCATATAGAGCTTCTACTGGTTTAGTATGCTAGATATGGTATCTGGCTAATGATCATCAAAGACATGAAGCTGCCATTGAAAAGCTATTCATTACATTTGCATTCTCTCATATGAATACTGAGCACAAGAAGTAAAGTGGTTACCTTTAACACAGACATACTGAATACAAAAACATAATCTTCATGAGAGTTCAGACAACTGGCAAATTATTTTACTGACATTGTGAAAAAGCACTACGAATAATACAACATTATTTTCTCAGAAATAGGTGGCTGCCAGAGAAAAACAAACCTAAACCAACACCTGATGTCCTGTATACAATGCTTCTGACAACGTACCATCATTAACAACTGTAACAAAAGTAGATGCATTTGGAATAAAAATTAATATTTTTCTTTTAACCATTAAAGTAAACTTTAGTTGAGCCGCTATAAGTAGCTATCTCATCATCAGCCTAATTCTTCAGTTATCCTGGATACAGATGTCAGTGATAGTAGAACAGCATTATTATAGGTGTACGAAAAGTAAAAATATAATAGTGTGCACAGGTAACATACTGATATATATACCAAACTCAGTGACAACAAATGTCCATTAGCAGTCGCAATATAAAATGCTACCAAACACTATTTGTCTGGACAAGAGTTTATTATTTGGTTAAGCCATGCGTTATTGAAGTGGATAATGAGATTTAAGCAACTGAAAGAGATATTTACGCTTTGTATACCGATACTGATGTTCGTAATTTTATTTTTCAACATAGTCTGGAAAAGTATTATAGAAATTCTGATGGAGTTTCTTGCAAGAAAGTGGAAGCATGGAACATATGGAATCACAGACCACTCATGCACTATCTTGTAATTTTGGTCAATTGTGTGACCAACTGCTGGAATTTTGAAACACCCAGTGGCTTCTACAACTTTCAAAGAAGGTATTTTTGACACAGTACAGATATAACATTCAGTGGATTTTAAGAAGCATTTCAAACCGAAGCCAGCGTATGTTAATAGTTTTACTAGTCGTATTACTACGAAGCTGTTAACGAATTATTTAGATATGTGTGATATGTTTGGGTGAAACAAAGGCTTAATTTAGTAAAGGAGCGTTGCAGAATAAAATGATGGGTTCTCTTGTACAACATAAAAGTATAGATATGTGTTATTCAAGTACACTGATATCCTATAGGTAAGTTATAATGATAAAAAATATACAGCAGATTTAGAAAGTTCGAAAACATAAATATAAATGTGTACAATGAAACACAAATGGATCAATATTAAGAAACACAGGATAAAATAAAATAGATGGTTAGCTTCTACGTAGTTTTAGGTTTGCTATTTCAATCATTCTTATTACACACATTGAAGGAAAATATACTTTTAATTCATGCTAATACACAAATTATTGTACCACCCCTCATCTTAAGTGTCACTGTACTTCATGAGCACAATGGCACGAAACTGAATCAAACAAGTATAAGTCTCTACTGAGTGATACCTGTGGTAATATTTATGTTCATCTACATCCTTTTGCAACATTATTATAATAAAGCCTAATAATAGATTTAGAACACCTATAAAAACGTTTCAAAAATTTATGTGAAAACAGCTGAATAAAGATATATTATTTTATTGCCCAGGAAGTGTGAAATGTAATAACTGTACCTCTTTTTGAAACGTAAATAATAATTATTGTGTTTGGTTATAATAAATTATTTCTTGAAATAGGCTGTACCATTTCTGCTTAATGAGACTTCAGTGCAGTCATTAATTCATAGAATTACTTGGGAACAGATAATGCAATTTGAAGGGCCAGAAGAGGTCTACACACATATCAAATAGATGGATGATAGTAAACTAGGAACAATGAAGACTTTAACTAAACTATACCATATTAACTGTTAAGCAAATATTGGCTAGTTTACGTTTTACATGTAATATGACAAAGCAACAGTCAACCAGCTGTTTACTTAACTTACAAGTAATTTCAACCTACAGATTTAATGTATGATTTTCCTACTAAAGTTTTTGAGTGTTTACAAAAGCATGTAAAGTGTGTATAAACTATTAGCACAAACAAATTTATTTATTAAAAAACTGGTTCAGATTTAGCATTATTTGACTCGTTTCTTCATAATAGCAGCCTTTCCTATCTGACTGAGCTTGATTCACAATTATTACAATGATACCTTTTGAATTATAGGTTTCAGTGATCATGAATTGAGCCAATGTGGATAAACAGAAGTTGTACTAGGAACATATCATGGCTGACATGATAGAAGTAAAAATGAAACATTAGGCAGTGATAAACAAAGAGTGTCGGATAATTAACTTTTGTTGAAGTCACAAGATGTCACAAGCAATAATCTGGCAGTGATACATCATGAGCAGCACGAGAAATAATTTATTATCTGAACAATAAAACTGGTTAAATAAGATATGTTAAAAACATCGTCACTTTTCTAAATATTATGACAATGAATACATGACTGGACATAGTTGGTGAAACAACCTTGGTTAAAGGACATGATTGTCCTTATTTTTCGAGTTACGTTGTTGTTGTTGTTTTGAAGTAAGCACAAAGCTACACAATGAGCTATCTGTGTTCTGCCCACCACGGGTATCGAAACCCGGTTTTATAGCGTTGTAAGTCCGCAGACATATCGCTGAGTCACTGGAAAGCTTTTCGAGTTACATGATCAAGTATAGTGACATTTATTTGGTGCATGCTACTTGGAAATAGCAAAGTCAAAAGCTAGGATAAACTTTAGACAAATACGAAAAATAGATTGCATCTTTTGGTCTCTGAGGCATCGAATTGAGTTTTACAGTAAAATATCTACAAGGTATTTGGAGTTAACCACTTGATTAAAATAGCTAAAACAATGTTAAAATTCATAATTTAATAGTTTTGTAAGGGCTTTACAGCCCATATTTTGGGGTTTCAATATATTGTTTTTTTATCCAATGTGTAGAAATAGCTCATGACAAACTTAGAAGTAACAAAAATGTGCATTTATTGTACGCTATCGCAAAACAAATACACTTACAGTGGCAACATTTAGAAACTGTCTCTCTTAACTACATTACGAGTTATCTTTGTTTTAAAGAACACAGATAACAACCAACTTCGAATACATGTAACGTGCGCTTTACCAAGTTGAGTAACTTACTTCAGTGCCTTACCGCGTTCAAATTGAGAACGATAAAAAATTCTCTAGAGTGTTTAAGCCTTTCAGATCGCATTCTATTATTTCTAAGAAAACGTTTTTCTACATACTTAGTATTCTATCTGCATTATTTATATTTCAAATTATTTAGTTAGGAAATAATTGTTTGTTTGTTTTGAACTTCGCGCAAAGCTACTCGAGGGCTATTTGCGCTAGCCGTCCCTAATTTAGCAGTGTAAGACTAGAGGGAAGGCAGTTAGTCCTCATCACCCACCGCCAACTCGTGGGCTACTCTTTTATCAACGAATAGTGGGATTAACCGTCACATAATAACGCTCCCACAGCTGGGAGAGAGAGCATGTTTGGCGCGACGGGGATGCGAACCCGCGACCCTCGGATTACGAGTCTAACGCTTTAGCACGCTTGGCCATGCCGAGTCTTGACTTATGATCATACATGGAACTGCAAGAAGTCAAAGTAAGGTAACATCATAAAGCTACAACTAGACAGCAAACCTGATTATGAACCACTAAAGAATAGTCGATAAAATTTGAAAAAAAAATACTACAAATTTATCGTGTGTGCATGTAAAGATTCTTCGGTTTGATTTCCTAACATTTCAGTGGAGGACTCACACAAACAATACCCCTGCCCACAAAAGTACTGAGGTCACAAAGTTTGCGTTCGCTGTATTTTTAGAACAAACTATGAGCTAACAGCAGGCTGACGTATCTAATGTTGTCTATGGCTTTGACTTGAATAAACCCAATATGTTGATAATCATGAGAACTCGTAGTTTGGAGAAATACACAGAACGAAATTTTAAAACAGTTAATGGTTGAGGTCATTCCCAGCGACAGGATTTACTTTTGTTGTGTGTAATGAACACAATTTTGTGTTCAATGAATACTTACAGATAGTTTTCATGGTTGAATTCAGTAATATTTACTAGAAACTTTGAACCAGCATTTAAGATTGAGGTCAGAATTATTTATTTAGAGGTTTCAAATTCTGTTTAAAGATGAGTACCGTACTATTCTACCAACAATTGTAAGTTGTAGTTAAAGTTGAGCTTTGTGGCATTTACAGAACACATAGTGAGAGAGATGAATTGAGTTTTATTGACAACTGTTCATATCTTAATACAAACACCAAAATGGTTAATTTTCCATCTGTTTCGTGAATAAACAGTCACATTATTCTTTAATGATGTGAACTGAGACAGTAAACATTATGAATAAGCGTTTTGTTTACCTTTGAAATTGCAGCTTTGCCAGGACTATAACATATATATATATATATATATATATGTATATGATCAAAAACGTGTTTAATGTTTTGGGAAACTGCAATACTATGTATGCATATATATAATCAACTTTGAAATAACTTATACAACTCTTTTCTTTATGGCTTAACTTTTTAAATAATTTTGTAAATACTACAAATAGTTGAAAATCAGTTGCATCTTATTTTGTACGCAGAATAAATATGATGTGTGTTTTATCTTGTGAAACTCTAGAGTATAAAAATACATATCTGTGATCGCTGGGTTTTGCACAATCTATATCGTGCCACCGAAATATGTCGTATTTTTAAATAGTGTTTACGTACATGGAAGCTATGTTTAGTCAACACAAATTGAAATATGCAATTTTGTCACTTTGCAATCTTGCTCTATTTTAATCCCCAGGGGCACAATGGAATATTTATGGACGCTAGAAACGCGGTTTCGATACTCGTGGTTGCCAGAGCACAGACAGCTCATTGTGTATCTTTGTGATTAATTACAAACAAAGAAACAAATTTTACTCCATTTAAGTCAGGTTGCAAACGTTTACTGGAGAATGGTTTTTATGGTTTAATGTTCTAGAGTCATTTATAAAATTCTAAAACTAATAATGTAGTCCCTGTGAACGTTACGGTTGCACGAACTGTTCCTCGAGCAAGAAAACTAGTTTCTTAGTTCGCCAATTTTTCTGAATGATAGTTTAGTTTATTCAAATAAACAATAGATGAATAAATAGATACGTGGAGTTAAAATAAATAAATACGTTTATGCTGTTAATCTTTAATCTAGCTTTAGACTGTAATGACTTAGATGAATAATAATCAGTTTCACTTTTTTAATATTCAATCATTTGATGATATAAGTAGGGCTTAGACCATTTCTTAGACCATTACTAAGTCGTGGAAACTTGGTCGTACAGATTTGTTAGTATGGATTTTTTTCTGAGAAACACAGACGTTTATTAGATTTAACGTTTTCTTGTTCAGCAAAATTTTACTATTTATTCAGTGTAAAACCCTTTTTCTGTTGTTGCGTTTGAGTACCTTGAGTTCCTTCAATAGAACAGTTTCTACTGTAAGGATGCTTCGTCATGTGTCTTCTATTGTGAAAAAATTTGCATTGTCTCAAATCCCTCAAAGACCCAAACATTATTTATACAATACCTCTTGCAGAGTACAAAATTCTGTTCCATTTACAGCTATTTTTCTGTCAAAGCTCCTCTTGGCTTCGAAGAGGATACATTTGAACCCTCTGCTAATTGATCCTCAATCGACATTTTTATGTATTCTTACGCTCTTGTTGTTTCTCTTCTTTCAGTCATTACTCTCCTTAATACCAAGTCAAACCATCTGTTACTTCTCTTACATCATCTTCAGGGCCAAGTGTTGGCCCTTCAATTTCTTTAGCCATTCCAACTGGACATTGATTTATTGGCCAGTCTTTTGCCTTTTTCTAGTCTCGAATATGGATTCTAGTTTTAGATAGCTTGTTCTTTATCCTGATTACTTGATCGACAATCATAGATAACAACTCTGTTCCAACAACGCTCCATGACAAAGACAATCTCTTTACGGCTTTTCCCCAGATAAATTTTTAAGCTTCACAACCATACCTTCTTGGCTTCGATACTTCAGACGACCTTTGCATGTTATCTGACATTTCATTAACTGAACTTACTCCCCAATTTTAACAATGCCATGGAGAGCACCTGAATGGCTTGTGGCTGATATCCATATAGCTCTATAGAATAAGAGTAAAACTGTACTAGGTTTGGGTAGATTTACCTGTACACGTCTTTACCATGCTCTGATGAAGTTTTTTTTTGCTTTTATTAATGCTCTTTATGGTTCTTTTTTATATTAGATTTGACTCGCATTCTTGTAACTCTACGGTTATTTTAACTTTCATCAAACTTATTAATCCTTCTTCCAGAATTAGTTCCTGTCAATCCTTCTCACAGGCGTATTTAGTAAAATTTTTAATTCATCCCTGGTATGCATCCATCTACACCAATTTGTGTCTCACTAAATACACAGGTTGGATACTGTTAACTTCTATCTACACAGGATTAACTTCTTTGACTCTCAGACATTATAACTAATCAATTTAATACAAATCAACCTTCCTGTTTGACACTCCGAGTTTCAAAAGGCTTTTGATTCAGTTTGGTACTGTGGTTTTGATCTGCAAGCTACGTTATATGTCTATCCTAATTTCTTATGTTTGTGTAACAGGCAGTTATTTTTAAGAAAGATACATTTTCAAGACCATTTACCTTCCATAAAGGTGTAAACAAGGTTTATTTCCGTCACATCTTATATAGTCTCTATTTTTCAACATACCACCGTCTCTGCGTCTAACCAAAATTGTTCAGGTTGCTGGTGATACAACAACAACAGCAACCTGTTCCATCAAGATTGCTTGAAAAAGAGTTCTGCAAACAGCAACCAGTCGCTTTCTTATGACATGTAGGCACTGACGGGTTTCATTGTATTTCCATAAGACCCAACCTTCCCAAGTGTGTAACTGGAACCACTTGGAGTTTGAACGCACTTTTCATTTGCCCTTACATTAAATGGGGTCATGTTTACTAGATAACAATAATTTCTTCGTTTTATAAATAACGCATGGTTTTCATGCGTCATGCTCTCTGTCTGGTTTTCAAAATAAAGATACGTAATCAAATTCAAGAGTTGCATGATCGCATCACATTTCTCACCATTCTTAACGACCTTCAGAAGCTTCGTAACGAATATATCACATGCTGCTTCTTTATCCACAATGGCGTTGTGGTCGATTCTTTATCCACAATGGTGTTGTTGTCGATTCTTTATCCACAATGGCGTTGTGGTCGATTCTTTATCCACAATGGTGTTGTGGTCGATTCTTTATCCACAATGGTGTTGTGGTCGATTCTTTATCCACAATGGTGTTGTGGTCGATTCTTTATCCACAATGGTGTTGTTGTCGACTTGTTAAACTTTCTATTTCGTATTTCACGAAAATTATTTCCTTCAGTTGAATAGCTTTTCAACATGTTTCAGACGTTTCTTTCAGAGGGTTATCCAGAACATGTTGCTTCCCCTGAAAATGATTTTTCTTTTCTTATCTTTACTTTCCTTCACAACTGAGGAAATAATGTTTTGAACACTTGACAAGCACGATTCTGTGCCTTTTAGTTTTCGTTTTGAAGTCATTTTCTCTCTCTAGCAAGATTTACACCTACTCACTCCATAACTACTATACTTTCAACTTTTTACCTCGTGACTGAGGAGAAAGAACCATTTGTTGGCCCACTAAAGTTATGGGTTGGAATGAAATGTCAGTAGAAAAAAACTACTATATCTGTCGTATCCCAGATACCTATTCAGCCGTGGTAATGGGCGAAAGCCATCATTGGCACCGGATGTGTCAGATATAGTGTGTTCGACATATCATTACACGTTCTTTTTTGCTTTCACTTATAAGTTTTAGAATCAAAAGCACTAGAGAGGAATTTGAAATTTGAGCTAGTACTTTCAAATGATGCAAGTAAACGCGTAAAGAATATTCAATAGAGTGGCTTCAAGTGTTCTTTTAAAAAGCAGAAATGCAGTAAATTGTCGATAAGATGTAGACTTGCTCAAAAAGAAGAAAAACGAAAACAATGCTCCACAATGACATACTGAAACGCAGGAGTTATTTCACTGAAACAGAGAAAACGTCTATCGAGACGAAGTAGTGGTTTAAATATGAATTTAAAAGAAACTTGTAAAGACAGGTTGTGTAATATACTTCAACTTCTTTGTCGAACAAAGTACCTCGAATAGTAGGAAACAAAAAAAGATAGTAAAATGGAAAGTTTAGGTCCATTGAATTGTAGTAATTGAAGTTCGTGAAATTTATATAAAAATTGTTATAATAATTTTGTTGTGTATGATGTAAAACGGGTTTCTTTGAAGGAAGTATTAGCCAAACTACAGTAAGAAACATAAAACCTTTCTACAAATATCAATATTCTTTTTAGCTTTAATTTAAGTTTCAGATTTTTTTAAAGTGTTATTTTGTTGACATAGCTTCTCGGATTTTTACAGGTGGTTGTTGCTAGTTGAGACTTACTTTATGGCCCTCTAGTATGCTCTATTGTTTTTGTCATGAGCTACTTTGAATTGTTTAGAACTAAACAGGTTTCTTTTTGGGAATAAAGAAAATACTTTAATTGTGAAGTTTATCGTGGAGCGGGGCAATAACTCGATGTAAAATGATAAAAGTAATTTTCGTTGATCTTCAGGACCTGTCTTGGTAAAATGATAAAAGTAATTTTCGTTGATTTTCGGGACCTGTTTTGGTAAAATAACATTTAAGTTTTTCATTTTTCCGGGGCATTTATATGAAGACATATTCTTGAAAATAAAAAGGTGTACCGATGTTGAACACTTCAAACGTTTCTATTATGCAGTATCATATATATTATAATGCATAATATGATGCTCAGTTAATATACATTAAGTATATTAATACTTATGGTATTTCAAATGACTATAGCATCGTATTTTATAAATTTAGTGATGTTTGGCATATTTCATGGTACAGTAACTTAAGTATGTCTAGCACAAATAAATCGAAAGAATGATATTTCAGGATGACTAGACAAGTCACTTTCAATAACAAAAACGAAACCATGAAACTCTTTTCCATGATAAAACTCTCTTTATGAGAACAGAGTGATATTTTATCCGCTGTGTTCTACGAACTCCACTCACATACAATGATGAGATGTTTTATACAAAGTGAATCACTTGCAGTGAAATCAAGAAGAAAGAATAACGATACATACAAGTAAAATATAGAAAAATAAACCAAAAACGTATAGCTATATTCTTAATAAGCTGGATTTCTTCTTTTAGGTGAAAATACATGGTTCGATAGAAGCTTTCATGAGGAGAAGATACGTTCGATGCCACATCCATGTGGGTCTTACGTACTGCTATTTTAAACAGGTTTAGTGTCCTTGAGGACTGAAGATATTGTGTTTGTATATATATATATGAAAAGCAACGGATAGGATTATTTTTGTTTTCTGTGACTTCTCCAAGTTTATGATGAATGAAGTAAGAATATTTTGCATGGTTAGCTATGTGTATCTCTAACTCATTATTTTGATAAAGTTTATAATATTTTACATCGTAACAAAATTTAATATGTTAAAAACTTAGTGTCGTACTTTTCCTTGTTTTGTTGGCGTCGAAAGCAATTATACTTCCCCCAAAATAACAGAAAAGTAATTATTCTTGGAGGTTAGAATAATCTTTTATTTATAGCCTGCCTTTTCTCCCTGTGTCACAGCGGAATGTCCGCGGACTTACAATGTTAGAATCCGGGCTTTGATATCCGTGGGGGGCAAAACCCAGATAACCCACTGTGTAGCCTTGTGTTTAATTAAAAACAAACATTTATAGCCTCATATGATATTGAAAACAGCATGCGTGTATGATACTTTTGTTTTGAGCTACCTAATTTTAACCTTCATTGAACAGACAAGTCTTCGACATGGCAACGCTGTACACGATCACTGGTGTTACATCAAGCAACACAATACTGACCAGTCGAACATAGACAGACAAGCAGTCGACATAGTGATGCTGCAGACAAACACTTTGTGTTATATCAAGCAACACAGTATTGACCAGTCGAACATGGACAGACATGATGACGCTGCAGACGAACACTATGTGTTGCATGATGCGACACATACTGAACACTGAAAGGAAGGCTTTTTTTTTTTTATAAGTAAAGAACACATACATTGAAGAGCTTCACAATTACTGAACTTAAAAATACATGCTTCCCATTCACTTCACACCTACTTACTTATTATCCACATCGAATGTCTATCCCAGCTTACAAATCTCTCTTTCCTTTTCTGTGTGCTTTCCATAACATGACACTTTATAAGTTGAACGTTCTCAGTGGTGTTGCAACATGACACTGTATAAGTTGGACGTTCTCAGTGGTGTTGCAACATCACACTGTATAAGTTGGACGTTCTCAGTGGTGTTGCAACATCACACTGTGTACCAAATAACAATACTTAACAGTTAAGGATATCGACTGGGATGACTGATTATATATATGTCTGTTCACATACGTCTCTGATATTGAACAAAGTGAAGGTATTTTCGGTGTTAATAGAAGTTTTGTATTGTCTCTAAGGGTCGTATTTATCTGTATTATATAATAGTGATTTTATTACTAAACTAATGAGTAATAGGAAGTAATAACAAGACGATTTATGATTGGTTCTTTACTGTTACACTGCTAAAGAATGATTTTTCTTCGAATGTTGCTAGCTTTTTACAATCTGACAGTTCTGGCACCTTCATAACCTATTTGTATCAGTGTGTTTTTTGCATCCTTTTTCATCAGTAAAGCTTCTTTTCATTCAGATTTTTTTTTACTGTAGGTGACATTCCCTTTGGTGTCAATAGGATGTCAAGTTTTGTTGTGAGGACTTTCAGTTGGTTTTCTGTGAAAACAGTGATTAATATTCATTTAGTGTAAGTTAGATGGTAATTTTTATAATGAGAACATTATAGTTTGCTAGTAAGTTATAAGTTCAAATGGTCATCGTTTGAAGAGAGTGTCATGTGGCGTAAATCAAGTTAATTTGTTTAAATGAGTAATAAAAGTTAAAATTAATTATTTATTGAAATGTGCTGTCATAATAAAAATGCAGTTAATTGATTCAGGACTGTTCATTTAAATATAAAATATCTCATTTATTTAACATTTTCAATTATGAGGCATCACTGGTCTTGGCTGTAAGAGTTGGCTTTCAGTTTTGCCAATGAGTATATTGGCATAGTTAAGAACCGTTGCGATACTGTTAATTTTGAAGGTAGTGTTGTTTGTTGGTTAAAAATAACACAGTACTAGTAAAGTCGGCTGTTCCTTGAGATTATAATGAATTACAAAGGTTAAGAGCAGTTTTTAAAATTTCAAGATCTTTCTTTTGTGGAATATTAGTGTAACGGGAAGGAATATCCACTGTGCACAGCAGGATGTCAGGAGGTAAGTGCCTGTTGGCACTGATTTCCTTAAGGATATTTATAAAGTGAGTCGTGTCCTTTATGGAAAAAGGGAGAGTACAGAGGCTTTCATGCGATGGTCAGCAGAAGAAAGTTTGTTAGTGCCTATGTTTGTGTAAGAAATGAAGGGACAGCATGGATAATTAGGCTTGTGTATTCTTAATAACAGATAAAATCAACACAGTTTGAAAGGTTTCCTTCGCTGTTCTGATAAGAGTTCTGAAAATAGTTTTTTTAAGTTTATCACTTACAGTTTCAGTAAACTGAGATGTGAGATTATGCGTACGTTTCTTGTAGAAATTGTTGTCAGTAAGCTAGCGGATAAATTCAGTGATATCCATGTCCATTGGTTTTGTTTATTTTTCGACGGTTTTCTGCTTATAGGATTTCCTATGTTTTCTTTCCTTGATATTTCTATCTGTGTGATTTATGGGTACCACGCCTACGCATCGTTAGTTATGATCTCTCTTCACTTGAGTGATTTATGTGAAACTATTGTTTTCGTGATCCCATGTTTAAACATAGTCGCGAAAGTGAATTACCAAAGTACAGTTTAAATTTTTGTTTTTGAACTACTTTGATCTGATATAAATATGATATATGGTTACAGAGTAGATACTTAATATTGTTTATTCTAAACAATGACGAATTGCAGACTGCTGCATGTACCGTAAAAGGAACACGGGTACATTTCACCCAAACTGTATGATATTCGATTGGTTTATGATAAGTGGTTTAGAGTAAGATACTACTCTAAAGGGGCTGTTATACTCCACAACAATGACGTAGTTTTCGCCATAGGCTTTGGCCACTATGTACGTCATTGCCCTATGTTATTGTACACTTTGTTTAGTGTCATTCTCCTTGATGGCCCGGCATGGCCAAGCGTGTTAAGGCGTGCGACTCGTAATCTGAGGGTCGCGCCAAACATGCTCGCCCTTTCAGCCGTGGAGGTGTTATAATGTTACGGTAAATCCCACTATTCGTTGGTAAAAGAGTAGCCCAAGAGTTGGCGGTGGCCTTCCCTCTAGTCTCACACTGCTAAATTAGGGACGGCTAGCACAGATAGCCCTCGAGTAGCTTTGTGCGAAATTTCAAAACAAACAAACAAACAATTCTTCTTGATAATGAAGAAGTGTCTTCCGCTAGGATAGCAGTAAGTCTTCGGATTTACATCGCTAAAACCATAGGTTCGATTCCATAGGTTGGACACAGTAGATAGCTCAACGAGATTTTGCTATATGAGAAACACGCACCGAACATAATTGCTCTTTCAGTTGTGGAGTATTATAATGTTACTTTCAATCCCATTAGTCGATGGTAAAATATTAGCCCCATTGTTGGCTGTGGGTTGCGATGAGTGGCTTCCTTTTCTTTAGTCCTTCACTAGTAAATTAGTGACAGTTAGAGCAGATAGTTCTCGTGCAGTTTTGCATGAAATTTAAACCAAACAATTCTTACCCAGTTCATAGTGAGAAAGAAAAAGTAAATCAAGCGATTAGAATATTCCTATGTTTTTGTTTTAAGATCTAAGTAACGTTTCAGTATAGAGAAGTTTGTCTTCGGATTTACAACGCTAAAATCAGAGGCTTGCTTCCCTCGGTGGACACAGCAGCTAGTTTGATGTGGCTTTGCTATAAGAAAAAAAACAAGAAAACAAGTACAGCGATCGAAATGCCATTCAACGTTAGACGAGATACAGAGATGTCTTCCATTAAGCATTCATCACCATTTGTTTTGCTTGATTCACTTTTCTCGATCAAGTTGATTTTATGGGGCATTAAACCTTCTCAGTAATACGGTTTAGGATGAAGTAAAAGCTAAAGATCAGATTGTAATTAGAGCGGTAGATTTCATAAATACTTCCAGTGTTTTTAATGGCTCTTCTTATTGGTTCATATTTTACTATATTGTCGGGACTCAAAGAACAAGCTACAAGACAGCCTTAATAGAACATCGTTATTTACAAGATATATAGTTTTTCCCTTAATCAAGTTCTGATGATAAGAAAACAGCAAGCATTACTGAGAATTCTGGGATTCTTCGAAACCCATGTAATCTAGAAGAGTAAGCCAGAAAATAAAGTTTATCTAAGTTTTCTTTAAACTTACACTTTGGGTTGAATGCATTAAATTATACAGTTTGTAAACATTACAACGCAGTTTTATTTTCTGATAAACTGAAATTTTCATCTCCTTAGCTGGAGCGTCCTACAATAACATTTAATGGAGCGGAAACACCGCAAATTATGAAAATAAATGTAGATTGTATGATCAGGGATTGTACACTTTAAGGTGAATAAACAGGGATAGTACACTATAAAGGTGAATGATTAGGGATTGTACACTTTAAGGAGAATGACCAGGGATTGTACACTTCAAAGGTGAATGATCAGGGATTGTACACTTTAAGGTGAATGAACAGGGATTGTACACTTTAAGGTGAATGATAAGGGATTGCACACTTTAAAAGTGAATGATAAGGGATTGTACACTTTAAGGTGAATGATCAGGGATTGTACACTTTAAGGTGAATGATCAGGGATTGTACACTATAAAGGTGAATAATCAGGGATTGTATACTTCAAAGGTGAATGATCAGGGATTGTACACTTTAAGGTGAATGATCAGGGATTGTACACTATAAAGGCGAATGATCAGGGATTGTACACTATATAGGTGAATGATCAGGGATTGTACACTATAAAGGTGAATGATCAGGGATTGTACACTTTAAGGTGAATGATAAGGGATTGTACACTTTAAGGTGAATTATCAGGGATTGTACACTATAAAGGTGAATGATTAGGGATTGTACACTTCAAGGAGAATGACCAGGGATTGTACACTTCAAAGGTGAATGATCAGGGATTGTACACTTTAAGGTGAATGATCAGGGATTGTACACTATAAAGGTGAATAATCAGGGATTGTATACTTCAAAGGTGAATAATCAGGGATTGTATACTTCAAAGGTGAATGATCACGGATTGTACACTTTAAGGTGAATGATCAGGGATTGTACACTATAAAGGTGAATAATCAGGGATTGTATACTTCAAAGGTGAATGATCAGGGATTGTACACTTTAAGGTGAATGATCAGGGATTGTACACTATAAAGGCGAATGATCAGGGATTGTACACTTTAAGGTGAATGATCAGGGATTGTACACTATAAAGGTGAATGATCAGGGATTGTACACTTTAAGGTGAATGATAAGGGATTGTACACTTTAAGGTGAATTATCAGGGATTGTACACTATAAAGGTGAATGATTAGGGATTGTACACTTCAAGGAGAATGACCAGGGATTGTACACTTCAAAGGTGAATGATCAGGGATTGTACACTTTAAGGTGAATGATCAGGGATTGTACACTATAAAGGTGAATAATCAGGGATTGTATACTTCAAAGGTGAATAATCAGGGATTGTATACTTCAAAGGTGAATGATCAGGGATTGTACACTTTAAGGTGAATGATCAGGGATTGTACACTATAAAGGCGAATGATCAGGGATTGTACACTATAAAGGTGAATGATCAGGGATTGTACACTTTAAGGTGAATGATCAGGGATTGTACACTTCAAAGGTGAATGATCAGGGATTGCACACTTCAAAGGTGAATGATCAGGGATTGTACACTTTAAGGTGAATGATCAGGGATTGTACACTATAAAGGTGAATGATCAGGGATTGTATACTTCAAAGGTGAATGATCAGGGATTGTACACTTTAAGGTGAATGATCAGGGATTGTACACTATAAAGGTGAATGATCAGGGATTGTACACTTTAAGGTGAATGATCAGGGATTGTACACTTCAAAGGTGAATGATCAGGGATTGTACACTATAAAGGTGAATGATTAGGGATTGTACACTTCAAAGGTGAATGATCAGGGATTGTACACTTTAAGGTGAATGATCAGGGATTGTACACTTCAAAGGTGAATGATCAGGGATTGTACACTATAAAGGTGAATGATCAGGGATTGTACACTTTAAGGTGAATGATCAGGGATTGTACACTTCAAAGGTGAATGATCAGGGATTGTACACTTCAAAGGTGAATGATCAGGGATTGTACACTTTAAGGTGAATGATCAGGGATTGTACACTTTAAGGTGAATCTAGTTTTTACACGCTTTTTTTTTACTTCTCATATAGAAAGTGTCAACAAAACTTCACTGATTGTACCATTCAAAAGTCAAAGGTAAAAGAGGTCAGGGAGCCTCATTAACTATGTAAAACAATGTAATATTTTTATAAGGACTTTGTGTTTTGAAGTCGGAAAGTTTATGAACAAATATAAAATTGTTTAAATTGATTACGATACATTTTGCTCTTTTTTACTAAAACTAATAATTTTATAGCATACAGTATCTTAGGACTTCAAGACAACTACTAGCACATATATGAAAGGTAACTATATGTGAGTTATTTAAATCACGTTTTATTTAGATGCATTAAGTTTAGTTGAGTTCAAGTCCATTTCACCCAGTTTAACTACCGGAAAATATGTTTCTGTAGGAGGTTCGTTATTTCATGAGAATAAACGTTTATGAGAACAAGTTAAAAAAACAACAACAGCCACCTGGTGGCTCACTCGTAATTCTAAAGGCTTATAACGCAAACAATCTGGTTTCGATGCCCATGGTTGGTAGAGGACAGATAATTCAATATGTAGCTTTGCGCTTAACAACAAATACAGATAAAATCGCACATATATTCCAAAAATATATACAAGATAATTTGCTTTCAACCTTCTGTTTAATAAAGTAAAGAAAAAGTGCTTATATAACATTGTTAATTCGTTCTCTCTATGAAGGTCTGTTGTTGGTGTCATACTACTCAATATGGCTGATTAACTAATATTACATTGGAACTTTGATTTACTTTAGGATACTCTTTGTGTTCTGACTACTACGAATACTGAATCTCGATTTTTAGCTTTATAAGCCTTCAGACTTATTATTGAGTAACGAAGGCTGTTAACTTATCTAGTTTTTATTTGATTGTTTTATTGTTAAGCACAAAGCTGCACAATGGACTAGCTACGATATTTGCTGTACGCATTGAAGGGATCAAATAGTGAATTTTAATATTTAAATGAAGTTTGAAGTTGATGGTAAGAAGACCTTATGATAAGTAAAGTCAGTAGTTAGTTAACTCATGTTAATATCAGTATATTATATATATATATATATATGTCAAAATGGATAGATTTTCAGTTTTTTTTTCTGGGGTGACTTCAACAAATGATTGGTCACCTTCTCTTGAGTTGAAATACGTGCAATAAAAATAAATTGGAATCATTACGCAATAGCAATATACAAATATGTTCGATTTATTAACGACATAGTTAACATTAAGTATGAAAATATAAATACCTATTGTTTACTTTACATATTTATTGCTTTAGACAGATGTTTCCACACAAAGACGCAATAATTATTTGTTCACTGAATACTGAGGCAGAACTACTCGAGGGTCATCTCTGATTTGAGGAATAATAGACGAAATGAGAGGCAGCTGGTTAACACTGACCCCACCAACTCTTGGACTACTCCTTACCAATGAAAATTGGGAATGATCGTCATATCGAGCCCGCACAGCTAAAAAGGTGTGCATATTTGGCGGCGAGATTCGACCCACGAGCCGAGTGCTCTTATGACCAGGCCTTGTCAAGCCTAAGATGGCATTCGACATAAGGAGTGTGGAGTGAAGAAAACCTTTTGAAATGAGTGGATAACGAAATAAAAACCTAGTTAATTTGCTCTTTGTTATTAAGCACAAAGCTACACAAAGGACTATCTGTGCTGTGCCATTAAGGATATTGAAATGCAGTGTCTAGCGGTGTATGTCTGCAGTCATACCGCTGTGCCACTGGGCGGCAACTCAGTAAACAACAATATCTGATAAGTGAACAAAAACTGCGCGGTAATAGTGCACAAAAAGTTTTCAACAGTGACTGACAATAGATACTAATGATACATATTCAGAAGCACACTTTGTGGGTGAGTACAAAAATCTAATTAATTTACTTCGGTTTTGAATAAGTAAAAAGAAAAAAGAAAAAAATTAGTTTACTTTAATATTACTGAACAAATTTTAATGAATGTTTGTTTAAAGTCATATTACTTGATGTAATTTACGTTTCTAATCTCTGAGTTTGACAAATGACCAAAAAAAGACAATAAGAAATGTATAAATACATGCCATTTTATAGATACAATTATTTAATTAAAATTACACATTAAATTCAGCACGAACAACAAAACACTCTTGTTCTATTTTTCCAACTTCGTATCATCAATGCTTTCTGGACAAGGTAACGTATGTTGATTTTTAAATAGTAAGAAGTGGAAACATAAAACTAATTGTTCTATTACTTAATGGCTTATTAAAATGGCATAGACAAAGTAGCAATAATAAACCAATTTATGAGAGAAAAAAGGAAAACGATTAAACCAAAACAGATGAATGAAGCCAGTGAGATACACACGTTTCGTTAATCAGAAATTATGGAAAGATGCTTGTTTTTATCATGGTTCTGTTATTTCAAGTGTAATGGCAACTATAATCTTCATTTTCCAGCTGTTACTTAGTGAAATTGTGTAAAAGGATAAGAAAAATGGAGAGTTCAGTTCAAAAGGAACTGAAAAGGTGGTTGATAACGTTTTACCATCGTTAGTTCAAAAGGAACTGAAAAGGTGGTTGATAACGTTTTACCATCGTTAGTTCAAAAGGAACTGAAAAGGTGGTTGATAACGTTTTACCATCGTTAGTTCAAAAGGAACTGAAAAGGTGGTTGATAACGTTTTACCATCGTTAGTTCAAAAGAAACTGAAAAGGTGGTTGATAATATTTTACCATTGTTAGTTCAAAAGGAACTGAAAAGGTGGTTGATAACGTTAGCTCCCCGGTTCATGTGCTACATGTGTCTTAATTATCAAAAAATAAAACAACAGAAAAGCAGTAAAGTTACTACAGAAATAATATTACCTTAATATTTCATCAGTGATGTCGAGAAACCCATTTGTTGAGAAATTTATATGTAAAAACGGCTCGTTTGGGTTGAGAAAATATTTTACATAGAAGAGCGAACAACGTTTCGACCTTCTTCGGTCATCGTCAGGTTCACAAAGAAAGAGGTAACTGACCGGAAGCTGACCACATGTTTGAAAGGGGTTGTGTAACTGTGTGTCGAAATGTAGAGGGCGGTATTAGATGTTTGAATATATAAAATTAAAGAAAAAATTAAAGAAGCCTTACTTATACAACAACTTAAACCCAAAATAAACCAATATAAAGGAACGCCTTTATACCTATATTAATATAATAAAATAAATAAAATTATATATTTGACCAATAATGTTAATTCTTTCTCTCGAGAACTTTCTTCAAATTTAAAGAACAGGCGAGACTTGAGTAATGCATGTCCAACAATATACGTCACATACATCAAACTGAAACAAACGCCCAGTAGCAAATCCGTTACACTGGTTACTACTATTTTCTACTACCTGGTGTTAAATCCGTTACAATGTAGAATAATAAAAAACATAAAAAAGGGACATAAATATTAATGTTTATAATTCACATACACCTTACCAGCCACCACCACCCGTCGCTAGTAAGTCAGTTGTTTAACATTCATCTTTTACCATTTGTTAAAATTACATTTTTACATGTTCCAACATTAACATCTAATCTAACATTAAACTCATGAATTTATGATGACGAGAAACCCACATGAAATAAAAATGTATTCATAAGAAGGATGGTATGGGTATTAAAACTTTAATAAAAATAAAGTACAGAACAACGTTTTGACCTTCTAGCTCATCTTTGTGCTAACCCTTTCCTGGTAAGTTATCTGTTAAAAATTGGAAGTGGCTAGCAAAGGTATCTCTTGTTTGAAATATATCAGACTATACCTTAACAGGAGTAACTAATGTTAGATACGTATTTGTGGTTTTACTCCTTATTCCACATCGAAACTGAGTTCTGCCAGACAGTGATGAAATGACTCACATGTTTGTAACATGTCGTATTTGCAAGCTTTTATCAGAGGATTGTGAAGTTTGATTCTGGATAACATAGCTCATTTGTAGCATCTTATAGAGGTTTGGCTGATGGGATTGCTACAGGTACCACGTGCAGCATGTTCATGCAGCAAATGAGCGAATACATTTACCATTTCTACTATAAAGCGTATTACATACTACACATATTTAGTGAATTGTTAAAAATAGATCATGGCCTGAATAGTAATTACATTTGTGCTGCAATAGAGATTTCTGTTCTATCAGAGACTGCGTTGCATTGAGTTTCTATTTATGTTATTTTTTGACCACTACTTTCTGTTTGCTTTAAGCCTGAAATTATTCAATAATTCTACCTCTGCTCTTTAATATTGGATATATTTCGCTTGCCGAGTATAATAACCGGTCACCAGTGACTCTAGAAAGAATATTTCAGAAATTGACCCACCTACAGAGAATATCCAACGAATTAAGCCCGAGCCATTAGTGGTGAAAAGAGTTCACAATATTGCTTCTTTGGATACAATGTCGTCTGTCATCCCTTGTCAGAAAAAAGTATTAAAAAAGAATCGTCTAAACGTGGGAAGACAATAGTCTCAATGACTTCAGCATTACTCAGAACATTTATAAGCTTTGTAAAGGGTGCATTAACCGTCATAGTGGCTAGCTTACCTAAAGGACATAGATTCGTAGAGACAACATTGGGTAACACGGGCTGTTAAGTGAATTAAGGCCTGAGCCCTGTACCAAAGAGATTTGCTTTAACAGTCAAGGATAAAGTAATCTAAAATATCGTCAATTATTGGCTGAAAACAAGCGACTGAACCAAACATTCTTCTGAATGAGAAAGAGTGTACTACCTTTTTTAAGAAAGAGTGTATCACCTTTTTAAGAAAGAGTGTACTACCTTTTTAAGAAAGAGTGTACTACCTTTTTAAGGAAGAGTGTACTACCTTTTTAAGAAAGAGTGTACTACCTTTTTAATTTCTCTGATTTTTTACTACAATATCTTTAGTAGTTTGATATATTGGTATTTCTTCTTTTCCTCGATTTTGTAAAGTTATTTTCCTTTCGGCTCTAAACCTAATTAATGTTTCTTTAATTTTATACAGTATTTTGAGTTAAAAGATGAGTTTCAATTTTTCATATTGTGTTTTAATTTCAAAAGCCCTATTTACTTATGTTTTTTATTTACTTATGTTTTTTATTATTTCTATTTTAGTTCCAGCTCGGGCCTGGCATGACCGAACGCGTAAGGCGTGCGACTCGTAATCCGAAGGTCGCGGGTTCGCGCCCGCGTCGCACTAAACATGCTCGCCCTCCCAGCCGTGGGGGTGTATAATGTGACGGTCAATCCCACTATTCGTTGGTAAAAGAGTAGCCCAAGAGTTGGCGGTGGGTGGTGATGACTAACTGCCTTCCCTCTAGTCTTACACTGCTAAATTAGGGATGGCTAGCACAGATAGCCCTCGAGTAGCTTTGTGCAAAATTCCAAAACAAACAAGTTCCAGCTCGTTACATGACGAGTTTCATCCAGTTCAATTATTTGGAATTGGAACTGTTTAATTAGTTCTAATGTAATTATTTTTTATTTAATTTTCTATCTTATTTAGATTTGTATTTCATCTCATTGTGAAGCTATAATTTATCCTGTATTATGTTACATATTGTACTAAGACCTGTTTCTTTTGTTTCATTCTATATTTCATTTAACTTTCTCGTTATTATGTATTATATTATATATTATGTATTATATATTGTATATTATTTCTTAGGTTTTTATTATATTTAGTTTTCTCACTTTTAAAGCCTCGATATTTGATAAAATATTTTCTTTAATTTTCTATATTAAAGTTCTCATGTCTTAAAACGGTGAGAGATGAAAATCACGAAACGTTAAAGAGTTAAGTTCGACAATTTGTACATAGCTTGAAAAGGTTAAGTCATAAGAAGACTTTGAGATAAGAAAGAGAAGAGTGAAGCAATTGAAACATTTTAGATTTTATCTATACATGATTGAAAATGATATATGTTTATTTAGATGCATTGAGGAATATCTTAAGAAAATTCCCTAAAGCCTTCTAGGTTTACTTAACGCTATCTTCAGGCTAAGATATTCCTTTGAATACGTTTCTGTGTTGTTTCTCCCCTCGTGCATGAGTTAAGCGATGATATGACGGTTTGTTCCAGTTGAAATGCACTGGAAGTTATCCTTTCTCGAAAAATTATGTAATAAAAGTGATCAGTGATGTAAGTAACCTTCCATCGATGGTTATCACTAGGTCTTTGGTCTGAGCTGAGAGCTTCCTTTATGAACAGCTATTCTGTTTGTTGCCTGGAAAATACGCGTAATCCTTTTATGTGAAGGCGTCTTTTGCCCTCTTTTGTATAGTTCCAGCAACTAGAAACTTAGGTAATTTCACTAGCAAGGTTTTGACGTGCCTCGGAGTTAACAGGAATATATAATAAAGACGGGTAACAAAAGTTACTTAAATATTTTGAGTTTTTATGTTCAGTGTATATCCTGGAAAGCAAGTGTTTCTAACTCTTCCTTGTATGGATTGAATGTTTTAGTTTTACTGAGAATACAACGTTTTAAACGTTAAAAACTTTATGTAAAAGTACAATAGAACTTACATGATCGAATTTCACTCGATTTAATTTTTATTTCGTTACACTTGAGGTTATTAAATTCTTTCTTTAGACATAAATTATGAATTGATTGCCAATCGATGTGTTCGAATGAAAAGGAAATTTGACAATAAAAAGGATAATAATATTTATGATAAACAACGTTATTTATATCAGAATGGACACAGATAAACGTTTCGGAACTCTTTGGATTTTGAGTGTCTAAAGCAAAATACAAAATATTTACATCAATTTTAAATAAATTATTAAGAAACATTTTTACGTTAACGATAATTCAACCAAAATTAAAATACTTATAAAGAAAGACTTCATTTCTTCATTTAAATTCTACATTCGATAATATGCAGAGTAATATTTGTTGTTACTCTTACAAGGGCTCGGCATGGTCAAGCGTGTTAAGGCGTGCGACTCGTAATCTGAGGGTCGCGGGTTCGCATCCCCGTCGCGCCAAACATGCTCGCCCTTTCAGCCGTGGGGGCGTTATAATGTGACGGTCAATCCCACTATTCGTTGGTAAAAGAGTAGTTCAAGAGTTGGCGGTGGGTGGTGATGACTAGTTGCCTCTCCTCTAGTCTTACACTGCTAAATTAGGGACGGCTAGCACAGATAGCCCTCGAGTAGCTTTGTGCGAAATTCAAAACAAACAAACAAACAATACTCTTACAATTTATGAGAGTTTTAGTTTTGGTTAAAGTATCGAAATAAAAATGTAATAATATATCTTAATAATTTAATCAGGATTAATGTAAATTTCTTAGTTGGCTTTAGGTACGAGAGATTGAATTCCGAAACGTTTATCTTCGTCATTTTTTATATAAATAAACAATGTTGTTCATCATGATTTAATTGGTTTGGCCAATGTATAAATATTGAAATATCCAATTTTATTTATCTTGTTATAAGTATGAAGTTATTTAGATGTTAAGGATGTATTGAAGATTGCTCAGTGAAATAATACTGAATAAAGTATAAAACTTTAATGGCCTAAGGAAAACATTAATTTGTAAGAATTGACTTACGGACATTATCTTTTCAAATTACCTCATTGATATCATTATGAGACATCAGGATGTCACAGTATCAAAATTATGATCTGTCAACTTCATTGCTCTCATATACAGTGTCAAATGTCATAACGAAGAAGAAAAATGATTTGTTTTTCAAACTCGTGAAAGACCCGAGTATTCTATTATTTGTGTAAGTTACGCGGTATCCCAATTTATGTCCTCGGTGTAATCGTATACCTAAGAATCATTCTGGGAAAAGACAACTTCAAAATATTCATTTTAGCACAGTTTACCTCTCACATATTTGTAGTTGCTAAGGTTATTTTCTTATAATCGCAATAAAAAAATATACATTTCATGACTTCAGTCTGATATAAACAAGACAGATTTTTGTAACACAAACAATAAGCGTTTTTTTTATATTTTAAGGTTAATGTAAACATAAAGAAGTCTTGTAACAAAATGATATGAGCTACAATTTGTAGCACTGTTAAGGAAACTATGGCTTGGTTTATTCTAAATTTCGCGCACAGCTACACTAGAGCTATTTGCGCAAGCCGTCCCTAATTTAGCAGTGTAAGACTAGAGGGAAGGTAGTCATCACTACCCACCGCCAACTCTTGAGCTACTCTTTTACCAACGAAAAGTTGGATTGACCATCACATTATAACGCCCACACGGCTGAAAGAGCAAGCATGTTTGGTGTGACGGGGATTCGAACTTGCGACCCTCAGATTACGAGTCAAGTGCCTTAACCGCCTAGCCATGCCTGGCCAGGAAATTAAGTCAAGTGAAAAATAACGCGTTAGTTATTTCCGATCAAAAGCTTTTTTATGATATAAGGATTGTATCTCGGTAAGGTATGTTTTAAGGTTTGTACAGTAATGATTCATCATTTTTAATAATGCTCGTTAGTCTAAGTTAGGCTAATGAATATATTATAAAATTTGATCAAAGTATAAATTTTATACATGGTATAATTTTCTTCCAAAATGTTAAAGAAACATTTAAAATAATTTCTTTTCAAATTATATGAAACTAATATATTCTAGCTTAGTTTTGATAAACGATAATCTACTCTTCATACATTGCTACTGAACTGCGAGTGCTACCTTAAAGTTTACTTCAAGGGAAATATGAATTTATAACTTCAAAAAAATAATTAAAAATACTGAAACCTGAAACTTGACAAATTTACTTATAAGTATTACGTTCTAATTTTTAAGCGTAAATTTTAGTTGTTTTTTTTTCTATTGGAAAATAGTGGTACTTGTTCTTATAAGAAGAACAGAGATACCTGCTAGTAAAAAAAAAGTATGAAATACATATGCAAAAATTCCCATTATGTAATATCAAAAAAATCTCTTCCAAAAGAATTTGAGAATGAAATGGATGGCAGTCCACTTAAAGAAAAATACTTTTGCTGCTTGACTTTGCGAATAAAATAAAAGTTGACTTGTAGGTGGCGAGTCAGAAATGTAGTAACTCGAAACCGAAATGAGTGTGCATGCTTGTTAGTGAGTCAGATTGAGCTGAAGAGCATTTGATATACGTGTGAGATAACGGTTTACACTTCTTCATCCATGTACGGTTTACACTTCACTGGTTAAATGCTCTTGTGATCTTTGTATGGATCTAAAAATTATGGGAATGATAGTGTTTTATTCGATAAACGCTAGTACCACATCCACATTTTTCACAGATAAAATAAGAAAACCAACTTTTTTCATATAGTTTATCAAAGTTTGTAACTGGAAATTGTGTCACTATTAATACGTATTAAAATTAACTTATCTTTTTAAATAGTTGGTAATTTTAAAAAATATATATAGAACAGAATAAATGTCTATATTTTTGTGCCATTAAAGTAAAAGAAAAAAGAATATTTACACTTTATGTAAAACATGTTTAAATGTGTTAAAATACAACCCTGGTGTTGTAAAACTAATGTCTAAAATGTATTGGGATTGCTGGCTGATTATGCAAATGACTGTTAAGAAATAATGTTTACTTGTAATCTTCGTATGATTGTGGCTATGTTTTTGTTTTCAAATCTGAGAATAAGCTAACATCTTATATGAAATTTCATATGGTTTACCATTTGAAAAATAAAATGGAAACTAAAACTATCTATCTAATGTTAATAGTCTCCCGTTGGTACAGCGGCAAGTCTAGGGATTTACAACGCTAAAATCAGGTGCTCGTTTCCCCTCGATGGTTTATTTTTGAATAGCAATAAGCGTATAAAGGAAATTTGGGTACAGTGAGTATTTTGAATGGTTTAACAAATAATTTAATTAAGGAATAGGAAGACACTTTCTCCAAGAAATGCATAGGGTAGAAATTTCAAAACAAAATGTTTTTTATGGGAGTAACTTCTTTGTGAATGGCTAACTACTATAAGGTATGTTTGAGAAAAATATTACGTTTGAATGAGAAGGGTATAAGACCAGTAAATGTGTTTTTATAATAGACAGAAGTTGAAAAGCCGTAAGCTTCATGGTTAATAAAAATGCTCAGAAGGGAGATATGTTTATTTGTTTCAATTTCATGAGTGAACTGTATAGATGGGTATTGTGAACTAAGAAAGTCTTGAAAGCCCTGGGTATGATCAGTATGGAGGGAAGTATGTAAAGTATTATCAACATACTTTCTGCAGAGAACAGGCTTGAAAGACAGTTGTCAATCTAGTTTTGTTTGTAGTGACAAAGAGAAAAACTGGAAACAGTAGGACCCAGTGGGGAACAGACGTCATTTATCTGCTCATAAAGAGTTTTGATGAAGATGAGTTGAATTCTCTCAGTTTTCCTTTCAAGTTTTAAAGGTTTCCTTGTTTGCTTCTCTTTTTACTAATATTACCCTGTACGAAACACAACCCTGTAGAAACTTTAGAATATGGCTCAGATATGTAAAATACCATAACAAATTCGCAGAAAATATTTTGATCATATTAAAACTTCGTATTTATACTATCACTGAGATACAGTGGATCTAAACAGAAATTCTGTAGCTAGTTTATCATTTATAAAGCTAGCAAAATAAAGTAGTTTTAAAATAGTTTCGCAAAACGCAAAGGTACAGTTTTTAACAATTTCGACGAAGTATTCTAGTGGAGCTAAATTACACTCTAATTAAGTGCTAACTCATCTCTCACCTTCTAAAATTTGCCAAATAAATTACTCAATATATTGTTTAACCATTGCTTCAGATTATTTCAAACAGGTAGTTAAGACATTTTAATATTAGTTTTCATTAATTTTCAAGTTAAATAAGCATGATCAGTTTTCAAGGCCTAAGTTCGACGATTATGTTACAGCATCTCCACTGTTTGACAATTATTATTGTGTTTCGCCTACGTCACTTCCGAGTTACATCCCAGTTGAAACTTTTTACGAGCTAAAACTTCACGAATTATATTATTTATTCTCAAAATTATAAAATGCTGCAAAACTTACTGTACAACTTTTATCCTGCCTTACTACCATCGAATTCAGATCAAAAATCAAAAATCAATAAAATCTCGAAGAGGCAGCTTCATTCACATTATCACGTATTTCTATCTTGACATTTAAATGTTACGAGTTTAACCAATAAATTATTAGAATCTTATGAAATCGCTACAACAAATATTCTTTTTTGAAGTCTTTTCCTTTTCTTGGTTCATTAGAGTTTGAACCAATGATCTTATGTTTCCTGCTGCTTTTCTGAAAATACATTTCATGTGATGGAAGAAATTGATTAGGCTGCATTTTTCGCGTTTTTTTTGTCTATTCTCGCTTCAGTAGAAGCACAGAAATAAAATAAAAAGAGATATTTTACTGAAACGGAAACAAGTAATTTTGCCAAAAATTAATTACATATATATAGAAACTCTAAGAAGTCTTCAAAGTTATTAACGAGAATTTTATGAACAGCCAACAAAATTTCGCATTGGGTTGAAAAAAAAATCTCCCTAAAACCTGATTTTATTTTCCTGATGAGGTTATTATCCATGACGTATTATTTTAGTTCTTCACGTTCAAAAAATAAAGCCTTGAAGCCTAAATTGATTTTAAATAATTTTATTACTTATTTTAGTTTGCATAAATTGATAATATACCTATCGATGTTTTGTCACTATGTCCATATTAATTTATAAACAGGTTGCTTAGTGCGGCAAATTCCTGATAATCAGACTTTTTGTTATTTCTTGCCTCATTGATTATATGATTTACTTACAAATGAAACGCTTATAGCCAACGTAAAAAAATTGGAATCGTTATTAGAACTTTGAACTTGTCATCTCAAGTAGGGCTCGGCCTGGTCAGGTGGGTTAAGCCGTTCGAATCCGAAGGTCGCGGGTTCGAATCCCGGTCACACCAAACATGCTCGCCCTTTCAGTCATGGGAGCGTTGTAAGTTTCGGTCACTCCCACTATTCGCTGGTAAAAAAATAGCCCAAGAGTTGGCGGTAGGTGGTGATGACTAGCTCCCTTCTCTCTAGTCTTACACTGCTAAATTAGGGACGGCTAGTGCAGATAGCCCTCGAGTAGTTTTGCGCGAAATTCAAAATAAACAAACAAATATCTCGATTGCTGCAGAACTCTGAAAATATAACCAAATATAGCATCTTTTATCAGAAACTGCAGTAGTAGCTACAAAATGGATATTTTTGGAGATAGGTTTAGTAATTTATCTTTATTGTTGTTTATTACTCTTATCTTTTTATAAAAAACATAATCTAGCAGTAGTCCAGGTTTCCATACAATTTGTATATAACTACAATTCAAAAACAACAACTGGTAAATATATTTTAACGATAAATTTAATTAATTAGTTTCAAGCCGACGCAATTATGATATAACATGAACATCTGCAAATTGATTTTCGAATTAGGAGATTTTAAAATTACATTTGTGTCTGGCAGGAGGAATTTAAAATAATATCAAATGATAGAAATGCTATAATTACTTAATGTTAGAAAGCCACCGTCTCTTGTTGACTGGTCGGTGAAGCTCATTAAAATTCAGTGTAAGGACACAATCACTAGAAGTTTCATAATAAATAATATTAATTTTCTTTCTAAGGTGCGATAAGAAAGATAATTGTTACATTAAATTATATTAATTTAACGCAACAAAATAACAGCAACGAAGACTTCATAAAGCAACATGTCTTCAAGTGACGAATTACAGTGATAACTGATTTATTTAGCTTTTAAATTAACTTTTGCAATGAATTTAAATGAATTTGATTCTGAATTTGTTTTCTCTTTTGCTTGCAAAAATGTTCAAGGTTTGAATAATTATATCACTCATCAAGGCAGTTAACTTAATACTTAAAATTGCATAACGTGCCTTTCTCATACTTAGTAATAGAAGTTTACATGATAAATGGTATGATTTAGCTGGAGTGTTGAATAAAAAGTTTGGAGATGCTATAGGGCTAAGGCTGTTTCTCCTGAACATATACAGATGAAATTTATGGAGCTATATTCTATTCTGATGTAATGTTAAATCATAAAAAGTGCTAAAATTTATGTGAGGTATCGAGTGCTGGCACACTATGCAACTTCAAAGAACTCTCGAAACGACACTCCACCAACTTAATCTTGTTCACGCTGTAACAGTTGTTGTCAAGCAATTTGTTAATATGTCTATCGTATCCAAACGGATTTAAAAAACCTTGGTATAATATGAAAGACCTCACTGACAACTACTAATACAACTTTCTTCAACTGACCTTGTGGTCGTTTGACCATTTTTAGGATCGAGAAGACTGACTTGCCAGTTCATCAGATATGGTGTGAAGTTAAATAAGATATGATTTAGAAATAGCCCTTACCCTAATCCTAATATGTTGTGACCGAAAGAAATAAACATTTACACTTCATAAACTTAATTCAGTTCACACCGTAACTGATGTTCGTCAAATAATTTGCTAATATCTGCTAAATATTGTTTCAACCACTATTATTTTTAATATACCTCAGGCGGCCTGAAGAGCTCTGATATAGTCTCTGATAGAGACCACTAAGATAACGCTGGTATTTATCGTGTTGTTAGCTCTTGTAGTCACTTTGGAATATGTGACTTTAAAGTGACTGGTACTCAGTTATAAAAAAAAACAAAAATAAATTAATACTACCAATCTCTTACATGTATGCGATAAAAACAAAATATTAACCTTTCTTTCTCTGTGTGAAGGGTTACTGAGTAGAATGATTAACCTTCCTTTCTCTGTGTGAAGGGTTACTGAGTAGAACGATTAACCTTCCTTTCTTTGTATGAAGGGTTACTGAGTAGAATGATTAACTTCCTTTCTCTGTATGAAGGGTTACTGAGTAGAATGATTTTATTGTGAAGTTTTCACAAACAACAATAACAAAAAATATTCTGCAACGAGGTACATTATTTCTCCTTTACGGCTTAATGACATAAATTTTGAGAGGGCAAGAAAATTTCAAAATATTTCCATTATACACCCTCTACTTATGATTATGCGTTATTCTTCAATAAACCTTCGAATTGATGACTTTTCTACTGAACAATTTGTTGTTAGATTACAATGGAATATTTACATTAACCAAATTATAAAGCTCAATATGTTTAAAGTTATTAACTTGCTGATTAATTTCATAAGCAGATTTTCAAGTAGCAATCTTATGACACACCCCAAATGTGGAAAGTTTTTGTGTCAGGTAACAAATGAATCCAAAGTCCGTCACGGTAGTTTCTAGGCCATATCATGTCCAAGTTAGACAGAAGTATCTCGTTGAAAGTTAATATATTTTTTGGCTTGCGCACAGTAAATTATATTTATGAAGGTAATTTGTGCTTTACTTTCCACAGTTAGTATTTATACATTCCTCCTCTCAGTAGCTCAGTGGAAAGTCTAAGGCTTATAACGCCAAAACAAAAACAAACAAGAAATAACAACTCTTGTAATTTAGTAAATATATCATAAATGTATACAAAAAGAACCGTCTTATACACAGTGAAGCCCGGCATGGCCAAGTGGGTAAAGGCGTTCTACTACTCGTAATCTGAGGGTTGCGAGTTCGAATCCCCGTCGCATCAAACATGCTCGCCCTTTCAGCCGTGGGGCCGTTATAATGTGACGGTCAATCCAACTATTCGTTGATGAAAGAGTAGCCCAAGAGTTGGCGGTGGGTGGTGATTATTAGCTGCCTTCCCTCTAGTCTTACACTGCTAAATTAGGGACGGCTAGCGCAGGTAGCCCTCGTGTAGGTTTGCGCAAAATTCAAAAAACAAACAAACAATTATAGACAGTGAAAGTTTAAAAAAAAACATTAAGCAGGTTTTTATGCATAAAACAAAATCAACGTCGGTGTCAACTGGAACATGATAAAAAGGATACTAAAATTGAAGTCGTTGTTAAACAAATCCTGCATAATAGTCTAACTGATGTGACTGCTAACAGCCTTTGTATGTTAATCAGCTTCTATCTTGGAACAGTTTTTTGAAAAATAAAATGAAGTTTGTGAGATAGAAAGTAGTTATTGCACAAAAGAAAGAATATATATTTTTTTAAAATGACGATGAAAACAGTCTTGCCAATGAATGCATTCTGAAGAATTTGATACCGTAAACAAAGAAGTAATAATAAAAACATAGAGTAATGGTGTTTGTACTTTGATTGAAAAACAAAAGAATCAGAACTTATAGAAAGAAGTTTTATAAAAACTAAAATAATGAAAATTAGAGACTTAAAGAAAATCAAGCCAAATGTGATTAGTTAAGTCAACCAAAGCGGTTGATAAACGTTAGAGAGGATGGAGTCCACAAAAATACCGTAATGTTGATTTTCACAATAATAGGCTAATCACTCACTCATAATTCTACATTCATCACTAAACACTCTAGACATGTGAAATGTGTTTATTTCAAAATGAAATTCATAAAATCACTTGGAAACGTAGACAGAAATAACTGTTTTCCAACCAGAGTCATTGGAAGGGATGAAGAGCTCAAACTTTCTGCCATTAATTAATACTGTTGGTGTTCTTTATTAAAGGAAAAAGATTATATTTGGATGGACATAGTGATTATAGTATGTTTTAAAACTGTTTTAGTCAATTTAATAAATATTTATAAGATAAAGCAAACCATTAAAAAATCCGAGTCCAGAAATACATGAGTCTACACTTCTTTTGTCTACCTTAAAATATAAAAATTGTCCACAAATAGCCGCTTAAATTAAATGATCTAATCTTCAATGGGTTAGTTGTATAAAGAAAATATTTTTTTTTTTTTAGTTTGGTAGAAATGTTATGCAAATTATTTGAGACTTTCTATTGGTTTAGTGCCGAGCTACATTTTGTGGTATATGTACTTTGTTCACCTCGAAGAATCGAATCCCTAATTTTAGTAACCTAAGTCGGTAAACTTACCAGATGAACATAGGGCAAATAACTCACTGTGTAATTTTATGCTCAGACATCTTCTCCCATTAAAAAATTTGGTTTAGTTGTAGGTTTGAACTGTACAGAATGAAAAAAAGTAAGTTCAATTTTTAAAGACATTTCTATAATGTTTTTATATTTGTTAACACTTAAGTATACAAAGCAATATAGTCATTAAATCAATGGTTTCTATTATCTATTTTGACATTTTCTTAAGTAAACTAGATTACAATATATACTATACCCGATCGTATTCTATAGTTTTACATGTCAGACTACGGATTCGAAGTTTCAGGGTTCGAGTCCGCGATACATCGCTGAATATATTTTGTATTTTCCGTCGTGGAACACATTATAAAAATTAAATTCAATCTTGCTATTCAATTAACAAAAGGCGGAAATTGCTTCTAATTAGTTAGCATATTTTTAACCAGAAGTTTTAAATTATGAACGACTACGCACTAATCTCGATATATCTAACATTACTGGATAAACCATGTCGCATAACATGTTTGCTTTTCAGATTTAATTTGGCAAACATCTTACAATCAACGATATAAAAGATACATATCTTTTAATAATTATTAAAACAAAATCAACTAATTACTAAATTACTAAATCTAATTACTAAAGTCTAAAAACTACAATTTTCTTTTGAATGCTCATAGATTAAATTCAAACAGCTTTAACTTTTGAAATGCGGGTTTGGTTATACATAACAAAGAAGAAAAATACTTCTTCCGAGATTATCTGTTATCTTTTCATTCCATCATATAAAAAAATAATACGCAACCTCACTAGAAATTTGATTTTGGAAAAGCAATTTTTTCGTTCTTTCGTGTTCATAAAAATGTCGGTGTAGAAATCATGGTCACCCTCCAAACCAGTCACGAGGTAAACACTACATTCACTTATATCGGTTATCAAATATAGATATAGCGCTTTCTCGTTTTTCTGTTTCAACCTTTATATATTCATCGATTTTCTGTTATAGTTATTCGCCCATAAATCTGCGTCTTTGTTTTTGCATTATCACGTAACGTCTACACTAGAGTAATTCTATTTAACACATGACTAAAAACAGCAATGAAACAAATGTGTCTTTCCACTTGAATTTTAAATTTTACTTTTATTTTCTTCGTTTAATTTAGTTGTGTCTGTGTGTGTGTGTGTTTTTATAGTTTTTACGTGTCTTGTTAACTATTTCTACCTGTTACTTGGAAATTGAGAGAACTCTAATTTGAGCTATTCCGTCATCAACGTTGTTTTTTGATCATTATTTCAGCGAAAGATTTCTTTCATTACTTCTTGAAAATTAATGATGGTAAATTACATGAATATAAAACGTTACGAGCTCTCTATAGTTTAATATAGCAAATCTATATAAAAAGAAACAACTCCAGTTATAATTATCGCACATAGAATTAAAGTATCACATTCTCACATATACTTCAGATTAGTGAAAGGAAGACATTACAAATAACTAAGAGTATTTTACAGATTAATATTTTTATTTAAAAACCAAGAAAATATGCAGGCTGACAGCAATTAGAATCAGTAACACCACAATTCATTTTTCAAAAGCTTGTGTGTTTTCTCAGAGCAAAGCCACATTGGGCTATCTGCCGGGCCCACCTAGAGGAATCGAACCCCTGAGTTTAGTGTTGTAAATCCGTGGACTTACCGCTGTACTAGCGGAGGGTTCAAAAGCATTTAATATATAACTCAAAAACAACAAAGAAAAACATTTTAATAAGCAAAAAAATGTACGGTTTCATACAAAATAAACTGATTATATGAAGCTGAAATGAGTACAAGTTATCACTAGAAAACGAACAGTGCTAATGAAATAAACAATGATGAGGTGCTACAAAGTTCATAGTTTACTGCATGCAATATAACACTAAATATATTCAAAACTATAGTCTAATAAGTAATCCTTTTAAAATTGTTAATTTATATCTGTACTGATAAGTATTTACTTTCCCTGATGGATAGAAAATGATGTTTTTACTCGTAGGAAACACTTTTCTCGGTTTTGATTAAATAACAAAAATACTATTGGTTTGGTCTGTTACGTACTATGGTTTATCTTGCACGTGCGTCCAATTTATTATGTTAAGTATTATAATTTGAAATAGCCTAAAACTAAGTTAAACGATAATTTAAATCTAAAAGTTAATTAAATGTCAATAAGTATCAAATTTGTGATATTTGCCAACAAGATTGATATAAACTGTTTTCTTTTTTAACGCAACTACATTTTGATACACAAACAATAATATAACTCATAATAACTGTTATTACAAATAATGAATTATATACAAGAGTTTTACAAACTTACAAACAATATTGAGTCTTCTATCTGATATGGAATTCTTAGAAAGTAATAGATAAAATAACGTATCATTAAATCATAGATACAACAAACATCGGGCCTTAACGAGAAGCTAGATAGCTTTTCGCCGATCACACGTGAGTTTTTCACAGCTGAAATTATATAATGTCCTCGTAAATATATTAACGCCCGATGTTAATCCGCTGAAGTTAAATGGCTTGTAATGTTAAAAATCTATAAACTTTCTTATCCAAATAGCTATGATTCCCAATTAATAAGCATTAATCACAGTTATAGCTTCCAAATTTTATAGTATACTAACTGTAGCAAACCGATAATGTACATTTATATTTACTGTCTCTCCGCGCTTTGTGTTTGTTGCCTTTCATAAGTGTTAGACGATATTCTAGAAATTTCAGCTAAAATAACAATACTGGAATTTACATGCACATATACCTTGTTAATTCTTACTCTCGAGAATCTTTTATAACGTTTTTGAATAGGCGGGAATTTTGAAAAAGTGATTTAATGGTATAAACTACATGCATTTATAAATATATATGTAACTGAAACAAACAAATATATATAATAGTAAATCCATCACAGGTCAATGAGTTTTCTTCAAGAGTAATACGTCTGTAAAATGTCATTATTTTATTTGCTTAAAACTGTTTCAAACTGGTCAGTTTGTATTAAGAAAAAAATCGAACTTTTCAAACTATCTATTTCTTCGGCACAAATGTTTTAGGAAAAAATATAGTGTTTAATGTTGGTATATTGAAGGTACGATGAATACCATAAATACTTTTCTTCTATTTTTTTATAATTTTGAAAATATTTTCTTTAGTTGATTTTGGTAAAATATATTTCAATACAAAATATTTTCGTTTTACAACATAAAATATACGACATTTTTTGAAACGGCGACTCTGTTTCCTGCACTGTAGTCTTTTAAGACATTATGAGTGGAATGTAATCAACCGTACCACAGTTATTCATGGATTGTTATCGGAGTTCTTTGACATTATTTCTTTTGCGAGCAGGAAAGCAAATTTAAAAAGAGAAGCGATTTTTCTAGCAGTAATACGAGATAGGTTTTAAAAACTGTGAACTGAAATCAGTAGAATATATTCACGTAAAATGTATAAGAAATGTTATTTTACATAAGGACTTGATCGGACCAATTCAGGTGATTATTAATCACTCTTTACTTAAAATGTGTCTCAACGAATGCCCAGCTCGTATATTAGAGTGTTATAGAGGGCGTTTTGTATAGCTCTTGCTTGTTATTTCGTATTATGTTCTTGTAAAAAAAAACGACCTTTGACTTGAAAACATTTATACTCATATTGTTGTTTTCAATTTAAAACACGTGGAAATAGAAGTGTTATAATACACAACTTAGATTTGTATCTCATGGAAAATAATACAACAATCAAATTTTAGTTATCGTGTTAAATTCTTTCCAAGGATTTCAAACCATAGGTTGCTGGCAAATAATTATGTCATTTGACCCTTTAACTTCATATCATTCAGATAATTTCTTGGAGAAACGTTTTACTAATAAAGTAATTTGTTGGATAAGGAAGATTTATAAAAAAATGAAGAAACTAAAATAGTTTAAATTTTACAGATATGTATGTGATAATCTTGAATAACAGATATGTATGTAATAACCTTGAATAACTAATACGTATGTGATAATCTTGAATAACAGATATGTATGTAATAACCTTGAATAACTAATATGTATGTGATAACCTTGAATAACTAATATGTCTGTGATAATATTGAATAAGAGATATGTATGTGATAATTTTGAATAACTAATATGTATGTGATAACCTTAAATAACTAATATGTATGTGATATTATTGAATAAGAGATATGTATGTGATAACTTTGAATAACTAATATGTATGTGATAACCTTGAATAACTAATATGTATGTGATAACTTTGAATAACAGATATGTATGTGATAACCTTGAATAACAGATATGTATGTGATAACCTTGAATAACAGATATGTATGTAATAACCTTGAATAACTAATTATTTGTATTTCTTTGTAGTTAAGCACAAATATACAGAACGGGTTATCTGTGTTCTGTCCACCACGCGAATCGAAACCCGGTTTCTACCGGTATAAGACCGCAGTCATACACACTATTATATTAAACTGTTAGAATATCATAAAGAATAAATGTACTAAAGATTAACATGAACATTTACAAATGTATTCTCTTTTCTATTAATGAAAAAGTGTTGTATGTTTATTTACTATTGTCCAGCAATGTACGGAATAATTCTGATTACTACCAAAAAAGCTGATAGCATGTAAAACCTTGTTGTTTTTTTTTTTTTTTTGAATTTCGCGCAAAGCTACTCAAGGGCTATCTGTGTTAGCCGCCCCTAATTTTGCAATGTAAGACTAGAGGGAAGGCAGCTAGTCATTACCACACAACGCCAACTCTTGAGCTACTCTTTTACCAACTAATAGTGGGATTGACCGTAACGTTATAACTCCCCCACGGCTGAAAGGGCGATCATGTTTGGCGCGACGGGGATTTGAACCTGCGACGCTTAAATTACGGGTCGAACGCCTTATCCCACCTGGCCATGCCGGGCCTTAGGTGAACTGAATATAATAGGAAAATAAGATATAAAACTTTAGTGGTCGTCAGGAAATCAAAATATGTAATAATTTTGAAATAAAACTTTACTTTTTGATAAATACCAGCAGTATTCTACCAAGGCTACCACTCACAGCAAACACCATCATTTCACTAAAAATGCGTTAACTCATACATAGAGTAGAAAATACCATAAAATAAAATAATTTAATGTCAATTATTTTTGTTTTCAGTTATCAATATAACTATAATTACGTTTCATTGCATTTGTACCAGAAATAAAACATATTTAGAAACACAGCCAGCTTGGCTTCATCTTATTGAAAAAACTCGTAAAGTTTAGCCTAATCCAACTCTTCGAAGATCGCTGACACCTTTTTCCTTTTTTCGGTATTTCATCTCAATCACTTATATCATCAACTCACTCATTGCTTGCTATAAGTATGTTCATTAGACAGATTTGATAAAATATAGTTAAAATATATTACATCACATAAAGTTGAAATGTTTTTGTTTTTATATACGCACATCCCAAAACCTTATGTAAGTTCGTTAAGATATTGAATGAGAAAACAAGTGACATTCCTAATACTGTTTTTCAATGATTGATCGGTTAGCTTTAAAAGCTCCTTTCTGATGTAGACAGATACAGTTTGTTAGGCATCTGAATTAAATCCATAATTTATCATTTTTATTAAAAAACGAAACCTGTATTTATTTTAACGTTTTCTCAAGTTTTCTGAAGACGGTAAATTATGCAATCACGTAACGCAAGAAATGACAATTTTAGTCACCGTATTTCATTACTACTGAGTTTTTGTTAACATTATCTATGTCAAAACGGTTCATTTGGGTTGAGAAAATTTTTTACGTAGAAAAGCGAAAAACGTTTCGACCTTCTTCGGTCATCGTCAGGTTCACAAAGAAAACTAATGTCTGTACTATGTAAAAACTACACTGACAAACACCACACCAACATTATTTATAAAATACAATGTGATAACTGCCACGACTTCTATATTGGAGAAACAAGTAGAAAAATGGAAACCAGATTTAAAGGACATAAAAAGTCACCTTCACACATTTTCGAACACTGCAAGTCAAATAAACACAACATAACCATAGAAAACACTCAAATACTAAATAAAGAAACAAACATAAACAAACGCAAAATTAAAGAAGCCTTACTTATACAACAACTTAAACCCAAAATAAATCAATACAAAGGAACACCTTTATACCTATATTAAAAATAATATAATAAATAATAATAATAAAATAAATAATATAAAATTATATATTCAAACATCTAAGCACTCCCTCTACATTCCGACACTTAGTTACATAACCCTTTTCAAACATGTGATCAGCTTCCGGTCAGTTACCTCTTTCGTTCTTTGTGAACCTGACGATGACCGCTCCTCTACGTAAAAAATTTTCTCAACCCAAACGACTCGTTTTTACATATATATATTTTTCTCTACAAGTAGGTTTTCTCGACATTATATAAAAAATATATGAAGAAATAGAAATAAATTTAAAATAATGATGATTTATTTTTCCAAGTTTTGAAATATTATCTTTTAGGTCATTTAAAGGTTTTAAATAAAACTTATATAAAATGAATTTAGTGTGAAGATGCACGATAGGTGTTTGTATAACAAGACAAAATAAAGTTCTTAATCCTTGTTTGATAACACGTTTTGTGACCGTAACGAAGCCGAATCGATATATACATATATTATTGAATCAATGTTTGGCTTCGCTTGGTTCTTCAATGAAGTGATACTGTTTGCACCGAGAAGACTTTCTTGGATACACCAAGATACTTCCTTTAACTCGTTAATTACTATCCGCTAATTGCTCGTTTGAAAAAAAGGCATAGTATTGTTTGCAACTCTCTTTGTTATATTAATAAAGTTTTTTACTAACGTTACACAATGGGTTATCTCTGTTCTGCTCACTACGGGTATAGAAACCCGGGTTCTTCGCGGTGTGAGTCCGAAGACATGCCGCTGTGCCACGTTATCATGGTTTCAAAATGAAGTAGGAATTTTAAAACGAAGACACAAGAAATATATTCGCAATTACCTCTATTTTATAGAACATCATTCTGAAGATGAATAACCAAATGACCAGCCTCGTTGATCAGTTCATAGACTATAATTAATAATACTAAAAAAATGAACAATATGTCTTCGTTTTCATAAATGGCCAAGCGCGTAAGGCGTGCGACTCATAATCCGAGGGTCGCGGGTTCGCGCCCGCGTCGCGCTAAACATGCTCGCCCTCTCAGCCGTGGGGGCGTATAATGTGACGGTCAATCCCACTATTCGTTGGTAAAAGAGTAGCCCAAGAGTTGGCGGTGGGTGGTGATGACTAGCTGCCTTCCCTCTAGTCTTACACTGCAAAATTAGGGACGGCTAGCACAGATAGCCCTCGAGTAGCTTTGTGCGAAATTCCAAAACAAACAAACAAACAATCGTTTTCATAAAGGTTAGTGTTTATTTTCTCTCCTGTCATCATTAAATTACCTATGTATATATTTGCTGATAAAAGTTTTACCAATTCGTTTTTTTGCTTGAAGTATGACTGTAACAATTATACTGTTAAGTGTATTTGAATTTTTTCTATTATTTTAAATACGTAATAGTAAATTATATTGAGGATTAATCAGAAGGGTATGTCATACTGACTTAGCGATAGTAGGCTAGAGTATTTCGAAATTGTCATTATTAACCATGAAATTATTGACTCGTTCTTACATCGTTTGTTACGGATAATTCCAACTTATCACGTTACTCTGAAACTAATACGACGTGTGTTTTTTTTTTCCTGACACGACACTCAGGTTTAATAAAAATTGGAAGAATTTATTCATTTGCTGAGAAAATTACACAGATGACTTCAGTAGTGGAATTTCTATTTACCTTTTTACATCACTTATATGTACCATGTAACCAACACAGCTATGGATTCACAAGTACTTCTATGCTTAAACAGTTTGTAAAGATGTGTTCCCAGGATTTATCAGGTAACTAGTGATTTCATTTTAAGTAAATGCCATATGAGAGATTTATTTTAACACGTCCAAGGGATGTTTCTATACTACAAGTTGTTAAATATTAAACGAAAATTCAATCAGGAAACTCCAAAAGATGGCGATTTTGGATATATATATTTTTCGGACAATTTCGAGATAAGTTTTTATTTGTTAATTGATAAATTTTAAGTTAAAATGCAACGTGCCCAGGTCTCCATTCTAGATAGCGTTAAGGTCTACCTACTGGAAGTAAGTTTAGTTCATATCAATAAAGCCACAATTTCAGCATTATTAATTGAGCAGTCGCCAATGTTTTATGATTTTATGATTTATATGTTTAGCTTTCAACTGAAATACGAACGATTTCACCTGTGCTTTGGTAGGGAAGGTCGAAGTATCACTATAGTCAGCAGTAGGATGAGTAGACAGGAACACTTTGAAAACAGCTACAGGTATAATATTGTACTCGACTTGCTGCACATTTTCTACCGTGGTGGTTTGAAACGATTCATGAATACCTGTGCGTGTCATTTAGAGACTTCAATTTTTCTTTTGCTTGGAAGTTAAGCTCGTCATGTGCTGACGGATTTTAGTCGCTTTACCACATCAAATCACTTTTTGCAGTCACATCGCTAAAAGTGTGCGGCAAGTGTATCCTTTTTAGCCAATAAACATGCCAAAAAGTTCAGTTCAAATTAAGAAAAACCAAATTGGGTAGCTTTTCCAACAAAAATTTCCCCCAAGGACTTGTGAGGGGCTTATTACAATACTTTTCATTTACTCTGGTACTATACTGTAATAATCATACGAAAATTGACATTTTATGGTATTATATTTATAATTTAGATAATAAAAATAAGCATGATATTACCATGGATGTCATTAGTTTGAAAAACAAAGCATAGAACACTTCTAATTGATCCGGCAAGGCCAGGTGGGTTAAGGCGTTCGACTCGTAATCTGCGGGTCGCGGGTTCGAATCCCTGTCGCACCAAACATGCTCGCCCATTCAGCTGTGGGGGCGTTGTGACGGTCAATCCCACTATTCGTTGGTAAAAGAGTAGCCCAAGAGTTAGCAGTAAGTGGTGATGACTAGCTGCCTTCTCTCTAGTCTTACACTGCTAAAGTAGGGACGGCTAGCGCAGATAGCCCTCGAGTAGCTTTGCGCGAAATTCCAAAACAAACAAACTCTTCTAATTTCCCTTTCCAATGTCATTAAACAGAACAAAATACCAAGGATTATAAGTGTTAGGGGACAGCACAGTTTTATAGCAAAGTGAAATTACATTTAGTGTATTTATATATATATATATATAACAATAAGGCTCATTTTCCATGATGTTTAAAGAGTGCAGGGAACTTGAAAATGTTTACCGCAAAGCAAACAATGGAATTCATACTCTTGAAAATGAATGATGGATAATGAAAGATTTCTATATACTCTTCATAATAATTCATATCTTTATCTCATTTTTATGCCGAACAAGCTTCAGGACAGAAGTCATATTGTTTGATATGCAAATACCTACTACTAGATTCCATGTCTACAAATGATCATTTGTTATCGCAGAATTTGTAACCTAATAAATGATCAGGAAACTTCTGTTAATAAGGTTTATGATCACTTCAGACGTTAATGAAAGTCGTACATCTATGTCATATGCTTAAAATTAGTGAAACAACGAACTGCCACAGTAGCAAGGCCTACCTCTCTGTCTACTTCATCAACACTACTTGGAGGTGCGTCAGATCTTGTCAGGGCTAACACGTTCTCTTTCAATTGGGTTTAATTACAGTGTGCGTGTTTGGCCAGTTTACTAGTTCTGTATTTTATTCTTTCAGAAAGTTGCTGGTTAATTGAGCACGGTAGTGTGTTATTATGCATTAGAAGTATAATCTTACCAACTGTACCTGCGTATGACAATGAACAATTTGTCCACTAATAATGATCTAACAACAAAATGCGAACACCTACTTCTGAACACTTCCCAAGTGTGAAGCTTGATTCGTCTGTAAACAAGACATAGGACTACATGTTGTTTGACTCACGTATAAGTTTTTGACACTACTAAGGTTAACTATTTTCTTAACAACATTTGTTAATCTTGTCTCTGGCCTTTTGTGTTATGATTTGTTGCCTAGCTGATGTTTTATCTGTTGATTCAGTTTGGGACCTAAAGTCTGCTGATTACGAAAGCTCATGTCGTCACATAATACTCTACAACGAATTTTTATGTTCGACTGTCTTTGTTTCTAATTAATCTGTTGCTAAACATATCACAGAAATGTTAAATGTCTTCTTTAACTTATTGGTAAAACATGTTTTACTACAATAACAAAACATGTTTTACAACCAGTTTGGATATTTAACATGCTCTGTAGTTGTGCAAATTGTTAAAAGAAAACACACTGCTTCCTTTACTTTTGTATAACACAGAAACGTGCGATCAGGTATAATTTTGACACAATGATGTTTCTCTCAGTATATTTTAATATTTAAAATATAGAACTCTCACTCCGACCTGAATTTACAAAACAATATATCACTTATACATAATTTAAAACCATAAGGTGCACTATGTTAGATATTTGTAACTTCGTGTTTTCAAACGCTGTGATGTTGCTTATTCCAAACCAAAATAATATTTTAGTTAAAGTCCCTGTAAGTGACTATTCATGATGTAAACTATACTTTTATATTAAAATTGTCGTCACTGAGTAATTTATTCTTCTTTGAGATGTGTCAATAAAGAGGATAAAATTTTAAAAGTCTAAGCTATTGTTTTCAGAAGTGACTTTAGCGTGAAACCGGAGTCAGATTCCATTCTATATTATTGTGAAACTTAAATATTTTACTATTAATATGACGAATAGATCTAAGGTGTCGATAGATATAAAACATACTTCGAGTCTTTTCTAAAATAGTTTCAATCTAACATCACCCATTACATGAACATTATAGTCTGATAACTAGTAAAAAATACCGTTAAAGTTTAATATCGATATATCAGACTATTTTCTTTTAATCTCATTTGTAAAATGCTTTATAGTTAAGGTGTCTATCTGGTGAAAGCAGACATCAGTAGTTATGTGAAATAAATAATTTATTTTCTGAATAACATTACTTATTTACTTGACATTTTGTATCTTCAACCTCTGTAAAAATATTCGTACAGTTAATTATTTGTCATCGGCAAACGGTCGACAGTTCGAAGGATTCAGTTAGCAGAAACGAATTGAGAATTAAATCGATCAATTTAACAACTTTTATTGTGCACATAATGCGGTGTAGCACAAAGTCGAACATCACTAGATAATATAATTAAAAGTTAAAGTCGTAATATAAATAATTGATTTAAAGCAATATATAAAACTGTTTGATATAAAGGAATAAACTCTCAAAGTATACACATTGGTTTGTATAACGACACTGACAAGTCACTGTCACAGCTGAGAGAATGGGACTTGTAATTAAAAGTGGTGAGGAAAATACAGTTCAAAGAATTACAAAGTTTCCAGTAATGGCAAATCTCAAACTGTATTACTATTTAAAAACAAAGTAAATGACTGAATGAAGGATAGAGACTATTATATAAAGACGACAAATTACTTCAGAAAAAAAAAAAATTAGTTACTTGTACCCAACGCTTTGACTTACGCTTTTAACAAGGGTCTATGAACGATGCAGCTTACAAAACTGAATTTAAATGACAGTAACCGAAAACAAAATATACCTAGAACAAAAAACACATTTTTGCTACTAGAAATTTTGACAACAAAGACACTACCGCTGAGCATCATTTAAAAAATACAACTTAATCAATGTGACACCTTATACAATCAAAATTTTAGAAACTTGTGACAGAAAAGCATATAATTACATTTTATTCAATCAAGACACCTTTCCGTTAATAGGTACAATGTCTGCACCCTTTAACATATTACTATTTTATTTGTTTCTGTCATATTCTCTTATTTTTATTATCAACGACTCAAAACTGTTCGATTATACTTGTATCACATATCATGAACTCTTTTTTTTCCGTTGTATTGTTTTAGCTGTATTTTGTTTTCGATTACTATAATTTAAAATCAGTTTGGTAACCTGTGACATACCAAGATCCTTGATAAAGGCGTAATTCGAAGCGTTGGGTACAAGTAGTTCAACATTGTTTGTGAAGTTGTTTGTTGTCTCTATACACATCTCTAACTGTCCTATGACATATACAGGAACTAGGAATCTAAAAGTTTATTGTGTTTATCTATCACTGACATTTTGATATTTGTTTGAGTTCCACGAAAAGCTACACGAGGGCTACCTGCTCTAACCGTCTCTAAATTTGCAGTGTAAGACTAGAGGGAAGGCAGCTAGTCATCACCACCCACCGCAAACTCTTGAGCTACTCTTTTACCAACGAATAGTGGGATTGAACGTCACATTATAACGATCCCACGGCTGAAAGGGCGAGCATAATTGGTGCAAGGGGGATTCGAATCCGCGACCCTCGGATTACAAGTCGAACGCCTTAACCACTTGGTCATGCCGGGCCGATAACTGACATTATATCAGGGTATTTTTATTATTCACATATTGTTAAGAACACAAGAGCAGACAATTAAATATTATAACATAATACGGTTAAGAAAAATTAATTAATATCATAAGTTTCTTTTCAATGCCGCTGGTATTTCTATTGGTTCCTTCCTTTGTGGTTCAGCGGTAAGGTTGAGAGCTCTAATGCTAAAACTAGAGGTTCGATCAGTGCAGTAGGCACACTATACATTGTCTATTGTGCATTTTTTCTGTCTAACAAGTGAATAAATCTTAGTATCGTATAAACTTTAAATTGTTCTTATATTTCAATCATCTCTCCGAATTGCTAGAAAGAAAATTATTATGATAAAAATAAATATTAAACAGATTAATTGGAACACTTTGGAAATACGTCACGGACTGTGAATTATAATTTATGTAACTTCATTTAGCGTTTATAATGAAATTTATTACTACAAGTAATCTATAATAACATAGAACTGGATTAATTTTGAAAACTTTACCAAAGAGAGAGTAGCCTATGAACTTAAAAAAAACAAAAAAAATACCAGTTACACATCGTTACAATTACGTGACACCTCGTGTTTAATACTGATATCACAACTTCGTGTATTTTACCAGACTTTTAGAAAGTTTGGAAGAAATATGTACCATTTGTAATAAAGAAATTACACTTACATTCTCCTCTCCAAACACCGGTGATAATATTCGAAATCATGTTTATTTTTGTTCCTTCCTCTGCGTTATGAGCTGAGCTATTTAACTTCAGCTTGAAAAATGCCGTTTCGAACTAATTTCATAAAATATAAATAATCTGTTTTACGTTATTGTAGTCTCTTTTATTTATTTTGGTGATGAGTTGTGCGAAAGGGAATTAGTATATTTTTCGTTTTGTAATTCTTACATTACTGGTCAAGACTAGCACCATTATAATGTTCACTGTTAAAAATACTATTTTTGATGGCGCATACAAAATTGGATAAAGCGTATTAGTAAAGAAAGTTGTTATTAATAAATACTTATCGTTTATTCTTTATAGTCAGCTATTTGTTAGTTGAATTTAGTGTGTAGTTAGTGAATGGGCTAAATCCATTGTGTTTACCACGGGGATCGATCCACAAATCCTGTTGTAATAAGTTTTTAAGCTTACCGCTGAGCCATGAGGTACATTTAGCTACGAGAGCAACTCTACACGTATGTGTTTAAGTGAAACAATTTATTATTTATTGTGAATAATGTGTAATCTTTCTGCGTAGAAAATTGACATTCTGTTACAAATTAGGCTTAGTTATATTTCATTTAAAGAACCAAAATGTATGTAGTGAATAACAAAACAAAGTTCGAAATCATGTATAAAGAAAAGACAAATATTATTGCTGGAACTATTTACCTTGTAATTGTAATACTTACGCTATTAATGAATATGTTGTCATCAAATACATAGAATACAGATTATTACAGATTCCTTTGGAAATTGGTATTACCGTTCACTTCTCAGCGTTACCTTATTTAGAAGGAAGTGTCTTCATAATAATAATCTTGGAAGTTTTAAATCTTTATGATAATACAGAAGAAATAGTTTATTCATTTTTTAAATGAAATTTCAGCCATCTGAGTTATAACGATTTTCTATGACAAACATTTAGTTACGTTAGGAAGTGATCGAATATAATCATTATACGTCTATTTGCTCAAACATACATTGTCTCTAAATAATTGTTTTCCTCTAGCTATAAAATGCACAACATTCTGTTGAATTTTTTAATATATCTTATAATTACTTCAACACACACTCTAACTGAAAACTAGCATTTCTAGTGTTTGAATAAGTGAACTGATGTTTTAACTCTTGAGAGCGCATGTGTTATTGAAGTATATAAGTAATTCACTTGTTACGATATACATTCTTCTGTAGTCTACTAATTTCATATCAAATCAAAGTGAATATTTACGAGTGTGTGTTAAGTAAAATCTTGTTTAATAAATATTAAAAACGCATTAATACGAAAAGCATTTTTAATTACGGACGTTTCGGAAATTTCTTAAGTTATATTTTCAGTGTTAAAATTTAAAAGAACCGTTAGCTCATAATGTGCGAGCTACATAAAAAGATATTTTCTATTGAGCGAGTTTTCTTATTCATCGGAAGTTCAGAAAGTACAGTTTTAAATACTAACAACATAATGGAATGTACGATAGAACGTGCGGAATACACGTTTGATAAATAATATTGTTAAGAGAAACGCTTAAGCATAAATATAATTACTGTATCATTACAATATTAAAAAAGTACAAATAAAAACACGGAGAAACCAGAACTGATAACATTAACGAGAAAAGGGAAGAGTTGATGTTATTATATAGCGTTAGATGATTATTGAAAATGGAGAGACTTTCTTTAATAGAGTTTGTGATTTCTGATTCCGAAGTCAAGAATTTTAAGTTTTCTAGAAATAAGGGGTGGATGTTACTCTCACTGTGCAACCGGATAAAAGAATCGAGTGGATTAGTTAGCTCATACACGCTGAAATTCCTAGGTGCTCTTGTCCACATGTTTGTAGGTGACGTGTAGTTTTACCAATACATACGACGCACAAACTAATTGGTATGAGTGTTCCTATAGCAAAGCCACATCGGGCTATCTACTGATGTTAGTGTTGTAAATCCGAAGACATACCGCTGTACTAGCGGGGGGCTTGGAATAAGTACAGTACCTTTTGTTTTAAACTTATTGTATAGGCTAAATGTTGACGTAAACACAAAACGTAACTTAATTTGTGGCTAACATGCTGATTATTTTTTTGAATTTGATATACGAGTTTAAAACTTTGTTTGCCAGTGAAAGGACTGATAATAACTAGTGCATTGTTTGGACAGTGCGTGACTTCTTAGAGGACTTTAATTTTGTTGTTGAAATTTTTCCTGTGATTAAGTGAAATAAATTAATGTAACAATCATTACTTTGTAATATGTTATGAATGTGTTAAAATTTATAACCGAACTCCAAGGAGCCAGGTGGTAAGGGCGCTTGTTTTGCAATATACAGGTTGCGGGTTTGAATCCCTTTTACACCAAACATGTTGTGGAGGTGTTATAATGTTAAAGTATATCCCACTATATGTTGGTGAAAGAGTAGCCCAAACGTTGGCGGTGGGTGATGATGACTAGTTTTCTTCCCTCTGGTCTTGCACTGTAAAATTATGGACGGCTAGCACAGATAGTATCCGTGTAACATTGCGCAAAATTAAAAAAAATAGTGAAGATAGAAATAGTCAGAACAGATATTACACGTCATTTTTAGAAGATTTAGAACAAGATTACGCGGGTCTGGGATGAAACTGTGGAAGCGACTTCTCTGCGGCACCACGTATGTCTGCTATAAACACGGTTTGGATACTAATGGTGGGCAGATTACAGATAGTACATTGTTTAACTTTGTGCTTAACTTGAACCAAACAAACTGTCTAAACAGTGTTTGTTTTTTGAATTTCGCGTAAAGCTACTCGAGGGCTATCTGCGCTAGCCGTTCCCAATTTAGCAGCGTAAGACTAGAGGGAAAGCAGCTAGTTATCACGACCCACCGCCAACTGTTGGGCTATTCTTTTACCAACGCATAGTGGGATTGACCGTCACATTATAACGACCTCACGGCTGAAAGGGCGAGCATATTTGGTGCAACGGTGTTTCGAACCCGTCACCCTCAGATTATGGTTAAAGTTAGAGTGCAGAGCATTTTTGGTAGGGAGTAGCTGTTTACTTCTTATTTTAATTGTTTACTCAGGTGAGAAATTAGTCAATAAGGACTAAATATATAAGCTGGTCATAACGAATTGATCTGCATTAGAAACATTTGGCATCTATGAGCAAAAGAAAAAATCTTTAAGAGTTAATTAAGCTCAATGCTGGTACGAGATATTTAACAAGTTTGTAGGCGTAGGAAACAAGCGTGTATAGAGTATGTCTGAGGGCTAAACAATTTTTGTGTATTTCGTTAAGACGTGCATGAAACTAGGGCGAGAGCCATTAGGATAAAGTTCTGCAAAAGTGATGTCAGAAATTATAATTTTATTAGTTTTTTTAAATATCTTAAAGTCCATTGAAGCTTTTCCTTACCTTCGAGGGTAAGCTTGAGCCAATCATTATCAACAATTTTAATCTCTCTTCTGTCATATACAATGCCTTTCATTTTAGAGACAATCAAAATTGTTTAAAATAACGACATCTGTGCCTTTATTTTGTTTATTTTACTGGTAAATTCAACGGGTACTACAGTACAGAGAAAACATTTTATTGTTGTTGTACGACATTCGTAATCACAAGATATACAAGCAGTAGTTCATTCATTTTCTTTAGTGGAGTTTTAGCCATCTGAGTTAATAAAAACGGTGTTTGTAATTAAAAACAGGAAAAGGTGGAGCATAATGTAACAAATCATAATCTGGGGTTAGTTTAATTGAGTATGGACGTTTACTTCACTTAAAAAACACACAGAAATTCAAGCACAAACTCAGGAAGATTATTTAGTACAGTAATAAAGCAACGTTATTTTTATATTTTTATTTTAAATTCAGCTTTCAGGCCAGTTTTCATTTTGAAAATTTTGCTCACAATTTGCAATATAGAATAATGCCTTATGGATAAATGCATATTAGAGAAAATGTTATTTATTTCAGATAGTGAAAGATTTATTTATATACAGGTGACACGTGTAATGTCTTCTCTCTCGTTTGACAATGTGAAATTTTGGAATGGAAGCTGTTAAAATTTAAGTCCCTGTCAGAACAAAAGTTACTACATATCATGGACTTTACTGTTTTTCTGAGTCCAGATGTACTAATTTATCGTTAACGTTATTAAAAGGCAGGTGCGTCTAACAAGCTTTTAAGTATATATAGTAATTTTTTAGGTTCATTTCCTGTGATTTACTTATTATTTTTGTACAAAAATTTCGCATAAATATTTCTAAACCTGAATTATTTCACTTTTCTCTTAATTTATGGAAATTTATTGTTGTTCTAAATGATCGATTCTGGTTTGTCGACCAAGAACTTTCGTTTCTCATTCTCTAAAACATTTTGAAAACATTTATGCGTGAAACGTTCTACTATGTTCTTTTTATTTTTTTTAAATTATTGATGAAAATATTGATTGATTATGATGAGAAACTAAATACTTAAAGAAGTTACTAGGACAGAAAAAAGCTTTAGATATAATAAAAAAGTAGTAAGTTTTATATCTTCCAAAACTGTCGATTCGATATTTTCTTAACGGAAGTATCATATTAATGTATATTTATATGTCAAATATTCTAATGTGGTGTGATCCCAACTATTTACATAAAAAAAACGTTTTCAGATATGACCAAGTGATTAGTCTTGTCATAAACTGTTTTCTCTTGAACAGATTCCGAGTTTTAAATTTTTACCTGAACTTTTAAGCTTATTGTATTTTCAATTTTTTACTTGTATATGTTACGCGTCTAAACGGGAATTATAGAATCGTTATAATTTATGTTAGGTAAACTTAATTGTATTGATATATGAACAACATTATCATAACTAAGGATTTATTATAATTACTTATTACCGTAGCTTTTCCCGGTAGTACAGATTACGTATCTCAGACTACATGATGTCCTTAAACTTATTTGAAAGAAACATAATATAGTATAGTATAAAAATATGTTAAATATTTGTCTTCCCACTCGTGTCACGCATTTTTCATTCAAGATTTCATGCAAATTCTCTACGTTTAGTGTCATAGAGGCGATAAATTCTATATGAAGGGATGGCCAAGATAATCAATAGACATAATATAAATACGCACGATAAAGATAAATAATGACAGATTTTTATTGTAAAAGATAATTGTTACTCACTTTTGGTTGTTTCTTTACTTAACGACCTTAAAAACTAAAAGTGAAGAAACCAATGCTAAGAAACCAAACTATAAAGTGAGTGACTTCTTCATCTTTCTTGTTGTTTCAGTCGAGATACAAGTACAACTTCTTCACCACTAAAATTAGTTTAAATATAAGTCCGCCCTGTGTGCTTTTGGGCAGTGTACGATACCATATCCTAGTTGTATTGACTAGAAGTGATTAAATAAATAATTACTCGAGTGTTAACCGTGCACTGTTGAAGTTAGTTTTGACAGAAATCTGATGCTCCTTTCAAAACCTTATGTACAGAATGAAATAGCAATTACCAGTCAATAATAGATGAACGTTAGATGACTGTATACAAACGGTGTATTTATGGAGCCAACTCCAAAGAAATCGAGTGAAATGAAAATCAATACACATAATATTAAATTTTATTACACATATTCATAGAATACACGAACTTTCAGTCTGATCAAAAAATCGTCCCACAACAAGTAATAAAAAAAGCATTTTATAAAAGCAAAATTATGTAGAAATGGCAGTGCCAAAAAGAATATAAATAAGAATTTTGCGATAATGATGCTATAGATAGACGTTGGTACGCGGTTTATCTGACATAATATCATGGCTTTGTCAGAGTCTACAACTTACGTAGTAGGAAACCGAAGTTAAGTCAAAACATATTTTGATAGTTACAGACTATTATACTCTCACAGCGAATGCGGTCGAATCGATCGATCTCGTAACCATCTTGTATTCATACATTTTACAGTGTAATATTAAATTGTAATACTGAAGTCATGAATGGAGGATCTATGTATTGCAATATCATCCTTATATTTTGTCTGCTTTCTTTTTCTCGCTACCAACACTAAATCATTTTAATTTTTAAACTATTTTTATTACTTGTTTCTCATTACATTGAAGTGTCTGAAAATATATGGAGTTAAAATTCTTGCTACTATGTGTATTAAAATACATTATTTAGTTGTTGACAAAAATTGATTATGTAAGTTTAATTTATTACCTGTTTTTAGCAATCCTCTCTATACTAGTATCCCTCAGTAAACATACTAAAATACTTTCTAAGTGCTTAATCATAAAAAAATTCAAGTATTTCCATAGCTATGACTGTCGCTTACAGATGACAAACTCTATAGATTACCAAAAACTTCATAGCTTACCTTAATAATTACAACTCATTAAAGCAAAAGAACTATTAATTAGTTCCAGCTATGTCCCAAATACCTATTTTCTATGTACTGCACTGTTATATTAACCAAACATAATATAGCATTATCACCATAAATCTAAAGTACAATGTAATACCCCACAGTTAAATGAAACTGAAAAAATAACAGAGAAGGCACGTCTCATAAAGAAATTACTAGGTGCGTTGAAATATTTAGAAATACTGGTGAACTAATGAATAAACTTGTTCCACAACATGAACTTTTCTTTACTTTACAGAAAGTACATTTTTTCTCATTTTTATCAAAAAATTAAGCACTTTTGGTGTGCACCTAAACATCTTTAAAACTTATTACAAAAAATACGTTCTAGTGTTTTCACTTATATAATTATTAAAGAACAACAAAACCAGGAAATTTAGTTTTGTAACAAGACACATTACTACTTATTTTAAAATATCCTTGGTAAACACAATTATTTGTTAAGTGTTTCTTTCTCTGATCAGGTTATTAAAACTATTTCGTAAGTTTTAGGAGTTAGAGATGGAAAGAATATTGCATATTGATCAGTCGACTAAATGCTGGGAAGAACAACTCCAAGATTAAAATGTTAACAAAAGAAAATGGTCTATACTTTACAAAACTAAAAGGAAAATTGTTTTACAAGTACTAGAACTGACAAAATGAGAAGATAATACACAAGCTGAAGGATATATTTAAAATGGCGTGCTTTTTGGTCTATGAAGAACCTTGTTCAGTCATCCTTCCTGAGATGAATTACATTTTACAGTTCTTACTATTCAACGAAAGATATGGGCTTTTTTACGTCAGCTCTTTGAACTTTATCAAAAACTACACTATCGGTTAAACGTCTGATATTTTCTATGAATAAACAACATAAAGTTGAAGCAATTTCTTCGCATATATATATATATGTAAAAGACACACCAGTCAATCGAACTGAAAATACTTACCAAACATAAACTTTAACGACTTCATTAATTTATGAAATAACATGAAACATCTAAGCTCTTATAAATTGCACATTTGAAGTTTACTTCACTTAGAAAGGACAAAGAAATTCAAGGGGTTGATTCCCCTCGGTAGACTCTGCAGATAGCTCGATGTGGCTTTGCTATAAGAAAACACAAACACATACACAGAAGTTCACTGAAGGACAACCTTTAGGACAAGAAAGGACCTGCCAATTTATAAATCGTCAAAAACACAGACACCGACTTCAGAATTCATTGCTTGTTTGATATGCACTAGGTAACAACAACGACAAAAATCAGAAAGAATAAAATAAGAAAAACACGAACACATTTTTATATAGATAACTCAGCGGAGACAAGAAAGAGAATAATGATAAGAAGAAAACACGAACACATTTTTATACAGATAACTCAGCGGAGACAAGAAAGAGAATAATGATAAGAAGAAAACACGAACACATTTTTATATAGGTAACTCAGCGGAGACAAGAAAGAGAATAATGATAAGAAGAAAACACGAACACATTTTTATACAGATAACTCAGCGGAGACAAGACAGAGAATAATGATAAGAAAAAACACGAATACAATTTTATATAGGTAACTCAGCGGAGACAAGAAGAGAATAATGATAAGAAGAAAACACGAACACATTTTATACAGATAACTCAGCGGAGACAAGAAAGAGAATAATGATAAGAAGAAAACACGAACACATTTTTATATAGGTAACTCAGCGGAGACAAGAAAGAGAATAATGATGAGAAGAAAACACGAACACATTTTTATACAGATAACTCAGCGGAGACAAGACAGAGAATAATGATAAGAAAAAACACGAATACAATTTTATATAGGTAACTCAGCGGAGACAAGAAAGAGAATAATGATAAGAAGAAAACACGAACACATTTTTATACAGATAACTCAGCGGAGACAAGAAAGAGAATAATGATAAGAAGAAAACACGAACACATTTTTATATAGGTAACTCAGCGGAGACAAGAAAGAGAATAATGATAAGAAGAAAACACGAACACATTTTTATACAGATAACTCAGCGGAGACAAGACAGAGAATAATGATAAGAAAAAACACGAATACAATTTTATATAGGTAACTCAGCGGAGACAAGAAAGAGAATAATGATAAGAAGAAAACACGAACACATTTTTATACAGATAACTCAGCGGAGACAAGAAAGAGAATAATGACAAGAAGAAAACACGAACACGTTTTTATACAGATAACTCAGCGGAGACAAGAAAGAGAATAATGATAAGAAGAAAACACGAACACATTTTTATACAGATAACTCAGCGGAGACAAGAAAGAGAATAATAATAAGAGCACAAAAACTGAACATTATTAAAAATATGAATCGGATGAAATGGGGATCAATTTTTCAAGTTAACAACATCTTCTATTTCTTTTAAAACAATAAACATTTATCCGGCTATTTTATACAAGAAAAACATCGGAAGTCAATAGTGACTGAAACTGTTAGTAACATATAACCAACTTTTGGAGAGGCTATAACGTTCTTCTAAGAACTGAACTTGAAAATCCACTTTTGCTATTGAATAAAAATTAATAGTAAAAATGAATACCAAATTTTTATTTGAGTTCATCTCCATGTAACGTGCACAGGAATGTATTTAGAATATATTTTAAATTTCCTTTCTTTTTGTAAATATAAACAATCTTTTCCCTTCAAACATTGATGTTTGTGTGGCTTTGGAATTTGTGTTTGAAGAAAGTTTATCTATTTCCCAATGTTTCAGATATATAACTCCAGATTCTTGATGTTTAGAAATAGTGTGCTGTTAACGTGAAATACGAATATTTCAAAACAAGGAAAAAACAAACAACAAAATATATATTCTACGGCACAATTTATATATTTATTACTGTATTATTAAAATTATGGTAAAAGTAGTATTTTAAGCAAACAAGTTAATAACTATTTTATTTTCTGTTGAGCTCAAATTAGTTAGATAATTAAAAATATTAGGGTGTAAACTCAAACAAATTTATTTATACACTGTTTCAATCATACTTTTGTACTTTTCTTAAGCATGTGCTTCTTGTCCACTGCATCTCAAACTATTTAGGATTTTTCTGTTATACAGAACGATATTCTAATTAACAGCATTCTACTCAGACAAATGTATATCTAAGACTCCTCCAATATGCGGAGATCATTTCTTCTTCATCAAATCTTTGCTACACATGAGTGAAAGAAGGCAACGCGTTGCTTCTGGGACTAGGAATGAGGAACATAAACATGTGCAATAATCAAACATATATAAAAGGTTTTCGCGAGATGATTCAATACAACAAAGTGATCAAGGTGTTCAAGCACTCGTTTCCTTGAGCAGTACGAGTGGTAGCTTATTGTCAAAATATTTAACGTCATGTAAACTTGTTAACTACAATTATTTATGAGGATGGTTGTTACTTTGGACATTATTTTTAATAACGCCCTGTTCGTGCATTCAATATTTGATTAACTATACGACATGGATCATGTACTACTTTTTCACCAAAACTGAGACTAACTAAATTAGTTTTTAAAGTGTAACTGGATTCGGTTTCATAAATAAAAAAAAAATTAGCAAAATAACAATTTTAATAGTTTCATGGAAAGGTAATTAAAACACTTAATCGAGTTACATTTCATAAACAGACAACTTAAAAGATAATACACTAATTTTTCAACTAAATGAATGAATAAACCGTCTGTTAGGTGGATAAATAACAAGATAAGTAATTAGATTCTATTTGTAAAGACATAAGAAATCAAATAACTCTATAAAGTGATGAGAAATGGATAACAAGTTAACTTTAAGAAAAAGAAAACTGAAATCGAGAGGGAATCAAACTGAATATTTTGTTACACGATAAGTTAATTTGTCCATTTTCTCGAAAGTTGTGGGTTCTAGATTTCACTTTTTTGGTTATTAAGGACGGAGTTTGGAAAAACTATTTACAAAAACTAGCTTTACAGGACGATGGTTTATTTTAATAGTTCAGTTAAGAAGTTAAATAACCGTACGTAGTATTATGATATATGGTTAGCAAATACGTTTTTTATCAACTGTTCAAATGCATCACAGTCAGATTCTTATAAGATAGGAAATTAAACATGAAGACGTCTGTCGCTATGAAAAACTGGGATTACCAACTGCTGATGATTGGTCGTAGGAAACGATTTCTGGTCATAATTGTCAAATGCCACAAATGTGAAAGTGCGTCCCGAACTACTCGTTAATAGTTGTCGGATTTTGGCTGTTATCAGCTTTACCATGCGAAGAACGTTACATAATCTGCCATATATAATGTAACAATCAGCCTAAAAGTATTTATCTTAGATGCAAATAGAAAAACACGGTTTCTGTGGAACCCTCATTGAAACCTATGTGGTGATTGGATATTCTGTTTTTATTGATGATTAAGTAGAAAGACAGACAAAACCCTCAAAAAACAGTTGACCCAATGCACGTTGTTACTACAGTGTGTTCAGTTGGAAACAGGACAATAGGACAAATGGATTGAGTCCTTTATTTCCTATAGAAATACAAATAACACTCAGAGATGTCTGGACAATTCTGCCAATGAATGCCCACGGAACAACATCCTCGGATGAATAAAAGCTCTGTAAGGTGGCAATACACGATCCACTATGATTGTGTTGTTGGAGTTAGTTATAACATCGTAGAAGGAAGTTCAGTCATTTTCCTTTAGCAGGAGGATGATCAGATCTCGTAGTTTAACATAACCACAGTGAACGTGAAAAACTCATTTGTGATTGTAACCTTTAGCCTATATATATTAATCAGTTGCATATACTTATTGACTAATGGTGTAGTAACTGTATTAGGTCAGTTGATAAACAGATAATCAAGTTCCCATGACAGCAAGAGGAAAAAAGTAATATACCCAGACAAGAAGTTAGTTTAAGACATGAATATGTTATAAATACGAAGACACATGACATAAATGCAATAATAAACATAATAATTCACCTGTATACAACAGACATCAAAACATAATGTATACAACAGATATCAAAACATAACATATGCAACAGATATCAAAACATAATACACACAACATATCAAAACATAATACACACAACATATCAAAACATAATGTATACAACAGATATCAAAACATAACATATGCAACAGATATCAAAACATAATACACACAACATATCAAAACATAATACACACAACATATCAAAACATAATGTATACAACACACATCAAAAGTAAAACCTGTCTAAGGTGGAATCGCACGAAACCGAGTAAAATTACCGGCTTTGACGTAGTGAACATGCATTTTCTTAGTTATATATAATTTTTGAGCGGAACGTTATACTTGCTTGGCGAAGGAAAGTAAGATGTCTGTGATTAAAGTTATTATACTATTTATGTCTTATTTATTAGAATAAGAACAAAATAGACGTTCAAAATATACATAAGTACATAAACTTTTAATCAAATTTATTTGAAGAGTGTCCAGTTTCATCTGTTTCGTTTTTTTAATGGACTTTCTCATGCGGTTAAAAGAGAACACCGATTCTACGGCCTTTTCATGAAGTTCGTTTTCCCTCCTTCATTTTTGCATACAATTTGATAGCGTTAATACAACTTAACACTTGCGATAAAGTAGGGATTTCTATTTTCTCACTACCTTTTCCATTTTTTTCATCTTCTAAATCTCTCACACTGTGACCATCTTGCGATTCTATTACAGATTTTAAATCAATTTCATCAGTTTCTGTGAAAACGTTTTTGGCAACGTTCACAAAACTTTCCGCGTTTACAGAATCATCTGCATCAGTGTTCTCAATCAGAGATTGGATTTCACTAGAATCGTCATAACAAACAACTTCACCACAATCTCCGCCATTATCAAGAATAAATCCACAGTTTCAAAAGCACTTTATTACGCATTCATCTTTCACGCATTTGATTGAATGACTTAAAAATGCAACTGTATCTAACATGTCAGTTTTCATGGTCATATCAGATGCTCTCTTTAAGTTGTCCATGTTTGCAATAATATGATGAAGCATCAGTTTTCTGTTTTCCATTTTTATACAGTGTATAATTCCATTATCTAGTGGCTGTAGAACTGATGTTGAACATGGATTTGTTTTTGTTTGTTTTTGAAATTCGCACAAAGCTACTCGAGGGCTATCTGCGCTAGCCGTCCCTAATTTTGCAGTGTAAGACTAGAGGGAAGGCAACTAGTCATCACCACCCACCGCCAACTCTTGGGCTACTCTTTTACCAACGAATAGTGGGATTGACCGTCACATTGTAACGCCCCCACGGCTGAAAGGGCGAGCATGTTTGGGGATACGAACCCGCGACCCTCGGATTACGAGTCGCACGTCTTAACGCGCTTGGCCATGCCGGGCGTTATACATGGAAGTAGAAAGACTAAATGAACATTTGAAAGTTAAACTTTTAAGTGACAAGTTGCATTATCTAGGAAAAGTAGAATATTCCTATTATCTTGTTCCATTCTTTTGTTTAATTTATTCAAAAATTCTTCGAATATACCACTATTCATCCACACTTTATTATTTGCTTCCCATTCCACAGGGAGTTTATTCTTCCTTAAATTTTTGAATCAGCTCAGATTTTCACTTTTATCTATTACCCATTGTAAATTTTACCTAAATTTTAAAATTAAGGAAGGTAGGAATTTATTTTATTTTTTTGTGACAATTACTTAAAGAGTAAAATTTTGCACTTAAAACACAAATATATTTCTAGAAATCATGAATCTAATTTAACTGCAAAAATAATCATGGCAGAAAAAAGAAAAAAAAAATATTTAACCAATACTTACTGTAACAAAATGTACGAGGATTTATTAATATTTAAACAAATTATTAATTAAATAAAGAATTAATGTTTGATCAAAAACAATTTTTCTGCGTTACTCAACTTCTAATTCTACTTGTTGATATATGAGATAGGTTAAAGATAGTTTTCCCTTCTCTTTACACAGATTCCACCATACAGAGGGCCTTTTATAAGAGAAATCTTAAGATAATGCTGCAAAATTTTGATATTTCCGGCTTGTACAGGTTTCCCCCTTCGCAGTTTCCGGTATAGACAACACACATCAAAACATAATGTATTCAGCAGATATGAGAACAAATCAGCACAATAAATGTGAATAACAACACTGAGCAAACAGAATGAGTCTGAAGCTAATGATGATTTAGGTGTAAATAACAGCCGATAGGCAGTGTTTGACTGGTGTATTATGATAGACAATAGATAAAACTTTACAGAGCAGTCACCTTCCCACAACTGACTGCAGGCAGTGAAGGATGATGTTGATGTGGGACTTTGTGGGCTTTAGTGTCCACACCTTGTTCTTCTAATGAATATTTTTTGCTGATCTTATTTTAAAATTAAAATCTGATTCGAAACACAAATCTGTTTCCCCATGCAACACCTATCTCAGATAACAACACAAATAACTTGAAGATTACTTACATTTTTAGGATAACAAATTGTATGTTATATACTTATATGTACTGCCACTTCAGGAGTAAGACATGAAGAATAACATGAGAGAAGAAGAAAATCCAGAAAAATAAGGAATTAAAATCTCAGTTAAGACATCTTCAACACAAGCACCAAGACCTTACAGTAAAATCTCAGTTAAGACATCTTCAACACACGCACCAAGACCTTACAGTAAAATCTCAGTTAAGACATCTTCAACACACGCACCAAGACCTTACAGTAAAAATCAGTTAGTCACGTTAAGACATTTTCAACACACGCAACAAGAACTTACAGTAAAAATCAGTTAAGACATCTTCAACACACGCACCAAGACCTTACAGTAAAAATCAGTTAGTCACATAACGTTAAGACACCTTCAACACACGCACCAAGACTTTACAGTAAAATCTCAGTTAGTCATGTTAAGACATCTTTAACACACGCACCAAGACCTTACAGTAAAATCTCAGTTAGTCACGTTAAGACATCTTCAACACACGCTCCAAGACCTTACAGTAAAATCTCAGTTAGTCACGTTAAGACATCTTCAACACACGCACTAAGACCTTTCAGTAAAATCTCAGTTAATCATGTTAAGACACCTTCGACACACGCACCAAGACTTTACAGTAAAAATCAGTTAGTCACGTTAAGACACCTTCAACACACGCACCAAAACCTTACAGTAAAAACCAGTTAGTCACGTTAAGACACCTTCAACACACGCACCAAGACCTTACAGTAAAAATCAGTTAGTCACGTTAAGACACTTTCAACGCACGCACCAAGACCTTACAGTTAAAAAACACACATAGCTTTAATGGTCTGTTTAGAATTTTGGAATAGGCTATCTACGCATAGTCTTCTCTAGCTTTCAATGTATACACTAGAGAGAGAGAAACATCTAGTCAATAGTACCACATACTCTGGGACCACTCTTGTCTGATCATCACTCTCATTGTGGTCCCACGACCCTAATGTGAAAAAGGAGTTATTGCCGTAACGAGACGTTAACAACTGACCATGAGAATAACTAACGTGTAAAGCTAACTATTTGACCACAGTTAGAGTATTCACAGAGGTAACATGTGATTCAAATGGAGTTAAACAAATCATGATACAACGAGTAATTGTAATTTAAAGCATAGTTAACTACTTAATACTTCAGAGAGAGTACACCATATTCATTTGTCAAATAAAAGTAAAAAAAACAAACATGAAATTTGATTCATTTTTAATATTTTACAAATAGAAAACACTTCAAAATAATAACATAGTAAAACTGTACTGTTGAATGTAAAAATTAAACAAAATAAATGCATTTACTCAGTTTTCGACCTTAATGTGTGATAACAGAATCAAGACTTCATATAAACAAACTACTATACGTATATATAGAATGTGTTGATTTTAATTATTGCCATAATTTACTTTAAAAACAGAAAAGATATACTCAAAGAAATGATTTTAAACATTTAGCAAAGGCTTTTAGACAACAAAATTTAATGTCAGCTGATCATTACAAAGACAAATAAACTAATTTAAAATAAATAGGGTATACAAATACATTTAACTTTATCAAGGCATCTATATTTAGAATACTAGATATACCAAACGCACTGAAGTTGAAAGCGTTGTTAAATGTATTAATGTAAGACTATAACATTGGATAAGTATGGTGCATCATTGTCGTTATAACATGCTACGATTGTGGTACCGTTTACTCACACTTTGATAAAGTTTGTTTTTTTTTGTTTGTGAATTTCGCGCAAATCTACTCGAGGACTATCTGCGCTAGCCGTCCCTAATTTAGCAGTGTAAGACTAGAGGGAAGGCAACTAGTCATCACCACCCACCGCCAACTGTTGGGCTACTCTTTTTACCAATGAATAGTGGAATTGACCGTCACATTATGACGTCCCCACGGCTGAAAGGGCGAGAATGTTTGATGCGACGGGGATTCGAACCTGCGACCCTCAGATTAAGAGTAGCACGCCTTAACCCACGTGGCCATGGAGTTAGTTATATTTATTTTAATATCATTGAAGAAATGAAGTTATATATGTGTGATCATAGAAAAGCCTGGGAAAATGTGTACAAATTAACAATATTTCCCTCCTTTCGATATGAAATCCGGAAGGTATAACCCATATGATAGTAGTCTTGTTTTTAAGGTACTTATAACGGTAATAAGTCCACTATTGACTTAACATATTCTATATTTTAAATTAACGGAAAAGAAGAAACTATAAAAATCAAATTTAAAGCAACTGAAAGATGGCAACATATGTGGTTGAAATATTGTACTTTCTTTAATAACGAAATTAAGTTGTTTATTCTACATTTAAATGTTTTTAGTGCGTGTCTCCCGGAAACGTATTGTCGTCTGTTTACTTCCCAACCGTCTTTCACTATGAAACATCGACAAAAAAACCAAAAAAACAAATTTATTAATATTTATATAACCTTTGCTTATAAGTAACCTCACGTGATTTCATCACATTTGAAATACAGGTTATAAAAATTAATATATTGTCTTAGGAATACTGAAAACATCGTATCCATTAACTTGTTTAATTTTAGCTCAAAGCTACATGATGGCTATCTGCACTTACTGTTCATAATTTAACAGCGATAGACTAGAGGGAAGACAACTAGCCAACATCATCTATCGCCATCTTTTGAGTTTTGTTTATTAACAGATAGTGGAATTTAAAGTCCCATTATAACGCCTACGTGGTTGAAATGGTGAGCATCTTTGACTTCAAGGGGATTCGAACCCGATAACTCCAGATTGTCAGTTGAACGCCCATCAATTATTTCACGTTACTTCCTTCTTACTAAGACACTGTACTTTGTATTTCGATTTCATGATTTAATATTATCATGAAATATTTTACGTAATATTTTATTGAAGTTCTACAAATTATCGACGTTAAGGCACATACCTAGTGTTGTGTTTATCATAAACTATTATGAACCTGCCTGTACGACATTATTTGTAGAAATGTTTTGTCACATGATCAACAATAATGCTGGACAAAGAACAAAAAATATTGTACCTTTCGTGCCTCAGTAAAATTTCACGAGATGAAAGCGAAATAAACGAATTACTTTTTCAAATTTGTGTTTATCGAATTTTCAATTTGTCGAGCTTATTTCTCTCTCTGGGTTCATTACGATGCAAAGAACGTTAGAACCCTAAGCGTAAGCAGTTTTTTTTTTTATTCAAGTTCCATCTTATTCTAAGAAAAGTAAAAGCTAAGGTGCAACAGTTTGATTTCTGTTGGATCAACCTCTATTGTATGAAGAAGAATTAATTTTTTTAATGTTTGTTTTGAATTTCGCGCAAAGCGACACGAGGGCTATCTGCGCTATCCGTCCCTAATTTATCAGTGTAAGACTGGAGGGAAGGCAGCTAGTCATCACCACCCAGCTCCAACTCTTGGACTACTCTTTTACCAATGAATAGTGGAATTGACCGTCACATTATGACGTCCCCACGGCTGAAAGGGCGAGAATGTTTGATGCGACGGGGATTCGAACCTGCGACCCTCAGATTAAGAGTAGCACGCCTTAACCCACGTGGCCATGCCGGGCCTCTTTATTAATTAATATATAATTTCTATTTTCAGTTTACGCACAGTTGATCTATATTTTTTATTAAATTCTCTTTTCCAAGAATATTTCATGAAATTTTGAAAAAAAAAATTCTGGTGGCTCAAATATTTATTTATTTTTCTTGAATCTTCTTTTTAGAGAAACTATTAATCTGTAAAGGTATTTTTCCGAAACCAACTTGATTTTCAGGCACTATTTCATTGTTTCTCAATTAAAAACCACGTTTAACAACTTGAAATACTTGTTTTTCACAAAATCAAAACTAACACACTTTGGTCAACTTTTTTTTATACACTTCAAACATTGTTAGGAGGGACGTATATACATTGTTTATTGTATGGGTATTTAACCGTTGTTTGAAACATAAATCGAAAATGCTTTGAGCAATACAAATGGACTTGCGTAGCTAGATTTTTCTACATTAGTTTGTTACATTGATAAATTGAGGTCCGTAATTTTCCTGGCTGTGATGCTGAAAATACGTTTATAAAGTGAAGCTAACCAAAAAAATATTATGTTGAAATTTTAGGATTTTCTCGATTAACGTGTTTTTCTTATAGCAAGGCCACAATAATCTAACCGCTGATTTTAACGTTGTAAATCCGTAGACTTTCCGCAGTACTAGCGGAAGGCTGCTCGCTTCATGCTGAAGGTATAATTACATTTAAACGACCTTTTCGTCTTATTGAGACCTTACTAATGTTTGTAAGAATAATTACATACTAGATATAGGTACTCGTAAGTAAAATATCTCACACAGAAAATCGCCATTCATCGTCTTTAACCAGTTGTTGCTAGGTTGTTCCTAATGAAAAATAATTACACAAATGGGAAACTTTGTCACAACTGAGCCAAGTAAACCAAGTAAGGTTGGCCAAGTAAACAATTTCTGAACTTGGTGGTTTCATCCTTGTATTAAAAGTATGATAACATCTAATGCATTTAAGCATTAGACAAAAGAAAAATGGAATTTCTTCTTGAAAACATCTGTAGAGTAAAAGATTACGGATTAACTTGGCCAGACCTGAGTGATTTTGGAGTCCCTTTTTAACCCTAATCCTCTGCAAACTTTTCGTGTGTTTTTTCTTGAAAAAGATTAAGTATTCTATTACTATAAATGCACATTTGGTTCTATATTTTATAACATTTTTTCTGTGTGAATATTTTTTTTCCTCAGAAAGTTATTTTAAATTATTTCAGTTACAAATCCAACAGTAACAGCACTGACCTGTTAAAGGATCAAAAAATCATTATGAGCTAAATATGAAAATGATAAAATTATCGTGACTTCACTGCTTCGATATACGCCGACACGCTCCTGCAATAGCATGTAATAAAAGATGTTCGGATAAAGTGCTGTAAACCTTTTTGTACACCTTTGGTTCTCAACACCGACTTAACTTCGTAAAGAAGGCTGGTTTTCTGGTTTTGGAGCTAAGTAAAGAAGACCATCTGCGCTAGCCGTCCATAATATACCAGTGATACAAGAGGTAAGGCAGCTAGTCATCACCATAGTCCGCCAACTCTTGGTTCTCTTTTACCATTGAATAGTGAGATTATAACGCCTCCACTGCTGAAAGAGCAAGCATATCTGCTGCGAGTCAAATGCCCTAATCACCTGGCTATGCCCCAAACGTATCGAAAAAGTGAAACGTTTTGTAGCAGATAAGAATCCATTTACACAGGTTTCAGTGGCAAAAATTGGATATGTGTCCCAGGCATAATAGCATGCTTTAAGGATCTGGAAAATTATCAGTCAAGTTTTCTGACACAAACCTTACTGATTCTTGTGTTATAGAACTGTTAAAACTGTTGCTTAGTTATTCCCATTCCCTTTCACTAGAGTGATTATTGAAAGTTTGCAGGACATCGGGTGTGCTTTGGACATGACCTTCTTACGAATTTACTGTTTACAATGAAAACTACGCTTCGGAACTGTTGTCAACATGCACAATTGTCAGTTAGAACATGACCGAATGTAGTGACATTTATTGTATCAGCGTAGTGAAGATAAATTAGTCTTAATATAAAGTATTCAACTTCTCTATTAAAAACTGACATAGCCGAATTTAAACGCAAACTTGCCGCTATACCATATGGGAGCTATTAAAGAGAAACAATTTTCGCGCGCTTTCTTTATGTTTACAGACTTATACTGCTAGAAATCTGGTTTTGATACTCGCGGTGGGCAAAGCACATATGTTCCTTTATGTAGCTTTGTGCTTAATAACAAACATTCGAAACAATTCTCTTTAACAACATGTAAGTCATCTTTAGTACCACTCGTACAAGAATAATAAATCCTATGTAGGCTTTCACACGTAGGTACACATAAACTAATAAAAACATTAAAAAACATAGACGCTTAAGTAAAAAACTTGATTCAGTAATGATTATTAAAAATAATTGATAAAATAAAACAGTTGCAGAAGCTCTTTTCAACTCTGCTTAACCAACGTCAGATTGGCATAGTCTGGTAGTTGGAGGCCTTCACTCGCAGTCTGCGATTCGTAGGTTTGAATCACATTCCCCGAAGTTATTCGCTTTTCCAGCTATGGAGGCATTGTAATAAGACTGTCAATTCTACTTTCTATTGGTAAAAGAGTAACCGAACTGTTGGTCATTGCTAAATTAGAAACGGCAGGCACATGTACTCTCGGAGAGCTTTGCACGAAGTTCGAAACAAACAAATTAACGAATGACTATAAGAAATAAATGTATAGTGAAACTGAATCCATAATATATATGTGAATTTTAATTGTAGAATTTATGAGTTAGGGAATTTTACAACAGAATACTCTCATAACTAATTATGAATAATACTGGAAAACCAAGTTGTTCATGGAAACTATGAACAAAACTGAAAAATTTACCAGTTAAATACGCATCGTCATTAAATAAATTGTTTTTATGTATAACCGCAAGGAAGAAGAAGCTAATAAAAGTTTTCTTGAGGAGTCTATTATTATATTCGTCATACATAGGCGTTAGAACAAGGTTCTAGTGCTCTAACTTGCAATACATGGAATCAGAACTCGCTTCGCCTTTACATTAATATCAATATGTTTACAATTTTTCTAACTTAAACTAAGTTTTTGGTCCAAAGGTAATGACTGACATTAGACAAATAAAACCTTACAACTAATTTGGTAATAAGAGATAAAGAATAGATTAATAAGATAAAACCATGTACATCCGCCAATAAACTGTTTTATATTCACATTACTTTCTATGCTTTTCTTTTATAACTTGATTCCACTGCGACAGTTGATGTCCAAATAGCAAAAAATAGCAGGATTTTCCCAGGGAGTATATTTGGACTTTCATGGAGTATACCTGGACTTTCTCCCCTAGTTTTTGGTTGCTGAAGATTCTAACAGAACTTCAAACAAACTACCTCGTAACATTGACGTTTATCACGTTTTTGTTTCTCAGAAATCCATATCATATCCGCCATTTTTTCGAATTTCAATTGCTCTCAGAAACAAGGATCATTCACTTGAACAATGTTTTCCTAAAAATGCAATGTTTTATGTTGCAAGTTTGGAACAATATTTGGACCTCGATGTATCATAACCTTCATCTCGTAAACAAGAATTACAAAAAAAACACTACAATTTAGAACCTTCACTAGACATGTTTTTACAGTCTTAATATTCTATAAAGAATATTAAAGTAAATATTTCATATTCCAAGTTAACTTCTGATTTAAGGATTTTCCGAGCCTTTTCAACCATGCGTGAGGGATTCAAAACTAGAAACTATCTACAGCACATTATCCTACCATACAGCCATGGAGGGATTCAAAACTAGAAACTATCTACAGCACATTATCCTACCATACAGCCATGGCTCAGCACGGCCAGGTTTGTTATGGCGATCTACTCGTAATCTGAGGGTCGAGGGTTCGAATCCCCTTCGCACCAAACATGCTCGCCATTTCAGCTGTGGAGGCGTTATAATGTAACGGTCAATCCCACTATTCGTTAGTAAAAGAGTAGCCCAAGAATTGACGGTGGGTGGTGATGACAAGCTGCCTTCCCTCTAGTCTTACACTGTTAAATTAGGGACGGCTAGCGCAGATTGCCTTAGTGTGGCTTTGCGTGAAATTCAAAAACAAACATATCTTCTCAAGTTTTCAAATTCCCTTAACGAGCCCAATTGACATTTTTAAATACTGGATTTGAAAGTTCTGTTTTTCAAAATAAATTGGAAAATTAAAAAAAAATCCTTTTATAAAAATTTTATAATCATATATGTTCGTACTTGCTCTGCTAAACTTCCTTAAAATGATATTTTTGAAACACGGAAATCTGTTGCTAAGGTTGGATACGATCATCAACTTCAATTGTTTCTTTTTTTTCCATGTTATTTCGAACCATAGCTATATTTCTCTTATGCGATTATTAAAGGAATAACCGTCGTGTGTGTCTATACCTGCATTTGAATTTAGTTAACTATCTGGGTGACTGTATTTGTTTTTATGTGTATGATAATTAGAAAAATATGGACATGTGTTAGTTTGTTTGTTTTCGAATTTCGCAAAAAGCTACTCAAGGGCTATCTGTGCTAGCCGTCCCTAATTTAGCAGTGTAAGACTAGAGGGAAGGACAGTGGCTAATAATATAAATACTAGAGGCTGTATTACACGATTAGTGTACAAAATTTCTATTAGCGATTAATTAATTTCTGCACCTATAAATTTTACCGTATCAATTTATTTGCTTCCCCAACAAAAGCGACCATCTAGTAGCTTTGCACGAAATTCAAGACAAACAAATAAACAAACAGTTTCACTCGTGATCGAACATCCTCATTTAAATACTAATTTTGAGTTAGTATATCGTGATACGTTTTCTTGAGACATAATTATAAACAAGTTATACATTATAAACATGTTATAACTCAAGCAACTTGGCTCTAGGGTAATGAAAATAATCGTTGCATCATTTGAATATATGTTGATTTGAAGAGCCGAAGTTGAATACGCAAAAAATAATTATTTAACAGTCGAATTAAAAGTTCACTAATCAAATGGAATTTCTGTGAAAAACAGTTTCATCTTAGATATCTATCTACTCCTGTGATTTCCGAAGAGAATTATGTATTACACGATTGCCTGTTTGAGAATTACACTATGTGACACAAATTTTGTTCCTGGATAGTATGAGTCATTTCTTAATTGTAAAAGTACAGAGAATGGCCATTATTCTCTTCAAACTTTGCTTTTATGATCTGAATAATGAATTTTAGAAATTAACCTATTTTCTATGCAAAAACGGGCAAATTTGCACATTTTCATTTACATAAGGTCTGAATAAAACAACATATGAATCAAGATTTACATGTATTTATACTAAAGTTGTACAAAATAAACAAAAATATTTAGAAGTGAGTAGTTTTTTTTTTAGATTTGCAACTGTAATGCAAATCACTTTCACGTATCAGCCCACACATATAGTCTCCTATCATGTTTTCGTTATACGCTCCCACCCTTCAGTGGCTCAGCAGTATGTCTGCGGACTTACAATGCTAAAAGCCGGGTTTCGATACCCGTGGTGGACAGATCACAGATAGCCCATTGTGTAGCTTTATGCTTAATTCAAAACTACAACAACAACATACGCTCCCAGGTCACAAAAGCAAAGTTTGAAGAGAAAAATAGGTCTTTTCTATTTACTTTAGGCATAAGCAATTGGGAAATAACACTTTCTGCCCAGGAACAAGAAAAAGTAAAATTTTGTTACATTGTGTTATATACATGTAAGGCGGGTTTCTGTTTACTTCAAAGTGCCCCTCTGAAACAGCAAAATCAGAGGTTGGATTCCTTTCGGTAGAAACGACAGATAGCCCGATGTGTCTTTGTTATATAAGGAAAACAATCACCTTAAAAACAATCCATCACACTCAGTTTACAACTTTACAGTAAATGGTAAAACGAGAACCAAAGGTCATTACTTTATCTCAAGCTAGCAATATTTTGTATTTATAATTATATTGTGTTGCTAAGTGTTTGAAACTAATTTACCTTTTAACTCAAATAAAAAAGATGTTGATTTTTCAACGAAAATTCACCGCTTGTTTTCCACTAGAAATCTTTACCACAGTAAATTGTCAGTATATTATACGGAGTTAACGCATTCTCTATCACATATGTTAGATGTGCTGTACCATGTATCTCAATAATTCCATTACTTCATGTTTTAATCACAACATTTCCGTAGAGGAAGCAATTAATGCTTAGTTATTTGTCAGTTTTTATACAAAGCTAAGGAGAGACACCTGTGCTAATGGAAAGATATCTGCGGTAATCGACGCCACTTCCCGCCAACTACTCTAAACGAATAGTGGAATTGACCATAGAATTATAAACCCCCCACAACTGAAGAAGCGAACATATTCGGTGATGGAATTTGAGCCCACGAGCTGCAGACTTCGAGTCGATCGCCATAATCATCAGTCGTGCCATCTACTGTTAGTGTTGATGGGAATAAACCCGCTGCATATTCAATTCATCCTCTTATAGGGCCCTGCATAGCCAAGTGTGTTAAGGCGTTCGACTCGTAATCCGAGGGTTGCGGGTTCGAATCCCGGTCGCACTAAACATGCTCGCCGTCCCAGCCGTGGGGGCGTTATAATGTGACGGTCAATCCCACTATTTATTTGTAAAAGAGTAGCCCAAGAGTTGGCGGTGGGTAGTGATGACTAGCTGCCTTCCCTCTTGTCTTACACTGCTAATTTAGGGGCAGCTAGCGCAGATAGCCCTCGAGTAGCTTTGCGCGAAATTCAAAAACAAACAAACAATCCTCTTGTGTGTAGAAAACCATACACTAAAAATATGTTTTAAATATATTTAATATTTAAGACGTTTCTTTAATCATTGTTACATGCACTAATAAATAAACTTGTCAAGTAGCCTGTTTGGCTACTGACTGAACAATACAATGTAAACTCTGTAAATAGCTATTTCTACAAAAGGTTTAATCTATGTCATCAAAGAAAATCAACTGCAGACTACAATAACGTTGTCTCTTTGATTCAAAGCCTGTTACAGGATTTAGCTTGAAATCATTTCTAAATTTTTCTTACATTTTATTTTTATTTGCTACTGCTTTGCCATCCAATGAATGGTTACGATTTTAAGAAAAAATGTTACTGTGTAGAAGTAGCGATTCTTTACTGTGACTAGCAATGCTGCACTTCTTTTATAAGTTGTGGCAGTGGTTTCACAATTTCAATATTAATCACAGCGTTTAGCTCATATTGCATCTTTTCGAGTAATACTAATCTCACTGATAGAAAAATGAATTGTTACAGGTGTTAGTATCTGCATCCAAGGAGAACACTTAGTACACAAAAAATAATTGTTTGAAGCTCGAACAGTGTTCTGGGTTGTCAAATATTGTTTGAAAGCGCCAAAAAGAAACCGGAGGAAAAATATTTAAACGTAAGCTGCTTACGTGGGGAAATTAAACGTTATTCTTTGACGAGCTACCATCATCAAGAGTGTGACACACACAGAGAGCTACCATCACCAAGAGTGTGACGTACACAGAGAGTTACCATCACCAAGAGTGTGACACACACAGAGAGCTACCATCACCAAGAGTGTGACACACACGCAGAGCTACATCACAAAGAGTGTGACACACAGAGAGAGCTACTATCACCAAGAGTGTGACACACACACTTATATAAGTGCTGTTTCACTATTGTTTAGATATTTAGCAGACTCTCCTGTGTCCAATAAATACATTTATTTAGTTGTATTTTATGTTGATTACTAGAAATTTAAGATTTAATTAGATTTTAGAAAAACGTGATTCAGCGTATTTTGTACATTAAGGTGAACAAAGTTGGCTAACTTACTGGCTGAATATGTGTTAGAGTTGTGGGAGAAGAATGCAGCAAAATCTAATGGTTTGCGCACCCATGAAGAGCAGCCTGTTTCTTACTATTTAATTAGAAAATACATCCATTTAAACTTTGAACATACCATTTTTTTGTGAAGAAATGGAGCGAGTGAAGTTAGCAGCAGATTCTAGAAATATAATTAAAGCGGTGAAATTTCAGACTGGTACTGCTTAAAGAATAATTTTATGAAATTGTTACTGAAAACCCATCTTATTGTGAACTAATAAGGTAATAATTAAACTTTAAATGGCAATTACTGTTCCTACCGGTAAAACGTGTTTAGGTATGATTATCTTTCCTGTTCTTTCGAAAAGGTTTGAAAATAAAACGTAAGAAAATTGTTATAAAATGAAATTATTAATGAAAGTTTACCTGTTATAAAAGATTAATGTTTTGAGCATTGTTCTACAACTATAATCATTTTTACTTAACATTTTGATGTGTTGAACAAGTTCTGTCCATGCACATATTTATTTATTTTTGAACATCCAAACTGATATCAGATGGAGTTTAACACTCAAACTTTTATCTTCTCTTACTTTTTATTTAATGATCATTATGTTATGCATTTTCAATTTCATAATTCAATGTAATGTCGATAATATGAAAAGAAAAAAAAGACCTAATTAAGTAGTGGCAGATGCCTGGTCCGTAATGATAATAATAATATAAAAAACTATGCAATTAACGTTGTTGAAAATTAATTTTCTAGTGTTTTACTTAATCTATTTATTTTTTTACTTTAAATACATTTGGTCTTTAAATTATTTGATTGAAGTAACTCAAAAATGTTTTAGAAAGAAAATTTTAATCATTTTATCTTTTTTATATACCTAAATATTTCATATAGTGGAAGTCATTATCGACGTTACATTACGAAATTCTATAGATTATATTATTCATTAATTTTAGCATCTGTTAAAAAATTAATTCTAATAGGATTTCTCATTGAACTAAAAGCCTACTGGGCAATGATTTATTGCTGAAAAACGTAAGGTCGAGAATACTATTTTCAGAAAAAAAGCTAACTTTAAATATGTAATAGTCTAACAACAGATATTAATAATAAAAATATTGGAATTAATGTAATTTTCGTAAGATCTTACGTCGTAGGTGAAGTTTGGCTGACCAGTAGCTTGTAGACTCATGAATAGAAGTTTTAATGGCGAGAGAAAATTCAGATAAGTGATAATCCTAAATCTGATTATTTTTAATATATTAAAAGACATAACTACCACTATTTATATTTAATCTACTAGTAATGTTAGACTAAGAATGATATGGAATTATAGAGATTTATTTAAACTCGTAGCTTTACAAGTTCCATCCATCAAATGAGACAAGTTGTGGACTAATATCAGATACAAGAGATTTAGGAATACCAATATCTACACAAGAATTCATTAATTAGTTTTTTAATAAGCATCTTTACGCTTATTTTTAAAGGATATAACTCACTTACTGAAATAGTATGCCACAATCAACAAATAACTATTTTTTGTCTTAGACTTATGATAATGTCCCATGATAGCTTCTTATATTATCTCACCAGGTTTCACTAGTTTAGGGCTTTGCATAAATATGGCTGACTGCTATTGATCAAATTTAGTGGTTTGAAAATTAGGACATGATAGCACAATTCTTAATGTCTTTTTCTCATATCAAGGCAATAACCACACGTCTGAATAATTTGTCTATTGTTTATTGGACGCCTAGATGATTACCCGTTTGGTTAACATTACTTGTCTTAATGGTTTGGTTTGGGAAAAACTTGTCTGAATTCAAAATTACTAGCAACTTATTAAAATATTCTAACGGTTGACAGTTCGTCATTCCATCAACATGACACATGTTACCTTCACTTCATGTTTTTAGTTGCAGTGTCAGACATTTTTTTTTATTTGTTGCCATATATCAGGCCATCCTATAAGCAATGTCTGAAAATTTAATACAGAAAGTGCATCATCATTTCTGTCTTTGTAAAAGGCTTTAATGACTAAAATATGTAGTAGGACGTGTATAAAAAATGTTCAGATAAATAAAAAAAACTAACCCAACTCCACATTTTTAAATCATTAATCAAATAAACCCTTATGAAGATTGATATGTCTGAGGAGCACATTAGACATACAATGCTTTATGAGTTTAAAAAAGGCAATAGTGCAGCTGAAACTACACGAAACATTTAAGGTGTTTATGTTGCGGAGTTTCTAAATGAAAAAAATGTCGAAGATTGTTTCAGAAGTTCAGATCAGGTGACTACAGTTTAAGTGATGTACCACGTTCAAGTCGTCCTCTTGAGTTTAATGATGACTTACTGCTGGCTGCACTTGATGAAGATTGTGCTGTAACAGTTGAAGAACTAGCACAGAAGCTTAATTCAACCCATTCAACAGTTCACTGTCATCTGCAACAGCTAAAAAAGGTGTCAAAATTTGGAAAATTGATCCCTCATCATTCAAAAGAAGTCAACCTGAGAGCAAGAGTTGACATTTGCATTTCTCTGCACCCTCGTGAACGTAACTCTTTTTTGGACAGGTTAGTGACTGGAGATCAAAAATGGATATTTTATAAAAATGTTAAGCGCCGCAATCAACGGCTCAGTGCAGGTAAACAGGCTAAAGCACAGCCTAAAATGGACCTCCGTCCTAGCAAAGTCTTGTTAAGCGTTTGGTGGGATATTGTTGGTATGATCCACTCTGAGTTGCTGCCACTCAATCTAACGACTACATCAAACTTCTATTGTCAGCAGTTAGAGCACTTGAATGTTGCACTGAAAGAAAAGAGGCTCTGCAAAGATTGAAGAGCTAGACTTGGGAAAACTTCCACATCCTTCTTATTCTCCAGACCTTGCTCCATCTGACTGTTATCTATTCCAAAGTTTGCAGAGCTATCTTAATGAAAAAGAGCTTGGTTGGTTGGTTTGGTATTTTTTAGCGCAAAGCAACTAGGCTATCTGCACCAAACACCTAGTAAAACGTGAAAAATAAAGTAAAAATATTAAAAATCACAGAAGGAAGTTAAGGTAAGACAAAACAAAGTTTAATTTTTGAATTAAATCAATAAAACATGAATAGCATAAAACCAATGTTTACATCTAGTCTAGAGCAGTAAGAGAAAACTACAGTAATAGAAGTTGCAAAGGTCTTTCTGTCGCATAATTGTAATTATCATAATTCGCCAGTAAGACTAACAGGTAAGTTCAAAAACCACCGTCAGTCACCTGAAGTTGACCTTTCCAGTCCTGGTTCCGAGTTATTTGACGTTATGGCCATTTTCTAATTTCAAATCGAACAAGATGTTCTTTGATTCTTCAAAGGAGCTCATATTAAAAAAGGTCTAATGTGTAAATTAAAAACGTAAATAGCATTAAAAAGATTAATTACTTTTAAAAACTAAACACATTACTAAGGTAGACAGTGTCACCATCACCAATAATACTGTCTGACGTTATGGATATACTTTGGGACAGAACATGTTTAAAATGGTGCCGTTATTGAGAGTCGTAACGACGGGAAAAAGATGCGTTAAAAAACTGTAACCAATGCGTAGTTTAGTTAAAACAATTTCCTCTTTCCAACCATTATGGAAGCAAAACGGCCAAAGTCCAATGGAGGGTTTTATTCGGAAAAGCTTGTTTTTACGTTGCTCACTCCAAGTCGACTGAGAACTGGCATGGAGCCGAGCCTTAAACATAGGACCATCGTTCATGTATGGAACAGGCACTGCAATGATAGTGCCAGAGCAGATAGATTTAGCTGCGGTGTAGGTGATCTCGTTTCCACGAATACCAACGTGGCCCAGTATCCAGAAAAAAACTGGATAGAAGTAGATGTTAAAGAGAAATGGGCCAGTCGGTTTTGAATACTGGCGAGAACAGAGTGTGAACTAACGTGAAGCGATTTTAAGGCCAGTAGAGAACTAAGCGAGCCAGTATAAATAATGCAGTTTGAGAACTGCTTAGCTTCTATGTGACCTAAGGCAAGAGAAATGGCATACAGTTCAGCAGTGAACACAGAAGCTGTAGTGAGAATTCTGCATGCAACCACCGAACCACAACAAACCCTGGCAGAGCCAACACAATCACATGATTTCGAACCATCTGTATAAATAGGAATGGAAGTATGGTTCAAAAAATGTTCAGCAATTAACAGACAGTCGGAACCCAAACCGAATGGGCGAGAGGAGGTTGTTTGATTCTAGGAACCAAACAAGACGAGCATTAACCATCCGCTCTTTGGTCTTACAGAGACAGCTTGTCACAGCAATTGGACCGTAGATTGAAGGAATCTTGGGATCCTTTCCAGGCTTAGAGATATGTAGGGGAATAGCCTGGTACCAGGCATCAGGAAAAACATTCGTCTGCCAGATCCAGTTAAAAACAACCAGAAGAATAGTAAGAGAATCAGGAGAGAGATGGCGCAGCATTTTATAATATACATCATCATGTCCGACCAATGTACTGCCAGACCGATAAACAGCTAGTTTGAGTTCCATCAATGTAAAGGGAGATTACAGTCATAGAGACGTTCACCTCGAAAGGAAAGAATTGATCGCTCTGCCCGAGTCTTGATGGTGAAAAAGTGAAAGAAAAAGAAGTACCAGATACCTGGCAAAAGCTTTCACCTAGAGTATCGGCGATGCTCTAGGTATCAGCTACTTCCTGGCCATCAGAGAGAAAGATCGAGAGGGGGACAGAATTATACAGGCCACTGACCTTTCAAATCTTGTCCCATATAACTTTGGAACTGTTGATAGAAGATATGCTGGTTGTGAACTTAATGCAAATAACTTCTGGCTTTGACGTCTTAGCCACCCAGCATGAGCACGGGCCTGTTGAAAAGCGGTGCGGTGCGAGAGTGTGGAATACCTACGAAAAGTATCCCAGGCCCGTTTTGAAGCTTTTCGTGCCATGTGGCAGGCAGACTTCCACCACGAACAAGGATATCGTGGAAAACATGTTGAGGTTTTAGGAATACAATGAACAGTTGCTTGTATAATACAGTCAGTTACTGCTGCCACGCATTCATCTATTGATGGTAGGATCAAGTTCTGTGAGAGCAGTGAAAGAGGGCCAGTTTGCTTGATCCAGATTCTAATGGGGCAGGCGGGTCGGGTGGCAGCGACCACGGCCATTCTCTTTCAAAATTATAGAAAAATTATAACTTCCTCGTGGATTATTGTCAACCCTCCAAGAAAAGTGGGAGAATAGTGAAGGGAAGCAAACTGAAAGATTAGTTTCAGTAAAGGACTCACTAGGTGTATGAAAATAAGTAGAAGAACCAGTACTGAAAAGAGAAAGATTGTGATCAGAGAACATACGCTCTACAGAGCGACCCTTCCTATCAACATCAGCACTTCCCCAGAGGAGATGATGTTCATTAAAGTCCCTCAGAATTAAAAAGGGAGATGGCAACTGTTCAGTGAGAGCATCAAGGTCTGATTGATCATATGTCTCTCCAGGTGACAGATAGAGAGAATAAACAGTGATGGTACGATCCCAGGAAACACGGATGGCTACGGCCTCCAAGGGTGTGTCGAGTGGCAAAGACAGGGTGGGCACATGCTGGTCAACCAACAATGCCACCCCTCCATGCGATCATCCATCACACAACCTTTCATTTCTGTACAAAGAAAACAGCCGAAAGTTACTTTATTGGCAAGTTCCAGAAATGTTTCCTATAAGGAAAGACATACAGGATGGTAGGAAGCAATCAGTATTTTGATGTCATCCAGAATAGAACATAAACCTCGACAGTTCCATTGTATCAAGATGGCTATTTTTATTTATGTGTAGACGAATTGGGTGGAGAGCTCTTCTGTTTACGACCACGTCTTTTTTTTTTACTGTGCTTATTCGACGGAGGTCTATCAACCTCCATGGATAGTGCCCTTGTTCAGTTGGGCAGGTCTTTGCTGTTGGAAGAGGATTCCAGCGTCTGAGGACGTAAACGAATGATCGTTTTGTATCTTGGGGTTGGAGAATAGGATGTACCCGAGGAAATGCCTGTACCTGGAACCAAAGAAAGTGGATCTTGGGAGTTGCTGGAATGTATGTACGGGACAAAGATGGGTATTGAAGTTGATTCACCAACATTTTTAACCATGGAGGTCAAAAGAATTTTCATTTGGTTTGAGAAAGATTCTTCTGGAGGCACAGAGAGATCCATCTGCACTCCCACTGTAGTAGTGAAACGAAGTGCAGCAGCCTATGTCCAACATGAAGTGGAGGACAGCAACTTACGAGCCTAAAGGTAAGTAAAGTTTTGAATCATTTTCAAACGCTGCATTTCTTTTCTTCCAACCATTCTGAATGAAAATGACCCCACCCACCACGAAGCCCTACGAGAGGACGCACTACAATGTTAAACAAGGACACTGCTGCAACGCCAGAGTTTCGTGAGCATTTGCCCTAACACCAGCATCAAATACAATGCCCTCAACACCAGTTGAGAACATCTAATACTGGTTCTTGTTTGATCCTAGCCCAAGTGTACTGACCCAAGGGGGGCATACCAAAGCCGTTCGTCTACAGGAATTTAAAGCCAAAGTGTTGTGTTAAGGTTAGACACCTCGATCATCAGTATCGTCTACTCCCCTTCATGGATAACCACGCACGGCAAACACGTGGGTGGATGTTTAGATCCCAGAGGAGGTAGGCTGAAAGAATAGAACTTTTCTAGGAGGTCCTCCACCACAGGAATCCATACCGAGGAGGGAAAGAGCTTGGAACATTTATAAAGAAGTTAAAGGTTGCTTTGTTAAGTGGGTAAGGTGAACGTATTCTCGACGTTTCTGTTGAGGTATAGAGGAAAGAGACCCAAGTTCTTTCGTTAGTGAATCAGTTTTGAATATTAGCATTTCCACTTGTTCTGTCAATGCGGAATGACACAGGCTGTTTAAAGCTTGCCACATCAGACTCGCTAGCTTTCATAGTAATACAGTTATTTTCAAACACTAGTTAAGTTATATTTAATCGAAGTATAGTTATTGCCGAATTAAATACATGATATGAAATTGAGAAATAAAAGAAATGCAAAGCCACAATTCAACCTTCATGAGAAAAAAAAATCCCTGTTTGGGAATTAAAAGAGATATGCGTTTGGCTAGGATTTTACATCAATATTAATGAACCAAGAAAGAAATGCAAATACAATTACAAAAAATTTTTCAATATCAACCGACAAATATCACCCAATCTCTCTTTTTTCTTAGTGCTTAGGCTTATTTTGACAGATTATTTATTCACAGAATAGATCACATGAATACAACTTTGTTAATAGTATGTGTAATGTCACCGCTATGGAGGTCGGTGTCAGTTTCATCATACACATATATTTAATTAAAACGTAAATAAATATGTATAAGACTAGTTAGCGTTGGAGGCCTGGCATGGCCAAGCGCGTAAGGCGTGCGACTCGTAATCCGAGGGTCGCGGGTTCGCGCGCGCGTCGCGCCAAACATTCTCGCCCTCCCAGATGGGGGGGGGGGGGGGGGGGGGGAGGCGTTATAAAGTGACGGTCAATCCCACTATTCGTTGGTACAAGAGTAGCTCAAGAGTTGGCGGTGGGTGGTGATGAATAGCTGCCTTCCCTCTCGTCTTACACTACTAAATTAGGGACGGCTCGGTGCAGTGGGCTAACAACCTACTCACTTAAATACCTGTTAAAGAATCCGCTAGCGATTGCGGCCCTATGTTCCTTGATGGAATCTAATGGTGATAACTAACTAACTATTTAGCGTTTGAAACTAAGAGATAGAAATAAAATAACAAATGAACTATAAACACAACCATGATCAAAAATAAAACATAGAATTTGCTGTCTTACACTGTAGTTAACCTGTTACTTACTGGTGGGTAAGCAAACATTTTATATAAATTGTGACCTCTTAGGTCTTACTTGAAAAGTTTAAGTATATATTTATTAACTTTTCGGAATATAATTCAAGAATTGACAAGAAATAAAACCAATTTTGTTATTCGTATATTCTGTCCAATCTTCATCGTTACAAGTGTAAAGAACATAATAGATGATTATAGTAATAAATAAAACATAAAGAACTGTAATAAACTTATATCAATTGTCCCTTCCCCCAGTGGTATAGCGGCAATTATGCGGACTCACACTGCTAAAAAGCGGGTTTCAATACTCGTTGTGGGCAGAGCACAGATCGCCCATTTTGTAGCTTTGTTGCTTAATTCTAAACAAACAAAATATTGAATGGAAATGTGATTAACGTGTGGAAGCGAAGATCCATGGTTTGTGCCATGAAGTTTGTTTGAATAGGTGCGTTATAAGAGTGACAGTGAAGTTTCACTATCTGAGTATAGCAGCCCATGTGTTGGCGGTGGTTGGTGTTCTTATTTAGAGCATAATTATGTCATTAACATTACCTTCAACGTGACATCTCTGAAAGTAAAGCTTTTTTTATAAACACTATTATAAAGTAATTTCCAGACAACAAAGTATTTTTCTTATTGACAAATAATTAAACGAGTAATAGTACACTTCTTGTAACACTTTTCATCTGTGACAACGAAATTTTTAATAATTCAATAGTATTGTCATTGATTAGTTATATGTAAGAGAAGTGAGAAGCAGATCTCTGGAACCCAAAAACCATATTTTTTCATGAATGCAAGACCTGTACGAAAGAAAAATACAGCGTTCGAAATGCAATGCTACCGTTGAATGCTGCAAATTCCACAGACAGCCCAAAAAACCACCAGTGGTGAAGTCTTGCCGACGATCGTTATTTTTCGGGCCAAAAAAAGACAAGAAAGAGTAATATATATTGTCAACCATCGTAAGCTGCATTTCTGCGGCCATGTTAATAGGTCCAATGGCCTTTTGAAAATCATGCTGTAAAAGCTGTAGAAGATGTAGTTAAAAAGAGAACAAAGCAATAGAGAATGTACGGAACTAACGCACTGTTCGTGGAAAATCGTTTTGAAAGGTCAAACACGATCTACGTATGACGTCACGCGGACCAGACCGTAAAGTCTAGTCATGGAATACGTGACATAATTGAACTTATAGTGTCTATCTTAATTTACTATTTTCAAAATGGTTATAAATTGATAACCTATTAATCGTCGAGCTTTCGACAGATGGTCTGTTTTTTATTAGGGCCAAAAGGCATTTGCATTTGTCAAAAGCATTGGAACTTTTTCAAATTTTTAAAATTATATTTACTCTATCTTGTCGATCTCATGCGCTATTTATTGACATGAAATAATTATCCATTAATGAGATGTATTTAATATGAAATAATGATCCTTTAATAAGCTGTACTTAATATGAAATAATGATCCATTAATGAGCTGTACTTAATATGAAATAATGATCCTTTAATAAGCTGTACTTAATATGAAATAATGATCCTTTAATAAGCTGTACTTAATATGAAATAATGATCCATTAATGAGATGTACTTAATACGAAATAATGATCCATTAATGAGATGTATTTAAAACGGAAAAATTTTCAGTCTTTAAAGAAATAAAGAGATTTAATTAGCACCGGATGCATTATATAACTGAAATAAATCCCATTATTTATTTCAAAGCGCTGGACATAACTCTTGTAGCCACGGGTATTATTTACGGCCAGTTGATCTAAATAGAGATGGCTCTATCTTAACTACAGACCCGGCATGGCCAGATAGTTAAAGCACTCGACTCGTAATCCGAGGTTCGCGGGTTCAAATCCCCGTCACACCAAATGTGCTCACCATTTCAGCAGAGGGGATGTTATAATATGACAGTCAATCCCATTATTTGTTGATAAAAGGGTAGCCCGAGAGTGGGAGGTGATGACTAGCTGCCTTCCCTCTAGTCTTACACTGCAAAATTAGGGACGGCTAGCGCAGATAGCCCTTCAGTAGCTTTGCGCGAAATTCAAAATAAGCCAAACAAACCTAAGCCATAAACTTGCCCGTTTACTTCATTCAGGTTTAAAAGACCAAATAGTGAGATGTGGGTTTGACACACATTAGTTTATTATATGCGTAATTTATATTCGAAAGTTTTTTAATATTAAACAGTTTGTAACAAAACATTTCGTTAAAACCTGTTTTCTTATTAAAAGTCTTTAGAAATGCTTCATGTTATCCATGTAGTCCAATCTATAAAAAATGGATTCCAGATATCAATTACTTTTGCAGATAAGCGATAAATAATTTTTCTTCGTAAAGCAAGTGGTGAATGGACTTCAACTAGCAATTCTATTTCATTTGTAAATCATGAAATAAACAACGTGTATGTATTTGCTTACTTTTTATGCTTATATCACAGAGTGATGATTGGAACTGTAATCACATTCTACTCTTCTGTAACTTATAATGAATATGTTTTAGTGAAGTCTATTCACGATATACTTTTCTAAATTTTATTCTAATTGTTGTTATCTTCACGTTTTTAATCTGGACGTGTGAAGGTCATATAATTGTGCTAATCCACTACCTAAAATATATTTTTTACACAATCTTACATTACTGTGCAAAAGTCATGGGAAAAAATTGTCATTCTTTCCCTTTTATGAGGCTAATTCTTTCATGCCATTACAAAATGTATTTTTCAACACTATGGTAATGCTTCACTGGTTCGTGTTGACAATTGAATGAGCCAGGATGAGAATTTTTTTTTTTTTTAATTCCCATACACTTGTACCAAAGACAAATCATAACAGTTCTGCTTAAATGAGCATACTGATCAAATTTAGGGACTAAAATAATTGCCGTGTATTCTATGCAGTGTTTTAGTTATACAGAAAAACAGTAACAAGGAATTGGATTTTCCGACAAATTACTGCAGACTTGAAAAACTCTACAAACACTGTCATGTGCACCCTAGATCGTGAGACCAAGACACGTGAATTTGAAAATAGGAAAGAAAGAGGCAGAACACCCATAGTCAAAGATATTGACGTAAAGTATCTTCGTTTATTTAGCCTTCGAGACAGAAGGAAGACTGTTACTGATGTCAAGCTTGAGATAAACAACCATGCACCAAATGACAGAAAAGTATCCAAACTTACAGTATCGAGAAGACTCAGCTATCATAGAACATTTGTTCGTGTAGCGGTTAAAAAAACATTACTTTAATTTTCAAATATTGTCAAAAACTAATATTTGTTTAAAAAAAGTACAAAACTGGACTGTTTATGATTGGTAAAGGATGTTATAGACGGATGAGTCCATGTTGGAAATATTTGGTTCAAAACGTAGGTTGTACTTCCGGCAGAAGAAAGGTGGAATATACTTATCTGAATTTATGGCATTAACCATGAACAATGAGGGAGGCAGTGTAGTGGTTTGGTATGGTTTTCTACGGACTAAACAGAAGATATTTGCAAAGTACATGAAATAATGTACCAACACAAGTATCATCACATGATGATCTGTCATGGTATACCTAGTGGTTTACTTATTGTTGGTAAAGTATTCTATTACCAAGAAGATGACCAAAAACATTCATTCAATCTATGCAGTAATTACGTAGCTGAGAAATAAGTTGCTGGAGCCATTCAAATGATAAAATAGCCCTCACAGTGCCCCAATCTCAACCCGATTGTGCAGATCAAGGTGTTACAATAAAAAATAACAATCGTGAAATGAAGAAGCAAGGTAAAAATACAACTTACAATAGTAATTATTCACAAATTTATTAAATCACAATAAGAATGATTTCTCACTGATGGTATTTACACAGCTATGAAGCAATATTAACACAATCACATAAAATTTAACTAACCTGGTCATAAACACGAATTTCTTAAAACAATAACTTAACAAGTACAATTTCATTGCCAAATACAATTCCAATTTCTTTAACCATCTCAAACAATTCCAAGTTTTCTACAAGCTCAAGCCTAAAGACTTTCAACTGTCGATTAGGTTTCTGCATAAGATGCTAGCGTCCAACCACTGTTAGCGACGTTTATTTACTATCATAGAATAAACTTCTAGACTGCAAAACCTTCACTGCACGTGAATGTCATCGCATTCTTTCAGAAAGTTCGATTCTATTAAGTTTGCTGACCTTCAATCTGTATTCCAGAAGGTTTTTGGCACTTTCTAGATTACTTCGAGCGTTCCAGAATAGTCAATAACTTCTCTGTAGTTCAAGTATATTCGATAAGAATCAATCATGTTAATTATGCTAAAAGTTTCGACCACATTTATTTTTACTTTAAATTCTGACAAGGTGTTACCTTCAGTATTCAATTTAAAGAGAAATATTTACGCCTAACCATTACAGTATTATTATTTATAAATAACACTACTATGTAACACTGGGATTTGATAGATCAAAACTTGACAAATCATAAGCCACATCCAAATAAACTTTATTGGAGTGTGTAAGAGACATTTGGAGTAAATTCCAAAAGACATATTGATTAAATATGTTGCAACAATACCCGAAAATATTAACTGTTTAACGCCCACTTACTTTCTGTTGTACTAAATATGAAGTATGATAACATGTTAATGTTTAACCTGTGATTTACCTTCCGTTGTTCCTTGAAAATAGCTTAAATTTAAATTTTCGATTCTATTCTAACACTTTTGCACAGTACTGTGCACCTGTTTGTTCCTGTTTCTGTGTTATTCCCTCTTTAAGTGGGGTTACACTCATTTCAAATGAAGGTACTTGTACACGTAAGTTTGAACTGGAATTTTATCTTCAGTTAGATATATTCAGAGGTAATCTGAGAATTATGGAATGCTTCACCACAACTCTGATCTGACGTAAGATTGGGGTATTATTTCATTCTTGCTCTTATTTTGGTCAACATATTTCTACGTTTATCCTGCTTTGTAACAGCAGAGGTAGTGTTCAGTTATGAACTGAGTGCTGGTCAATAGAGTAAACATTCATTGCACTGTATAAATAAACACTTTGTATTATTTATATAACTGATTCCCAGTGGCACAGCGAACATATAACGCTAAAATCTGGGTTTCGATAACTGCGGTGAGCAGAGCACAAATAACTCTTTGTGTTAATTGTACTTCCTATGTTGTTCTAGCTAATTTAAATTCTTTCCGTAACATTTTGCGGACACTTTAATTTATCTGACAGATTTAATTCTACCTGAAAACAAAAAGAAAATAATTCATGGGTTAAAGTATTCTTAAAATTATTCATGTGCGTGTTTATGATTGTATAGGTTAATTAACAGTTTTCTTACATAACAAATAATAAATAAAATAGTAGTGATAAATACTTTCACATATTTGTTTCAGTCATTGTAATTTAACATACTGATTGTGTGTGCACTGCAGACAATTTTGTAATGAAATAATAGTATTAATATTTGCTTCATCTGGAGTTATGACAGAGTATTTCGGTTCGATTTCTAACAAAGGAGAGACACCAGCGATTCTCTTATCATTGTCGATTCAATTAATGTACGAAGAACAAGAAAATTCGACATGATTCCCTGCGTTGAATAAGCTTTCTCTATATTATCGACAGGCACGCGCTCAGGAAACGTGGGGTATTCACTTACTGTTTCTAGAGACGTCATTTCGTTGGGTTACTGTTCCACCAGTCAAAGCTATAAAAAAGAACACGCTAATGTACATGTCATTACAATTTGAGTAATAATTCATGCGAAAATCTTCTTGTGAGTCAGTCATGTACAATCTAATTGCAACTGGATTGCAATGAGTTCTCTGTTCAACTTTCTGTGTAAATGCATAGCATCTCATGGCTTAGTCTGGGTTATACGTTACACAGCTAAGGTATTGTAGCTGAGAAACACATTCACCACAACCTGTTCCACAAATATAAATGTGCATTTATCATAAAGGGCCATTACTGCGATAGATACAAGTTTTTCAATCACTATTAAAATAATTAATCTAATCTTGTTATACGCTAGTAATCACTGTTTAAAGCAGAGAGGCATGGGACAGATATTTAGATATGATTATATGCAAACGAGAAGAGAAAGGATCATTAGGAGGATCACAGGTGTATATGAGTTTCCTTAAATTCTGTGTACTTGGAATATATGATCCAGACAACGACCTCAGCTTTTATCATTTGTCACTCAGACAACGACAATACTGCAGGCATATCATCTGAACAATATATGATCCAGACGACGACCTCAGCTTTTATCATTTGTCACTCAGACAACGACAATACTGCAGGCATATCATCTGAACAATATATGATCCAGACGACGACCTCAGCTTTTATCATTTGTCACTCAGACAACGACAATACTGCCTCTTAAAATAATCTTGTATCTCTTATTCCTTTTTAGCATTTTTTAAGTAACAAATTTTATACAATTCATTATAAACTTTATTGTAAAAGCACTAGGAAAAAAATTCATAGATTATATTTTTTACCTTTAGACTTTTGTAGAACAATAACAAAAATACCGTAGCAGTGTTTATTCCAGTAATATAATAAAGTTGTTTTAAATTAAGCACAAAGCTACTCAATGGGCAATCTGTGCTCTGCCCACCACGGGTATCGAAATCCGATTTTTAGCGTTATAAATCCACAGACATAATATAATAAAGACAACAAATATACAACGCTAGAATAGATTAATAACGCACCTTTAAAACTGACTTTCATAAGTTTTATCCTGATATTTTCCGTGGATCATAAATAAAAGATGTAAACTTCCACATTCATCAAAACTCATAAGGAGGTATTTCATTTTAAACTATTCACAAAATTTGAAAAAAATATTCTAAAATAAAAAGAAATAGTTTTTTAATTAAAAATAGTTTAATTATTAGAAACGAAGTAGCCGTCTTAAGTAATTAAGGAAACATGCTAAGAAACGTCAATAACAATAAAAGAATAAAAAAAACACAGACATTAGAATCATTTATCATGGAAAATGGTATACTGATATTTGACATGTACTCAATACGAATACAGAGAAACCTTAATCAGTATCAATCACCTTTCAGGAAAACAGCTTTAAGCTTCATTTCAAGTTTGTTACCAGGACGACAATCTAATTATGTTTCTAAATCTGTCTACTAGTTCTAAGTTTTGATTTAGTTTTTCCCACAGATCATTGTTTACAAAAAGTACAGCCTAAAACGTTCACACTAGGATTTAAATTCTCGTAGATTAAATCGTAAAAATTTTCGTAAGCTGGTCTTGAAGTTTTAATTGTTTTCATTCATGATTAATTTGTTCACCTTCTTACTCAAATAATAAACGTTTTAATCTTTTAGACGTTCAATTGTTTTCATTCATGATTAATTTGTTCACCTTCTTACTCAAATAATAAACGTTTTAATCTTTTAGACGTTTAATTGTTTTAGCGGTAAGTTTCAGTTTTTACATTTTTCTACAGTGAATTGTAATGAAACATTTTGAGCTAAGAAGGATCCATGAGAACTGTAAATTTTTTCATGTAACTATTGCATTATTAGATGATAGTTTCGTTGGGGGTAATAAACCTTAAAAATTATTAAAGTTAAATTTTGTTTGTTTTAAAGTGTAAAGCTGTACATTGACCTGTCTGTGCTGTGCCAACAACAGCGATTGAATCCTGAATTTCAGCGTTATAAGCTCTCAAATTTACTTTAAATGAAGAGGCAAGTATTTAGTTCATTTGTGTGTTGGTTCGGCCTGTCCAGGTGGTTAAGACACTCGACTCGTAGTCCATGGGTCGCGAGTCCGAATCCCCATCGCACCAAACATGCTCGCCCTTTCAGTCGTGGGGGAGTTATAATGTCACGGTCAGTCCCACTATTCGTTGATAAAAGAGTAGCCCAAGAGTTGGCAGTGGCTAGTGATGACTAGCTGCCTTCCCTCTAGTTTAACATTGTTAAATTTGGGACGGCTAGCGCAGATAGCCCTTGTATAGCTTTGCACGAAATTCACAAACAAACAAACAAAAGGAATGTTGAAAAACATTTTCAGTTAATTTGTTTTTAAAATAATTGTGATATCTACATGATTAAGAACGTTAACTGTGAGTAACATATTAAAAAAATGATCAGCTGATGGTAAGGTTTTTTTCGTAGGATGAGCATACTGGCATGAGAGAGAAAACACTGTTAGCATATCTAATATAAAACGTGTGTAGATGTAAAAGTATACGAGGAAGTGTGATAATATGGTAAAATTTATTTGTAGAATTAGGAAATGCAACAATGAAAGCTATCCAGACCACACGTCGTTCTAAAGTCAGGAGACGAGTATGAAAGGTACAAGAAACAAAAATCAAGGCAATGTGACCACATGTGACAAGGATTTACTTATATGTGTAAACAAATGAATGGATTTAAACCCTAGGAGGTTCCTCTTAGGCATTATGAGATAAGAGGACGTTGACTGGCCTTGTGATTAAGAATCGTTGTGTGGGCTTTTCAAATTAGATTTTTTATCGAAGATGACAACTGGGTATTTTTCAGCTTCAGAGAGAGAATGTAAACTTTATTGATGCTAGTATTAAATAATAAGAAATTAATTTTTTTTTCGGACCACACATTATTGTTTTTGCTTTTGGGAATTATGGGTAAGATGCCAATGACAACCCTAAGTAAAAAAGATATTTACCACAGGCTGAGGAACATTGCTGAGAGTAAGCATAACATTAGAGACACCTACAAAAGCTGTATCCCCAGCATATTAATGTAGTTATATACGATATAACGAGTTAAGCAATCATCAACACAAATAATATGCCGATGAGGTGATAAAATGGTTCCTTGAGGAACTGGAGCGGAAAGATAAAATGACAGATATGAAGTCATCTGAAAATAAATAGTTGCACGTCACCTACATAAATATGAGTTGCTAATTTGGAAGTAAGTGGCTGTGTTAAGTTTCCTAGTTTCTAGATTAAGCTACGGTTTCAAACAGAGTAAAAACTTCGATCAAAATCAAAAAGAGACAATTGGAATGCTTCTTTAATGTTAATGCTTGGATCTATTGTTGACAGCCATGAAAGAAATCCAGTCTGTGCGCGTGACAAGAGTTGATTATATAGTGGTTCAACTAAACTGTTTCAAAATTTTTCTACTGATGACACCGGTAAGACTGAACGCCACAAGCACTGATGGTCAATCGCCATTACGGTAAATTTGAAAGATCCAATTTATGTTGAATTTATTTGAAAAGTTAGTCAATTCCGATTATATCACACATGCTAAGAGGAAGAAGAGAAGCTAGAACAACATTTGGCAAATAGTTCGTTTCCTGATGGCTAGAAACGGTGACATAGATATGGTAATATTATGCAGAGTAGACTGAAATTGGCCGAGTTCTGATACTTGTTGATATAAACTTCTTAAATTGATATTGAAGTCTTCTGTTAAGGGAATGATAAAATGTACATGTGTTATGCTAGTGATGACTGAGTCAATATTCTGGAGTGAAAGTATAGAGTAAGTATAAGATTATCATAATAAACCCAGAAAGAAAGATGAACGCTACTACATATTGCCATTTCATCTCTGACAATACGTAATGGATGTTCAGATCATTTTACCCTAAGCATAGGTTTGAGAAAAACCTCATTGAGAACAATGTGATCTTGAGATCCTTCACTTAGGTACATTTTCAATAGAGTTTGGTTTGTCGGGAAGAAGTGGGCAATAACAAAGTACAATAATATCGGGTAGTCTCGATGTATGCTTGCCATTCTGGATCCTAAAAATTACAGAAATGCAAATATGTACTGAGACCACAGTTAGCACTTGCGTAATAAGTTTAAAAATAGACATCAGTGTCCTTGATGCAGTTGAGGAAAAAACGCTTTTTGAAATTAGTGAATAGTTTGTGGAATAGTATTAGTAAAGATGTAAATGCCTCCTATGATTGGGAGTTGAGATAGGGAGATCGAAGGAGATGTATTAGGCTTAGTTGTGCTAATAGAAGCCATGGGAACATAACTATTATTGACGTTTCTAAGAATATATGGGATAGTTTAGCTGAAAGATGTTGCAAATGTATGTGAATCTCATTTATTACATTTCCTGACATCGTAAAGACTCCTACAATGCGGGCAGACTGGTTTATTAGAAAACTTTGCTGTTGGATTATTATTTTAGTACAGGCACTTTTCGCAGTGCAAAAGATATTTAAAGATGAAATTACCACGTCGAAGAAGGCGATCAGTTGTATCACTGCTTTCTGCTAAAACAACAGCAATAAAATTTGTTTCCTAACCATTATTTATACATATTGTTTACTATATCAGCATTTTTTTTTTCATATAGTTTTCAAAGTATGTATTTTGTAGGAGTGGATGGATTTAATAGCGAACAAAACATGAAACCAGTAGAAGTCAACCAGATGACTATTGTTGTTTACGAGAAAGAGATTCGAGGTTTTAGAATCATTGCATGGTTTGGAATAAGGCTCATATCACAATCATATCTGGTGATGCACAACAGCAGGGAAACCGAATAATGCATCCAATAGAATAACAGATATGAACTCTGAACGTCTATCGCTCAGACAAAGCATTAAACTGTGGAAAGTATATGTAACAATAATAAGACGAACATTAACCTCACCAACAAGACACTCATCTCAGTATTAACAATCGCCACAAAAGTACAATAATCGATCATTTCTATCAACAGAATATTATTGCCACACACTAAAATACCCATCATTTATGCAGAATGATACATTAAAAGTTATACACCGAGAGCTGGCGAAGCATTAAAAACCATAAGATTAAAACTCGTTTCGAAAACGAAACAATAATATTTAATATATTGTTTACTATCTTTATCTATGACAGTACAAATTCTCCACAGCATATTCACCTTGTTAAAAGTAGATCAAAAACGGTTTTAGAATTAAATTAAAAAAATGTTTCTAGGTATTTGTTTTATTAATTAAACGATTTGCCTTTGGTTTTAATGACAGAAAGTTCTTTAAACTCTGAAAAGTACTTTTCCTACACTTATAAAATGAGATTCCATTATGACATACATATCATATCCATTTCTGTTTGTCGTTTCTTGGTGACGGCTTTAAAATCATGTGTTCCAGGTTGGAGTTCTTTTTTGTATTTCTTTTTCTTTTTAAAAACCTCATAAACACAGTTATCGAAATAATTGCGTGACTGACTCATTAGCAACGTAAGGTTTGTATTTCATTTGTTGTTGTTGTTGTTGTTTTCTGATTGACTGTTCTGTAAATAACACTTGCATTATAAACCGAGCGTTTTAATTTTCCTCTCAACTAACAAAGAGGGATAAGCAATTGTTTCCATAATTTGGCAATAATAATAAATATTAATTTCTTATAATAACTTTGGACTTTTAATACCATGTCACTGTTATGGGTTTAAGACCAGCATTGATGTTACACCCTTTTAAAACTACAAATTTACAATTAGTACAGTACAATCGCGACGACATTGACAGGAAATTACTAGAAAGTAAGAAAGAAGCAGGATTAAATCTATAATTCGATAAGTTTGTTTGTTTGTTTGATTTAAATTTCGCGCAAAGCTACTCGAGGGCTATCTGCGCTAGCCGTCCCTAATTTAGCACTAGAGGGAAGACAACTAGTGATCACCACCCATCGCCAACTCCTGGGCTACTCTTTTACCAATAAACAGTGGGATTGACTGTCACAATATAAAACTCCCATGGCTGAAAGAGCGAGTGTGTTTGATGCGACCGGGATTTGAACTCGCGACCCTCGGATTAGGATTCGAACGCCTTAACACACTTGACCAGGTCGGGTCCGATTCGATAAGTTAAATGAGCTTCAATATAGTATCTTAAGTTTTAAAGTAATAGTAACTTCTTAAATATATAGAACTGAATGAATTAAGATACAAACACAACATACCGTCACCCCAAACATGTTCGCTCTTTCAGCCGTGGGGGCGTTATAATGTGATGGTCATTCCCACTATTCGTTTGTAAAAGAGTAGCCTCAGAGTTGGCGGTGAGTAGTGAAACTAGCTGCCTTCCTCTAGTCTTACACTGTTAAATTAGGGAAATGGATGGACAATAATCCCCTTAAAGTGTATAAAACAATTAAAACATTTAAAAAACTATTTATTTTTTGGTAACCCTCCATACTTGTTGCTTCATTACGAAAGAACGTATATCGTGTTATGGCTAAGAATATAGCTAGGTGGACAGTAGATACCTAAAGGAGGTTGGAATACATTTCTTTGGTGGGTAATTTATTAAATCTTAGTTGACCGAATTTGAAAAGAGTTCGCGCAATGTTCTTTGAGAACAAAAATGCTGTGTGAGGAATGCGAATTCGAGGGTTCACGGTTTAATAAAAACGGCATCCGAATTTTGAAATTGTGGGTGTGCTATAGGAGTAACCGTCAAATTCCACTATTTGATCAGACAAAAGAAGTCTAAAACCTACTTTTTTCTAATCTATCAATTTTAAATTTATGGGTACCCATAAATTGAGATTGCAGCTAGCCAATCGTGTAAGTTTGCGTGAAAATGCCGTTAACATTGTTTTGTTAAACATAAGCAAAATAAGGGAGCATATCTTTGGTATATGCTAAGTAATGCTGATAGAGGGGGAAGAAGTGAATATAATGAAACGACATCAACACAATATTAATTGACGAATGGTATCAAATGGTAAGCCTAATTACTGAGAGTATACAAGCAGCAGTATTATTTCATTCATTCTCATTTTGTATGAGCCCCCTGCTAGTACAGCGGTATGTCTCCGGAGTTACAACGCTAAAATCAGGGGTTCGATTCCCCTCGGTGGGCTGAGCAGATAGCCCGATGTGGCTTTGCTATAAGAAAAACACAAAACACACACATTTTGTATGTACATATCTTCATATCATGAAGTAATGACGGTTTCTACTCAAACATTTTCAATAATTATATATATAATTTATTGCAAATTATAGGATGTTTGGTAAATTGTAATTAACTTGTACATTCTTACTGTTTCTAGCGGGAAACGCTGGTATATACATTATGTTAGAGCAAGAGTCTTAAAAACACAGGACGTTGGCTTTTGCCTATAGTGCCAGAGAGCTGGCTTTAACTCAAGACACGTATGAAAGTAGTAAAATGATGTATGGGAATTTCTTCATCCGCGGTTTTAGTTTCAGCGTTTATGATCTTCAACAGTTGCTTGACGTACTTAACTCTGTCCAGAGCTGAATCTCATATCTCTGAACTCAATAAACGTGACCAAATATACCTCTAACCCCTAGTCGTCCAATTAGCAAAAGGAGTTGCAATATCTTTATCTCTCCACATGATTGCTAGACCTGAAACCTACCACCACTGGCTTAGAGGATTACCAAACCCAAGAATAATTTATAAAGATAAGAGTATATTCTGTGTTGGGGTTTTACTACAGAGGTGATAAGCTTCAGTATCTTGTGTAACAGCAGTTTAAAACTTGGATAGAGTTTCAACTACAATTTTGTGACAAAGCACAGCTTTGCTTCCTAATAGTACAAAAAAAATTGGAGTTACATTTCAGTTTAAGTTACAGCATTTGTACGAATTTAAATGACCGCGACATGACATGAAAACTCTAATAACGAAAGTTACTGAAGTATTGAGTCACAGATTTTCGAGCAAATATTTTATTCGATTTGTCCATAAGCAAAAACATTGCTTATTTTTACAAACACAAACTATAGGGCTTGTTAAAAGTTGTTGTTGATAATGGGAAACTTGAAAGATTGTCATTAGCCCACCGAATTGAAAGGATATTCAAGAGATACATGAGGTTAATTGAAGGGTGTACATATAACAACACAAAGCCTCAAGAAGGTCCGCATGACTTGGGAGAGATAAAAGGTTCTAGTGGTCGAAAATGCAATTTGTATATAAACCAGGTCTCAATAACACTGTATTTTGATCATCTCAAAGAGTAAATGTTTGTAATATCATACATAATATATATGTACCCATTGAACATGGAGGTTTTAGACCTAGAAAAAAGTTCAATCTGACTTTTTCTTCTCTCCTCCTGGGGCCCTCAAGTTATAACTTCTATCAATTTCAAGAGCAATGGTAATTAGATATATAAGCGCCAATAGAGTGGACAGCCTGTCCAACATCACTGTCAATTTGTAACGGGTAAGAGAATAACTACGGGCTTAAACATTTCTAGTGATCGTCACCTTTCGTCTTCTAGGTTTCTCTCTCGGTGGACTCAGCAGACAGCTCAATGTGGCTTTGCTATAAGAAACACACACGCATCTTTCATCTTTGATGTATATATCTGTGTACAAAGTGTTTTTCAAAGTATTATGTTTTTATCATTTCAGTACTTCACGCACGTGTGTTTGAAACTGGATCAGTTTTATAGAGCACAACGAAGGTTAAAATTATAAATAAAAATCTTGAGACTCGAACCTATTATAGTTTTGCAAGTATACCTTTATGGCATCTCTACTGTTTTGTTTCGTCAGATAGTGAGATTTAAAAAAAAAATTGTTGTGATTTCATTACTAAAAAGCAAAAACAAAATAATAATAATTGAAAACCTGTATCTCAGTAGTATTTAGTTAAATGATCTGTTCATTAATATCTTTAGCTAGTGCGGGGTTTGACTTCATGTTTAGACTAAGACCCAATCTGTATAAAACACTGGTTGTCCTGCTGAGTTAGAAGGGTTAAAATATCTGAAATATCATTCTGTATAAAACACTGGTTGTCCTGCTGAGTGAGAAAAGTTAAAATATCTGAAATATCATCTCTTCGGAAGTGTTCAAATAAAAATACACATTATGAGTTATTTGGCTTCCTTCCAATGATAAACAGAAGATAGAATGTTTCTCTTCATTTCCTGCTCATTCGTTTATTGATAACACACAAAATCTCTTTTTTCACTTCTCTTCCAGTTGTCCTTTACATTTTGTTTTCTTAGGTCTCATTTTTTTCTACAACTAAGTTTAATAATTATTTAATAATGTGGGTTATTAATAATATAACGAAGGATTAGAGGCAAGAGAAGTAATAGCCTTAGAAAACTAAATTGCTCTGACGATGTTAACCTACATCAGTGTTTTTGAAACTTATATATCATTATTCAAAACATCAAACATTTTCTATAAATTCTTGCAAACTAAATATTGGAGTACTCTGGATCAAAAACAGATAATCACAAAACGGATTTCTTTTCATCAGTTTGATATCGCTTAGTAATCACTCATTTATTTATTTTGTTTGCATACTTTTATTTAACTTGCTTATAATGTAAGACAGTTGAGAAGAATTGCCTTAACAAGTAAGTAAATCAACATTCCCGATGTAGGGGTTTATAATACACTAATTTTCATTCTATTCTGCTGACTTTTGGCTTCATAGACCAGATCACTTCAGTGATATTTCACTCAGGGGTAAAGACGTTGATTATAATATTCTCCACAACAGCAATTTCGTTTGAAAAGCGTCAGTGTGTTTGAGGCTTGTCAGATGGTCTACACGTGCATGCAAACCTTGTTATTATCTATCGTTGGAAAATATAATATCTACACAGATAGTTCTCTTCCATGAATATGAATGTATGAATGCAGTATCACCGTATATTTTGGGACGACTTTTCAGAAGAACGTAGATTTGGTAACAATAACCACATGTATTTTCTGATGAACCAATTATAGTAGTAGAAAACTGAATATAGGATGGAAAGAATCTACGTAATTAATATTTTAATGAAATTAGTAGATCACATAGGCTTTATTAATACAGGTTATTACACAGATAACCCGTTCGTGAAGCTTCTGCTTAACTACAAACAACAGTAACTCCATGGAGCACAATATATATATATATATATTATGATACAGAAATAAATCGTCTTCATGGAAATTTTTTCTGGATTTTGTTTCTCTTAATAATTACACATTTCTTTATTGCATTTTAGTAAGTTTATTTTGTCTGTTTAAGGTGTTAAATAGAGTCAACAAGTGGACAAAAAATCACAAAAACAATATATTTAAAAGCACTAAATAAAAAAAGTTTAATCTAAATGAAGAAAGAAACGCTTGATAAAGCAGCGCTTCTAGAGTACCAGAGTTATGTTAAAGTGGCTCAGTTGTATGTTTCTAAATTTACAACGTGTAAAACTAGGTATCTTTATTCGTGGTGGCCACCACACAGATAGCCCATATTGTAGCTTTCTTTTTAACTACAAACAAATACTATATAAATGTTTTGTATCTGTATAACAATCGAACGACAGACAATAGAGCTTTTCAATGCTCAAGCACTCAATATTATGAAGAAACCTTATGATATTACTTCAAACCAAAGAATGCATTTGGAATATAACATGAGTACATAAGATGGTAATCAAATTGGACTATTTAATTGTCATTACGTAAACTGATTTTAATTGAACTCTAACCCCTTTATAACTGTTATGCTGTTAGTTCACGAGAGCTGTTTATGTTTAATAATTACATTAGTAACCGGACTTATCTAACGTTAATGCCTCATCCATCTGAACCTGATTCAACAGAAACTTGTTAAGTGCACCAGCAACTATTTCTGTTTACTAAACGGATTTGAAAATACTCTTGTTGTACAGAGACTTGTTAAGTGCATTAACAGCTAATTCTGTCTACTAAACTGATTCGGAAGTAATCTTGGAAAAACTTTTATAACAATTTCATTCCTAGGGAAAAGAGCGTAGATGAGCGATTTATAAAAAAACAAAAACAAAAGCAAAAACAGAAAGAAAAAGAAACGCGACAATATGTGCAATGATTTTTAGTGGCAAAAATTCTGCAAACCGAGAATAATGGATCGGTGCTCAACTTCAATTTACTATTTGCCCTTATAACTTGTATTTATTGTACTTATAGCTGAATATAACTATGATAACTTTGATGAACCGAAAGATCAAAAATCAAGTGACTGATTTGTTTAAACGGAAAATAGTTATGTTATGTTTACCAAAGATTAGTATATTATATAATTGCTGGTTGCAATATTTTTCGGTATTTTATATACACGAACTTCAAGTATTAGATATTATATGATTGGTTTACTTTTCTTTAAGATCTTCCTGATGCAAGGAATTGACATTAACATTTCAGCAATGCCTCTCAATACGGAGCATTTAGTGAGGTGTTTATATTCACTGCGAGAAATAAAATACGGTGCAGATATAGCTTAAATACTATTTCATTAGTAAGATCCACCATGCCAGATATCATCTTATGTAAATATTATGAAAAGTAATTCGGCTAGATGGCACTGGAGTGTTCTTAGACATCATTGTTTCCAAAGCCTATAGCTATCAGCAAAGCATTCATTGTGAGAAACGACAAGAGAGAAGGTTGTGATGACAAACGTAGATTCTAGTAGTAAACGTCCTAACTATCTCTCAACAAAGACTGCAGGCTTTCAATCTATAGTTTTATTTGTTAGTTTTACCTGAGTCCCTGACGTTTATTTTAAAACTCGTATTATTACATTCGTGCTTTAACCTAATAATTATCTTGTGTTTGGAAGTAAGAACTGCCCTGAACATTTTGCTATTAAGTTTATACTAGAATGATAAAATTAACAAGTGTTTTATAAAAGGCTAACTATACAGGAAATCTCAAAATTTCTCTAGACTGTAAAAACGGTTTCTCACCAAAAACAACAACAAAATAAATTCTAAATATAATGGTTTCTTTGAAATATTTTATAAATGTTTAAATGTTGCTACAGCTAAAACGTATTAAAACCAACTTCGTCCAAATTTAAATAACTAATCTTTAAAGATTTCAGAACCATCGGGTAAAACGACGATTCTTATAGCTCATAAGGAAATAATGTTGTATTCTGAACTTTTAGTATATAATAAATGATGAAATTTACAAGGAAAACTGTAATCTGGATACTATCTTATTAAAACTAGCTGAAGGCACCCGTTAAGGCAGAAATATATAGATTACAGTTTTAGATAACGCTCATGCTTCTTTATTTTGTTATTAGGTTACTAATGACCTCATTACTAATTGCACACCCTGCTTTATAGAAGATAATAACTGACTCATTTCTCTGATTAAGTACTCTTATCTTTAAACTTAAAGCCAAAACTTCAATAAGATTGGTTTTTGTTTTGTTTTTTTAATTTCTAAGCGTAATTTCTAGCGTAAAGCTACGCGAGGACTATCTGCGCTAGCCGTCCCTAATGTTGCAGTGTAAGATTAGAGGGAAGGCAGCTAGTTATCACTACCCACCGTCAACTCTTGGGCTACTCTTTTACCAACGAATAGTGGGATTGACCGTCACATTATAACGCCCCCACGGCTGGGAGGGCGAGCATGTTTGGCGCGACGGGGATGCGAACCCGCGACCCTTCGATTACGAGTCGCACGCCTTAACACGCTTGGCCATCCGGGCCGTATAAGAAAAAGACCAAAAATATGCCTTTATTTCAGGGAGTTTTTATTCTTCTTGTTGGGCAATAATCCACAAACAAAATAAACATTGTAGACCATTGGTCAGTTTCCACATATAATATCAAAACTTACAGTAATCAATCCACCCAATTCTATAAGAATGGTAAATGTGCTTTATTTCGGGATTTTTTATCACTTTTTTGGGGTTAAAATTTGAAGCAAAATAACTATTATACATTGTTGTACAGTTTCAAGCTGGTATACAAAGAATTACAAAAATCGAATTAGCCAAATTTGGGTGGTGCACACAAACAGATGCAAGCATAATTGGTCATCTTTATTGTAGGAAACGAACATTATTTAAAACATCTATTAACGCGAATTATGAAGTGAGATATGCCTCTTTCACCGGGTCATATTTTTAGAATACGAAAACGAATAAGTTAGACTTCAAGACAGAAACAGGCTATAACACGTATTTCTAGTTGTTTTTTCCGGTCTGGCATGGCCAAGCGTGTTAAGGCGTGCGACTCGTAATCTGAGGGTCGCGTGTTCGCATCCCTATCGCGCCAAACATGCTCGCTCTCACAGCCATGCGTGCGTTATAATGTTACGGTCTATCCCACTATTCGTTGGTAAAAGAGTAGCCCAAAAGTTGGCGGTGGGTGGTAATGAATAGCTGCCTTCCCTCTAGTCTTACACTGCTAAATTAGGGATGGCTAGCACAGATAGCCCGCGAGTAGCTAGGTGCAAATTTCAAAAACAAACAAACAAACTATTTGTTTTTAGCGTGTTTGTACATATAAAAACACTTAAATTCAGTCAATAATGTTTGTAGTTAAACTGATTAGGCCAGCATGGCCAAGCGTGTTAAGGCGTGCGACTCGTAATCTGAGGGTCGCGGATTCGCATCCTTATCGCGCCAAACATGCTCGACCTTTCAGCCATGGGGGCGTTATAATGTGACGGTTAATCCCACTATTCGTTGGTAAAAGAGTAGCCCAAGAGTTGGCGGTGGGTGGTGATGACTAGCTGCCTTCCCTCTAGTCTTACACTGCCAAATTAGGGACGGCTTGTACAGATAGCCCTCGAGTAGCTTTATGCGAAATTCAAAAAACAAGTTAAACTGATAAAAACTAACTTATATTTTGAAAAAGAAATCACAGACGCTCTATGGATAAAAGTAGTTATAAACAACCATTTTTTCTTCTGATCAAAAATGAGCATTGTTCAAAACTAGAAACGAATCAAAAGATTGATTTGTTGGGTTTTCATCTTCTCAAAAGAGAAATAAATGCAAAAAATAAAAATAAAGCTCTTCCTTGTATGTATAACATTTGAAAAATAAATTTACTGTTTTTACGTTTTTCTTATAAAGCTCCATCTTTACTTAGTTTCAAGTTATTTCCATGTTACGTTGATCGTAGCTATACTCTTAAAATAATCACACTATTAATTCCTGAATATATTGATTATATTGATTTAGTCTTTTTGTTTATTCAGATCGCGTGTTAAAGATATTTACTATGTTTTTGAGTTTCTACACATTTGATTTAAAATACAAACCGTTTAAAAAGTATTAATGTTGAAATAGATTACAAAATACTACAAAGGAACAAAGAAACGCTTAAAGTTTTGTTTTCTTCTTTATGACATTTTAACTCACGTATTTTGTGTCATTATTTGTTTCTGATACTTTACACTAATACATTTAAGAAGGAATGTTTAAACGCTGATTCCTTAACGTGTTAAGTTAAACTTTATCATGCCATATTTCACATTTCTTACGTGAATTTTTTGTAGTAAAACGTTCGATCAGATAATTGCGTAGAAAATGCAATCATTTTGCTGATTTCCTGACGTAACTCTAGCAGTTCCGACTTTCTTCATTGAGGGAGGCAGTGAGACATAGAATGGGTCAGAATCTAAAATTAGATTAACGGATGGCATTAGCTTGAGGCAGCTAACAACACCCCAGGAGTACCGGTTTTCCTTAGCCACCCACTAGCGTTTTTCCTGAACCATGGATTAGATGGTGTGTATATGTTTTTATTATAGCACAGCCTGCTATAATTTTGCTGTTTTTATGGAGGGAAATCGAATCTATGATGTTAGTGTTGTAAATCTGTAGATTTAACTGCTGTCTAACTGGGAGATTGTTAGATGACAATAAAGCGTAAAAATAAGAAAAAAAAATTGACACTTTGAGCGAGACAATTGATAAAGATATTTTCTACGTTGCTTGCGTAAGTAATTATATGTACAATTGGTTTCAGGACCCTTGAAACTTTTAGTCACCAAAAGTAAATTCCAACTTTCTCTAGACATTAAAAAGACTTATCAAACTGTTATTAAACAGTTATTAACATGTAAAAACCGTGATAACACAACTGATCTCTGTATCTATAAGAAAATACAACTTCTTATTCACACGTGTATATTCAGCTACTTTTCCGCTTATGTTAAATTTGGGAACGTTTATATCGTGTGTATCTATAAGAACTCAGTATTGTGCCATCCATATATAAATAGTTGTTATTAGTGTTAATTTATTTGTACTCAGGCAGTTGCAATAACATAAAGGCATGTTTTTATCGAGAAATTATGTCAACAAGACTGCTTATTTGTGTTTCAGAGAGAGGCCTTGAAACCCGTAGATCAGTGGTATAAAGACTAGTAGAATCCCGTTAAACCAATCACAAAGCATACATGCATAATGAGGACAGCGTAACACAAGCTCGAATGAAGTTTCAGCACATTTAGTATAAATGTTAATACATTTGTTAACATAATTTACCAGTATTATGTGTATAAAGAATCAGCCTCGTGAGTATGTGTAATACTTTACAAAATTGACTGCTGCGTTGTAACATTTCGACTTACCGTTTGAGTAATGAGTTAGTAGTTTATAATATTATTAATAATTGATTATCTTACCTTTAAGTCAAACTTGGTTAGAAACAAATCGATATTGAGAGACTTGTTTCAATCGAAAAGCATGTTATATGATAGTACTACGGCACCGGTCGGTTACGCTAAAAAATCATGTTAGTCTGGGAATGTTTTCCAAAATCAAATTGATCTGACTGCAAGCATTTTCTCACTTATCATGGCTTGAACTCAGTTATGGATTAATTAAGACTTTAGATCTATATAAAAGTCTGTATTTTAGGCAATTACTATTTTTTTGTATTAGATCATGAAAATATTTCATAAGACAGTCACTTGCCATAGTGAAAAATTTACAATATTAGTATCTGAGGTAAAATGCTCAGCTCAGTATTCTGTGGTACACTTATTACCTCTTAAAGGGAATACTTATTTCTAATATCACACTATGTAGTGCAATTGAGATATATACATAAAGTACCAGTAAATATTTTCTACTGTCAAATAAATTGGACATTTTTACTGCTTAAATCTAAAAATCTAAAAAAAGTTATTTCATCCTGAAGCGGTGTAAATTTACGATGAAAAAAACTGCTTACACTATGTAAAAAAAAACAAGACTAATAGACAGCCTTAGAGCAATCGGATGAACCGAATTCTGTAGCTTTAACACCAGCTTGAGATTAGTAGCGGCCAGGATCTCATCTGTATCTTCAGCTTCACTAACTGCACTGAAGCTTCCAGTTTTCGCAATGACATTGCCCCTTGTCAGGATTAGTTGAGCTACGATAAACTAATTCTTAGGTTTTAATGAAGTATGTTCTTCTGCACGATTTGAGAAAAAACATGTGATAATGGATATTAGATATTTCTAAACGCAGAAACAACAAATTAATCCACAAACAGTGCAAATATGAAAAAAAATATCATATGGCGATCTAAAGTAAAAAGGTAAGATGTTTCTCCAGTAAACATTTCAAATGACATATAATAAGTATACAAGCTTGAAATCACATTTCAAATGACATATAATAAGTATATAAGCTTGAAATCACATTTCAAATGACATATAATAAGTATATAAGCTTAGAAATACATTTCAAATGGCATATAATAAGTATACAAAGCTTAGAAACACATTTCAAATGACATATAATAAGTATACAAAGCTTAGAAACACATTTCAAATGACATATAATAAGTATACAAGCTTGAAATCACATTTCAAATGACATATAATAAGTATATAAGCTTAGAAACACATATCAAATGGCATATAATAAGTATACAAACTTGGAATCCCACTTCAAATGACATATACATTTTTTTCTTTCAACCTTCATGCAAAATTCAAAGTTTTAATATGATTTATACTCTTTGAGCTTCTGCCACAAACTGTATGCTTGAAGCCAATAAAGTGTATTTTATTGACCTGATTACTGTAACATTTAAAACGCCTGTGAACTAAACATTTAGCGTTTTTCTTTTTAACATATTTCGTATATTTCGATAAGCTAACCTAACAAAATGTGGTAGAGAAGTCAAGTGTCCCCAAGGGTCAATTCATTAACTTTTAGTAAATGCAGTTCAAAATCAGTGTTACACTGCCGTCAAATTGCTTTTCATATAATGGGAACAAACCTAAGATTTTGAGAAGCGACCAAAAATCGAGAAAAAAATTCGAATAGCAGAACCTAGACAGCTATTTTTGATGATCAGAAACTTTGAGTACATTTCAGGTTTGTCAGGTTCAAAATGTTACAGGCAGGGTGTGTGTTTTCTTATAGCAAAGCCACATCTGCTGACAGGCAGGGATTTCATTTTCTGAGTGCTTTTCGAGAAGTTAATTAGACTATGTAACACAAATTTTTGTTTCTGAATAGTATGCGTTATTTCTTAATTGTTTATGTTATAAAAGTGCAGAAAATGGCCATTATTCCCTTCAGACTTTGCTGTTGTGACCTGGATAATGAAACTTAGAAATTAACCTATTTTCTATGTAAAAACGGGCAAATTTACACATTTTCATTTACATAACGTTTGAATAAACAACATATGAATCAAATTCACATGTATTTATATAAACTAAAATTATACAAGAATGAATAAAAATGTTTAGAAGTGAGTTGTTTTTCGAGATTTGCGACTGTAATGTAAATCACTTTCATGTATCAGCCCACAAATATAGTCTCCCATCATGTTTTTTGTTATACGTTCCTTGGTAGTAGCGTTCAAAGTCCAGTATATCTTGGTAGAAGCGCTCGCCTTGCTCCTCTGAGTATGTTCCCATGTTCTTCTTGAACTTATTAAGATGAGCGTCAAGGATATGGACTTTCAAGGATATCCTGCAGCCCATTTTGCCGTAGTTCTCACCAGAGCCTCAACCAGTTCCACATAATTTTCGGTCTTGTGATTGCTCAAGAAGCCCCGAACCACTGCGACAAATCTGCCCCAAGCTTTTGTTTTCTTCCTACTGAGCATCTTTGGAAATTCTGTGCATTCCAGGATCTTCTTTATTTGTGGTCCAACGAAGACACCAGTTTTGACCTTTTCTTCGGACAGCTCAGGGCAGCATGACACTGGGTCGATGGATGATGGAAGGTCCGAATACATGATAGCAGATGCATTCTTGCCAGCCCGACGTTTGGAAGGGTCCACCATTCAGAAGTAGCAATTGCTTGAGTGATCAGTAAGTTCACGCCAAATTCTAGGAATAGCGAACTTCATGGCTCTCTTTTCTCCTCTGTATCATCCTGCAAAAGAACAAAATAAAATTGTTATTATGGAGAATAAATTTATTTCATCCACAACTAATGTGTAAGAGGTTTATGCAAAATATTTTATATGTGATATTTTTTCTGTACTATTGGCAATCAAAAGAAAATTATTGAAAGATATTTAAATTTTAAAAGGTTTAAAATTTGTATGATATAAAATATTACTATTTAAGCAAAGAAAAATTGTTCATCTTACCTTATAGCATTTTTTTGCAGTGCTCGCAGGCAAATCGAGGTGCCCAGGGTTTGCCTTGATCCCTGACAGGCATACTGAAATATGCCTTGTAGGCTTCACACATTTTAGCAGATGCTGTCACAGAGTACTTTTTCGCTCTTGTCTTGATAAATTGGCCACATACATAGCAGAATGCTTCTGGAGAATACTTGCAGCTTCTTGATGCCATCTCTGATAAAATCAGATAGGTCTATGTGTTCATTTAGGCCGCTAGAACTAAACTGAAGTGGTGAGCCCCTGTATATATATTACTATAAAAAGTTCTAGAAAGTTCTAAAAGGTTCTTGAAAATTCTCGTAAGATCTACAACATTCTAGAAAATATTCTATCAGCTATTCAGCACTAAATCTACCTGGAATGTTCTGAAAAATGGGTAAATTTGAAAATTTCATTACCGAGGTCACTAAAGCAAAGTTTGAAGAGAAAAATAGGTCTTTTCCATTTACTTTAGGCATAAGCAATTGGGAAATAACACTTTCTGCCCAGAAACAAGAAAAAGTAAAACTTTTGTTACATAGTGTTATTAATCACTGTGACGTTATTAATGTGACATTTATATTACATAACATTATTTCTAAGAAACCATTGCAGTACTCTTCAGAAACCTAATTTTATTTACAAAAATGTGAACCATATAAAAATGTAATCAATCAGTTTTAGGCCACAAACTTCAAGTATTTATTTCAGTCTTATCAATTATATATGATATCCAATTTGTCCCTAGCAGCAGTGCACAATCACATAATTATTAGAGTTACAATTTAAATTATATTGCTGCCACTACCGGCAACAAGTTGTACGGAATATTTAACACTACTACACTTTGCAGTAGATTCTGTAAAACTGTAGCCAGTATAACATGGTACTCATTATTGGAATTGTTCATAGTTTCTGTTCTATCCTGTTTTAACACTGTATTTACCAGTTAGTTTGACCTTAACTAAGTCATCACCACGATCATTGTGCTTCTCGTGTGTTAACAAGTAATGTCCTAATTCTTGTAAGTGTATCGTAGTAATGAATGATAAACATTATTACATTCGTATCGTCAGTGTGAAATACCATGTGTTTTACATGAACAGTCTTAGCAGTGTATATAGAGTGCATTGTATATATAGGAGGCTTAATCTTCTGTTGCTGCAGAATTAAATATGCCCATTAAAATATTTTTGTCGTTGTTGTTGTAACATGAAAATTGTCAAATATATATATTTTCATGGAACCTAGTTTCATTTCACAATTCACCCACTTTTCATAAAGGTAGTCATGTAAGGCAGCTTTGTTCTTAGACATCTTGAACGGCATCTTTGGGTCAAGATCTCTATATCCTAAATACATAATAATTGCTGACCTCAGGTGTTCTGCGAGTACGATTAGATGACTTGAGACTTTATTTTTTTCAAATGTGTAAAAAATGTAATGTGCGTGTATCTGGCGACACGTCACCATCGACTAACTACCTCAGAACAATGTAACTTTTACTGGAGTGACCATCGCATTAATACGTATAGTGCAAACGACAATAAGTGTTTTCATTTGTGTACTTGGAAGTTCTGGCTCCAATATCATCTTTAAGTACTTTTTGCTAGGTAGCCTTTACTACAACTAGCCCTTATCTCTCGAAGTTCGTGAAATAAAGATAAGTGTCAATCAGAATATTCATACAACTATCATAACCCGAGTCATTTAGAAAGAATAGCTTATCCAGGACTTCCCCAAATACTTATTGTTTCATTGACTTCCATGACTTCTTGTTGTGAGTATGAAATGTACTTAATTTGATGAAAGTCATTTATTTTGAGTGTTCCTGATTGACCGTAACAAGACTGTATGTTCTGTATTCTTTAGTAGCATAATATTGTCTACTATACCTTAATTGTACTTAATTATGCACATTATTTATATATGATTTTCACCATTATCCTGCTTGTAGTATGCTTATAGTGTGTATACATTGGAAAATGTGCTCTAGCTGTCTGAAATAATAAAAATGAATGTATAATTCTGTTACTTTGTAGATTTTGGTTGATTAACATCAAAACTTGTCATTAGAGCGCTTTATCAGGAACTTATCAGTACATATAGATATCAATTTGCATATCGTTATGTACTTCCCTATAGCTTATTACTATAGTTGTGACCTCAAAGATTGATAAAGGATACATAGCAAGTTCATACGTATGAATCAATGTTTTATAACACACGGATCAGTTTTCGCTTACGTCAGCTGAGTTTTGTTCCCTGCGTACTAATTTTGATATGATGGATTATAGGGATATTAGTTAGTCAACAATACCCACTGCCAACACTTTAAACAACACTTGTCTGATTGAATAGTGGATTTGACTGTCACTCTTATAACATCCAACGCCTCCAAGATGTGAATAGCATTTTTTCGGTAAGTGGTCGCGAACCATGAATCATTAGGTTTACATTTCAGGTACGCTAACCAATAGATAATGCTCGGTTCAGCTTATAGTACTTTCTTAGCAAATAGAGTTGTAAGATCTAAACCCATTTGGTTTCAGTTTTTTCTTCTTCTTCGTATAGTTTTCAAAGTTATTTTTTGTTCAAAAACTGGTATCAGATGTCTATACCTCCATTTTTCTAAAGAAAACTTCTATCAAATATTCCTTCTGTAATTTTAAAATAAGTTCCTGTCCATGTATAACAGCACTAGTACTCAGGCAATCACGTGCAAAGTGAATAAGTAGTTTATTATGTCTAAACCATTATTGTTTCTGTATCAACAGATCTTTGAGGTTTCACTCATATTTATAACAAATTAAAATTTTTAGTTAAAATAGACGTTAGATTCTGATCTTCAGTAAAATGTCAAATTAAGGTAAGATGGTTCGACTGATGTGACAGTTTTTTGTTGTAAAGCACAAAGCTACACAAAGGACTGTATGTGCTCTGCCCCACGGATATCGAAACTCGATTTCTAGTGCTTGTAACTTCGCAGACATGCCACTGTGTGACTGGGGGGGCGTCTTGATAGTCTCAAAGAATTTTAAAGGTTTATTGGGATTTGAAGTTTTACTAAATTCATTGCATTTATCAGAGCGTAAAATTACAGCTTATCGATTGTAGATAACAAAAAAATCGATAGGTTTTATGATCTCATATAAAAACGTACAAATTAGTTCAGTTTGTAAAAAAAAAAAAAGATGTTAAGTACGTGATATTAAAACTATTTCGAAGTTTAACCACATTGTTACAAATCTTATTGTGAAGCCATTCCAGTCATGCTTTATCTGACTATTGTGATGCAGTCATGCTTAGAGCACACCGCTCACCTCTGCACCTTTCCGTAATCCACTAACATACGAGGACGACGCTTTTCCAACCTAATTGCAGATAAATCCATACATGCTGCGTCTGGCGATTTGATTGATGCGTCTTCACATGAAATAGTAGTATTACCCATTTCATTGTTCACCTGCGAAGCGGTTTTATTGATACGTTATACAAACAAATTGTGTGTGCGTGACTTTAGTTGGTATTCTATATGAATATCATTTTCATTATATTAGTACTATTTACTATTATTATTTACTATTCACTATTATTATTTACTATTTACTGCCTAAAGAACTTCGCGAAATTCGAAGTAAACAAACCAAGTCCAAACCTTTGGTCAACAATATGGTCATACTTTGCCCTCGATAGATAAGTGACGTTACTTTTTAACACGTGTTAAATACATTATTAAAAGTAGGCCATACATAAGTTTTATGTATAAATCAGGGTAAGACAAGTATTATCTGTTTGTATTAGTCTAAAGATTTTAGACAAGTTTTCATTGTTCGTTGCAACATTTTATTTCAACAATGGTCTAGCGTACACAACGTTAGACCCACTATTGTATATTCATTAAAACTGACTATTATTACAAATTTTTATGTAACGCATGCGTAAAGATGTAGTAAACTGGCATTCAAAATCTCTTTTCTTTTCCACCAGAAGTGAAATTGAAAAGAAAATCCGTGAAGTAGAAGCCTCGTGCATTCTTTGATTGCCCTTCCTTTTGTTGCAGACTGCAGTTTCGCCGCCTTAAAGCTCTTCAAACAGGTTGGGTCAGGAAACCAAATAAATACCATTAAGCCTGTTATAATGGTGAACCGTATGTAATATCTATGGAGTTTTAAGTCCATGTTACTTCGCTATATAGTAATATAAATATGTCGTAGACCTTCTTTCATTCCTTATATAGGTACACAAACTCCTAAAATGTATTATAATGCCTCAAGGTGATTGGATGCATGAGAAGAGGGTGCAGGAATTTTTATTGTGGTTCATGTAAATAAGTATAGAACACTATATTTAAAAACAGAGTGAAATAAATCCTATCTGTTTATGCTAATTGAAATACTTTAGACAATTTATCATTGCTATATGGTGAAGTAAAACGCACTGAAAACCCCATAGACGTAGTAAATAGCTGTGGTATGTAATGGTTCTGAATGTATTGTAATGAAACGTTCGCGTTTCAGGTTTGTTGACGTTTGTGAATTATTAAGATACATTTATCAATAAAAATAAATTTTTCTGTTGAATGCTACTTGTGCTCCCTTATGGAGCAGATTTATTTCAATATTTGCTCCTTTTGTGACCTTTCTTAATGTGAAAATACTTTTTGAGCAAAATCTTGGTCCAGAACCTAATACCTAGGTTTGTGTAATAACCTTTACTTTAACAATGAAGAAAACCTAGGTTTATATAATAACCTTTACTTTAATAATGAAGATGAAGACGTTGATAAAACATACAACCTTTTATTTACACGTTTGAACGTCTCGAAATAACATATTCCATCGTTATTATTACAATTATAATAATATAATATAATATAATATAACATTAGTTTATTTAGTTGTTAGGAAAAGCTTAAGTGGATGGACAAAGCAGTGTTTGTATACATATTACACAGTGGATGAGTTCCGTGTGGAAATGTAGAACAATGTAAGGTTTAGAATGCCATGAGAATCATTAAGGGTCTGACTGTCTGTAGCTATGAGGAAACTTTCTTTAATACAGAGTTCAAGATGTGAAGATCCTGTGGTGATGATAGAGAATTAGCTAAATAAGATACTGTGAAAAGTGATTTCATTATTTGTATAAATAAATGAGTGGTTGGGTTGGAGTAGTGGAAGGTTGGTTCTGTTAGATACTCATAAGTGTTCACAAACTCTAATTTTTGAGCGATTCTTCGTTTTGCCAATATACGTGACCTCACGATCACTACATATTGGGAATTTGTACCTTAATTACCTCAATTGCCAACATTTCAAATCCACATCCAAACTCGAAAACAAAAATGATTCTTTACCGTTTATATATGTGAGGATTACCAAAGAGGTTAAATATGTTTCTACATCTGCGTATCATAAAAGGAATTTTACTGCATCTACACCAATTTCTATAGTTTTTTATTCCTAACTTCTCCAAATGTGATTTAGTTTCATGATTGTTAAACGTAGTCTTAAATATTGTTCTAATTGTTTTATTTTATATGAAAAAATTGCCCTTCTACATAAACACATCTTAAATTATGACTATTTAACTGGTTTTCTGATGATTATTACACACAGTTCTGTAAACAACAAATTTCAACCACCATCTAATGTACACACCGTCCCCACATTTCCTCTCATTTTCTACCTTCTTTTTATGGGTTCGCAACCCATACCAGTTAAAAACCAACTCTTTTCCGTAATAAAAATCTTATACTCTCAAATTTAGCTTAGAATAATATACAGACCTAGCCTCTTCTAAATTAAAACCTATTTCAGTACAAAGATACATAACCTAAACCTCCACCTTCATGGCTCTTATGTAAATACATACACGTGTAGTGACTGTAAGGTCATGTTCGTTGTCAAAACGAAACACCACTTAAAAACTAGAGTCTGTGAACACTTACGAGTATCTAACAGAACCAACCTTCCAATATCTAAACCCAGCCACTCATCCATTTATACATATTATGAAACCAGTAGTCACAATATCTTATTTAACGATTTCTCTATCATCACCACAGGATCTTCAAACCTTGAACTGTATATTAAAGAAAGTCTGCTCGCAGCTGAGGACCACCTGACCCTTATGGATTCTCAAAACTCTTTAGACCTAAAAATTGCTCTACATTTTCACACGTAACTCATCCACTGTGTAATATATGCATAAACATATTTTTATCCATGCACTAATTTTAGTAATCATCTTTGGAACAGATTTTTCTCACGGTGGAATAAGTTATTCTGAAAGATTCAAACTTGTAAATAACATTTTTTATTGTCAACCGTCTTCACCTTCATTATTAAACTTCGGTTTCCCCAACATGAAATCTTAATTTTAATTAGATTTCAATCGTTTGTAAAATAGCTCCATACGCAACGTGGAAATGGGTGTATTTATAGTTAAAACTTCTATTCTTATTTTGGTCATTTTAGGTTTAAAACGTTTCATTTACTATCATATTCTTTGCCGTTGATATGTTGGGTATACAATGCATGCATATTGAAAAAATTTTCTGAGCGTAACTTTGAAGATTTTGAATGACTTCGACATCACAGCTATCAGAAGCTCACAGCACTTCGTTCCGTATTACAAATAATTATTTTCCTACACTTCTTTGCTTTCAAAGTGATTTGATTGTTAACACTCCTACGAAAAAACGTTTCTAGTCCTGATTTCTCCAAGCCCGTTCCCCTGGCTGTGGTTTCACTAGATAGTAGATAGGGACAGTGGGAATCTCGTTAATCCATTCATTAATGGATTTAAATGGCAATTTCATTTAAATACAAAATTATTAGCCTAATATTAATAACCTTTCAAGTTGCTCTGGGGCCTATTAGCCCCACTTTTCGTAGGAGTGTTAATGTACTTTTGAATCACCCGGTATGTATACTTGTGGCAGTTTGTTTGCGCAGAACATTGATATGTAAATATATTTAAAATAACGGAACGGAATACAAATAAATAATTTGTATAGGGAATAGTTTGGCTTTTTTCTTTCAATTTTGCACATGAGTAACATCTCTTAAACACGCTTATAGTGGAATAACATATCATTATCCAATAGAATTATTTAACAAAACACTAGAGAGATATGTCTTGTAAATATTACAATGTAAAAGTATTTTTGAGCTTTTACATGTTTTTGCATAATGTCAAGTAAAGCAAGACATTTTTGAGCCATCTTATGACTGCGTTATATTATTAAAAGTGATGAATGAGGAAAACCATTGTCATTTCGCAACTAGAATATGTTAACAAATACATGTACTATAAATTTATTCGTGATTCAATATTCTCTTAATATGCTGTTAAGAAAACAATCACTTAAAAATTCACAATAAGGGTTGGACTAAAACTCCTGATCTCGAAAACTTTGACTAGAACTTTTAGCGCACAATATTTATTGTTTGAAAATAAAATTAATATTAAAGTTTATATTGAATACCGAGAGTATTAATAACTGATATCACTAAATATAGTAATATTAAGTCAACAAAATTTAAACAACAAATGCATATATTTTTATTGCTACTCGAATAATGTTTAATAACAAATCGCGATAACCCACCAGTGAGGTTTGTTAACAAGGTTATATTGACTAAATTTAGTAAGCTGTCACTAAATATATTAATTCACTAATTACGTAATACATAATTCAGTCGTTTAAAAACTAATTTATTAGTTAATTAACTCAATAATTGTCGATTTTTCTTTCTTAAGCAAAGGAAAGACTAAATTACATAGCTTGCAGACGCGATACATGGATAAATACAGAATACAAAAACTAACAGTTGATTACAAAACCTAATAGCAGATTATTTATGTTGATTTTGTCAAAGTAATTCACGATATTAAAAATGCTCAGATTCGTGATGACGAGAAAACCCACTTGTAGAGAAAAATATATATGTAAAAACGGCTGTTATGGGTCGAGAAAACTCTAAGTAGAGGAGCGAACAACGTTTCGACCTTTTTCGCTCCTTTACATAGAGTTTTCTCTACCCATACCAGCTGCTTTTACATATATAAATACTCAGTTTGTCAAAACTGAAAATTCGTTAAATTTTAATGCCAAAATAGAATAGCTATTTCCTTGTTAGTTTTATGTGTGTGTTAGAAGGGGAGTACAATAATTTCCTATCTAATTCATTAATTACATTAAAGAAGGCAGAACTCATTATAATAATCGTATCTCAGTAACATAAAACATTAAATAAATTATTTTTGTTTCTTGACTTTCAACATGAATCGTCAAGAGAAAGAAATCATTAAAAATTATTGACATTAAGCACTGAACATTAATAAAACTTAAAATAATTCAACATCTATAAACCAGAATAACAGCAAAACCCGGAAATATTTCACTATGATAAGACAAAGACTGACTAAAACTCTCACTATGATAAGACAAACACTGACTAAAATTCTCACTATGATAAGACAAAGACTGACTAAAACTCTCAACTATGATAAGACAAACACTGACTAAAACTCTCACTATGATAAGACAAAGACTGACTAAAATTCTCACTATGATAAGACAAAGACTGACTAAAATTCTCACTATGATAAGACAAAGACTGACTAAAACTCTCACTATGATAAGACAAAGACTGACTAAAATACTTACTATGATAAGACAAACACTGACTAAAATTCTCACTATGATAAGACAAAGACTGACTAAAACTCTCACTATGATAAGACAAAGACTGACTAAATCTCTCACTATGATAAGACAAACACTGACTAAAACTCTCACTATGATAAGACAAAGAGTGACTAAAACTCTCAGTATGATAAGACAAAGACTGGCTAAACCTCTCACTGTGATAAAACAAACACTGACTAAAACTCTCACTATGATAAGACAAAGACTGATTAAAACTCTCACTATGATAAGCCAAAGACTGACTAAAACTCTCAGTATGATAAGACAAAGACTGACTAAAACACTCACTATGATAAGACAAACACTGACTAAAATTCTCAGTATGATAAGACAAAGACTGGCTAAACCTCTCACTGTGATAAAACAAACACTGACTAAAACTCTCACTATGATAAGACAAAGACTGACTAAAACTCTCACTATGATAAGACAAAGACTGACTAAAACTTTCACTATGATGAGACAAAGACTGACTAAAACTCTCACTATGATAAGACAAACACTGACTAAAACTCTCAAAATTAACCTTGACCAAATCGCTGTAAATTCATTTAGTGTACTATGCGAGCTAAAGTCTAAAACATATATCCTATTACTCGAACTGACACTTTCAAGAGCCCCGGCATGGCCAGGTGGTTAAGGCACTCGACTCGTAATCCGAGGGTGACGGGTTTGAATCCTCATCACACCAAACATGCTCGCTCTTTTAGCCGTGAGAGCGTTATAATGTGACGGTCAATCTCACTATTCGTTGGTAAAAGAGTAGCCCAAGAGTTGGCGGTGGGCGGTGATGACTAGCTGCCTTCCTTCTAGCCTTACACTGCTAAATTAGGGACGGCTAGCGCAAATAGGCCCTGTGTATCTTTGCGCGAAATTCAGAAAGAAACCAACATCTTGAATAAACGATTGTGAATTTTTCGTTGTTTTTTATATACTTCTCATCCATCTTAATGAAAAAATTCAGAAATATCACACTTTACATATTTGAAGATTTTAGTTTGTTAACATATATTGAAGAAACACTATACCACTTTCACGAGTATCTGGAAACTGTAATCTTTTGAATAATAATAGAAGTCAAGATTTAAAGATAAATGAAACATTATTCTTATTTTTTAAATACTTTTGAAAATAACACTTTGAGATTAAAATATATTTAAGAAGTACGAATCGCTGTCATTCAGTATATAAAACTTATCGTGAACAGAATTTCTGAGGTTATCAGTGAACAACTGAAGCTAGTTATATGTTATACCAAAACAAATTAATAAAATGGTTACATTTTCTGAGCGGTATTAGTCACACAGAAACTCAACACTCGTTAACGCTTTAGTTTTTAGTTAACCAGATTTGTGTAGACGATATTTCAAAACACACCATCATCTTCTTACATGTGATACGTCGCTTGTATTGGCAACATAAACAAAAAGAACAGTACGTGGCCATATAAAAACGTACCTTACAAAATTATTAGTACATAAGTAGAGAAATCAATACGGAGGAGGTGGATGTATTGACAATTACCTATTTAAACATATTATTTTTCAGCATATTTTTTCGCTTCATAAACAAAGTAGTTCTGATTTACTAACGTTTTTATTCTTCTTCTGTACTTGTATGACTTTAGGCTCAAATAAATGTTGGTGCGCTTGAATAAAGACACCAGGCTTCATCCATGCGCAAAACTTTAGGTATACGAAAATCACATGTATTTGGTGAAAGGTCTACTATGTTCTGAGCACGTGCTGACAGTAATACTTCCAAGCACTCGTTAAATTTGGTAGATAGTTGTCTAGTAGACCATGATAAAAACACTTATCCTGTGGCATCATCAACACAAAAGAAAGAAATCGAAAAAAACGACTTCCTGCATACTCTGGCTCTGGATGGGTTTGTCGACTGTTTTGTTGGAGAAATAAGGGAGACACATTTGGATTTTCTTCAGTTATTTTCTTGATGTTTTTATTTCATATTTTCTCATATTCACACGTAAAACCTTAGCAAATAGAAAATAGTAAAAAAAGTATGTTTAATGTAGAATATGTTTTGCTTTTTCAGGAGGTAAGGGCAAAAAAATCATTGACCAGCAAATTAAACTAAACCCGATTTTACTATGATTAATTCGATATATTTAATGTGTTTTTTTTTGTTTGGGAATTTTGCGCAAAGCTACTCGAGGGCTATCTGCGCTAGCCGTCCCTAATTTAACACTGTAAGACCAGAGAGAAGGTAGCTAGTCATCACCAGCGCATAGTGGGATTGACTGTCACATTGTAACGCCCCCACGGCTGAAAGAGCGAGCATGTTTGGTGCGACGGTGATTCGAACCCGCGACCCTCAGATTACGAGTCGAACGCCTTAGCCCACCTGGCCATGCTGGGCAATATTTAATGGAAGCATTAGTTTATCTTTATTGTACATTTTCAACACTTAACTATCTCAGAGTGTGTATTTTATTATAGCAAAGCCACATCGGGCTATCTGCTGAGTCCATCGAGTGAAATCGAACTCTTGATTTTAGCGTTGTAAATCCATTGGCGTACCGCTGTACCAGCGGAGGACTATCTCAGAGTATTCAAGCCAATCTGAAAATAAACGTATTGAATGTGAAACAGTATTATTTCGTTTCACGAACAACAAATTATATATTACACGTGACTAACACACAGAGAATGAACAGACTGAGATAATTTATTAGTCAACAATATTGAAAGTAGGCAAAAGTTTTTAAATTATAGATAATGCAAAATTATGTGAAAATGTATGGTTAAGGGTAAATAGACTGTATAATATGATATATACTATGATTTACTTACACATATTCTACAAACAAAAATATTCAGAAAACATGTTATGTAATATATATATAATAGAGATAGCTTTAAATACTTAATAATAAAAAACGTTTTAGGAAACTAACAGGTACCACAGCTGATATTTTGGTGTGTATTCGATGTTCCATTGATACATTTCACAATGAGACATTAATGATTGTAAAAGTAATAAAACGTTTAAAGGTTTTATAAATGCCAGGAAAATTCTCGAAATAATATTTATTGAATTGAAAAGAAAAAAAACATACGACAACCTTCAACTCTTCTTCTGAGTATGAAATTCCAAATGGTTTGAAGAAAATAACTGATAGAAAACTGACCATACCTCAAGTGTGAATATAGAATATATATTTTAAATTGAAAAAAAAACGGCAGTACGTATGGTGGTAACGTTCAGAGACAATTTTAATATTTCACTGCATATAAATGTTAAATTGTCAGAAACTATATTGAACGACTAACACCAGTTATCACAAGCATACATATCCCCATTTGGTGTGAAGTATTTCTAAAATCTTTCATACAGCTAAGAAATGAACGTGAAATTATGCTAGAAAAAACATATACTACTATTTGACGGGACCTAAGAAAAAATTGTTGCGAAGTCGACTTCTGTGTACTGATAGAAAGATTTGTTCTCATATATGGAGTTACTGTGACACTTTTCATTGATAAAAATACGTATTGGTTAATGAAATAACCAGATGTTTGAGTTTCAAGTCATAAGTACTCTAAGGATTGTTTTAGCTTTTGGTAATGTACAGAATGTTATTTTTTAATTTTGAATTTCGCTCAAAGCTACGCTAAGTCTATCTGCGCTAGCCGTCCCTAATTCAGCAGTGTAAGGCAACTATTTATCACCACCCACTTTTACCAACAAATAGTGGCCGTCATATTATAAAGTCCCCAAGGCTGAAAGGGCGAGGATGTTCGGTGCAACTGCGATTCGAACCAGCGATCCTCAGATTACGAGTCGAACTCCCTAACCCACCTGGCCATGCTGGGCCGTGGTAATGTACAGAAACACAAGATACTTAAATCATTTGTAAAAACTTATTAGCTTATTATGACTTTTATTTAAGCTTGGGTTTAGGTTAAGAAAGATTGTAAAGAAACGAGTAACTATTTTAATATCTGAAGTAATAATAATATCGTAGTAATAATATCAAATAAAGATAATCTAGCAGCTCTTTCTCATCACAAATATTTTTAGGTTTTACTTGGTGGTGAAGGGCATTAAAAACATCAAGCTTATTTTATAAACCACTACAGCAATAGAATATTTCCATTTTTGACCTTTTCGTAACAGATATGGATTTGCTTAATTAAAATCGATTTCATTCTCGACCCCAGTGGCACAGCCGTATGTCTGCGAACTTATACTACCAGAAACCGGATTTCAATGTCCGTGGTGGGCATTACTTATGATATATATATGACATTGAATGTAACATACACTGACTCTTAAGTTTTTTATCACAAAATACATAAAATTAGAAAAAAATAGAAACAACACTTGGTTTAGTTTTAATAAATTGATTTTTAACGAAAACTATAAAATAGTAAAATTTAACAAAATTAACAATAAGAAGTCAACAAGTGATATTCTGAAATATCATATTATTTATTCTTATTATTAACAGTTTTGGTGTTGTTGAGTTGTGGCATACCCAGACTGTGAATCCAAGTGTTCAACGTTCCACACAATTTTGAATGCTGCAACGTACGAGTCCTCTATATTTTTTACATATTTTGAAAAAGGGGTAAAATATTTTATTTAAATATTCGTAGTAGACCTCTGAATAGTAGCTATGTGGTTGTGAAACTTTTGATAATAGAAAACGATAATTATAGGAATTGTTATAGCACCTTGGTTAACTATTAATCATTTATGATAGTTTTACTAAGACAGTGATAACTTTAACCTCGTGTTCCATAAATTTTATGAACTGTGTTTAAACTATTAGTATGAACTCTTGGTTTGATTAATGAAATTATCTGGTGGCTTAGAGCAGTTTCTCAACGTCCATTCCGTGAGATTTTACGAAAATAAACAAACGAAGAAAAAATGACACAATTATTAATGTTTTTTTTTGTTATGCTCTCATTTTATTTTTCCACAACAGCTTAGTGAGGTAGCGAGCCTGTTTCTAGTATCGAAAACGTTAATAAATGCTGGGTTAAAGCATACATATCTTCTGGAATACCACTGAAATTTAAAGAAAAACATCTCTTTGTGTGTTAACTAGCTAAACTGTGGCTAACACATTAACTTACGTTTCGTTTGCAAACAAACACATATATTCATTTTGAATATTCCCATATTTATTAATCTTATTCTAACGCCCTTGACTATTTCTTGTGTTAAAGCTTGTTCCACCTTTTATTATTTTTATAAGCTTCGTTTGATGGAAGATACTTTTTTGGGTTAGTAAAGTCTAAATTGAAGTATTCCTTGTTGAAAAAGATTCAAAAGATAATTTTCTAGAGAGGGAATAAAAAATCATTAGAAAATGGTGCATAATACCTAAAGCAGCTGTTATATTTCTATTATAATTCATCTTCACATTTCTCATCTTAAAAGTAAAATAAACAAATCTCAGCTCAGTAGTTTTAATGTTGCAAATATAGGTTTTCAGACTATCTCTTTAGAAGTTGTTTCCATCGAACAACAATCGGACAAGAAACATGTTCGTTACTTCCCAAAATAGGAGAAAAATATAAACAAACACGTTATGGTATCGTATCACTTCCCCAGCGTCAAAATTCAGTGTAAAAATATTTATGTAATGCTGAAGTAGCAATTAGGTATTGAGAACACACGATGACATGATTCTACGTTAAATGTCAAATATCATTTATCCCACGAAGTAAAAACTATGGTTACAAACATTTCTTTTTTTCGGCATTTCGCGGAAAAGTTTTAAAAAAACACAATCTGCGCATGACAGTCTCTAATGTTGATGTGATAGATAGAAGAAAATCAGCTGTTCAACAACAAACACAGTTAATTTTTAGGTTACCCTTTTTTCATCGAGTACTGAGATCTGACTATCAATTTTATAATGCATCTGCGACAGAACAGAACACATTTTTTTCGGTAGCAGAATGGAAACCATGAGCTATCGCATTCATATTTCGTGTATACTGTAAACCAGACCATATTTATTTCAGACATTAACTTCAAGGCGAGCAGTTAATTTCAATACATGTGTTGAATTATCAAGTTTGAAAATGTGTTTATAGCTCGCGTGTTCTTATATATATACTTTGAAAGCATATATAAAAAATTCAGTATGTATTATTTTCCTCTGTAAAACAATCATGTTTCAAAATAAAAAAAATATCGTGCAAAATATGATAATTACACGAAATTCAATTTTTCTACAAAGTGTGTTTGATTCCTTTATATGAACTAATAAACATTTGGTTCAGGAATCTGCATTTCAGTAGTTTGATCAAAACGCGGTCACATAAGTAGCGCAAACTTTTGAAAATATTATTTTTATGATTACTTTCGAAACTATACATTAGAAACTAATGAACACTAAGTTTGGTAATACTTACTTGCATATGATTGCTTATTTTATTTTAAAAGTGAATCAGATGCACCTGCTATACCAATAGGCGCTGTACACAAATAAAATGAGGGTCATTACAGGTCAGAAGCTCCAAACAAGTGACATAGTAGACTCTACACTGAAGATTTTCTAAATAACTATGTAATATTAACTGCTGATAAAAGCGAGCTTTTTACCTACATAGGTAAGGACTAAAATTATATACCTAGTAATGAGCACAGATAATTAGATATGATATTCAAACCGTATTTTTCTATGAAAATGCTGGTCGGCATGGCCAGGTAGCTAAAGCTCTCGACTCTTAATCTAAGGGTCGCGGGTTTGAATCTCCGTCACATCAATTATGCTCGCTCTTTCAGCCGTGGGGCTTTATAAGGTCGCTGTCAATCCCAGTATGTGTTGGTGAAAGAGTGGCCCAAGAGTTGGCGGTGGGTGGTGATGACTAGTTGCCTTCCCTCTAGTCTTACACTGCTAAACAAGGAACGGCTAGCACAGATAGCCCTCATGCATATAATTTTGCGCGAAATTCAAAAACAAACAAACAAAATGTAAAAATGGCCTATTATGTATGCGTTAACATCCATCATCTACAGTTGGCTGGTTCAATTACCATAATGCTTTGCATAGAAACTGAAAAATGTCCAACTATGTACAAAGGCTATTTTTCTGTAAGTGTTTGCCAGAGAAAAGTGATAGGGAAGACCCTGAAGTAGGGCATATTTTACTTTTCTATAGACTGTTGTTTTTTGTCGTCCACGGCTAGCTGGCTTGATTACCGTTATTTTTGTATGGTAACTGGAAACTGTCCAATGCTGTAGAAGGCAATCTTGATTTAGAACTCTTGCTTGAGAATAAAAGAAAAGAAAATACCTTGAAATAGTACACATTTATTAAAAAATTGACTTTGAATTTAGAGACAGAAATATTTAATTATCTAACTAGACGAATAGTTATTATATTCTAGAAAACAGGGTATGACGTTAACAACCAATGAGGTAATTAGGGATTTAATAACAAAAGAAAGAAGAAAATAGAGCATTGTGTAACATTATCCTTTATACAAATTTGCTTCATTAACGCGCACCTTCAGCTTGTTACACGTAATGGTGAAAATACATTGTTTTGTCAGCTGGTACCCTGGCTAATACTGATATTTTTTACCGTAAATGGAATAATATCTACCGCTATTCAGCCAGCCCACGTTAGTCCATAATTCATATACTAATCTATACAGAGTGAGTATATCAAAATGGTAAACAAAATTAAAGGAGTTATATTAATTATTGTAACCAACGCTGTGTGTCTGCACTGTTGGAAAAGTGTTACTTGTTGAAGCTAATGTCATAAGTAAGAACAATTGTGTCTTGGTAAAAAATTATATTTGGTTCGACTAGTTTAGGAGATTTAGGTTGCTTTTAAATTTGTTGTTGTTTTTTTTTTACTTAAGCACAAAAGTACACATTACGCTATCAGAACTCTGTCCCAAGGGTATAAAGACCCAATATTTAGCGTGGCAAATCTGCAGATTTATTGATGTGACACAAGGGGGAATTTCTTAATACATAAGCCCCCTCAGTGGCTCAACGGTATGTCTGCGGACTTACAACGCTAAAAACCGGGTTTCGATACAACAACTTCTTAATACATAAACTAAGCTAGCACTATGGAATAACTTTTATAACAAGAATAATTAAAATTAGTTATAATAAACACAATAACCAACATTGATAAGGAAAGTAACCTTAAGGAAAGAATAAGATAAAGTAACTTGCTGTTTTTGTTAGTAAATACACAATAATACTCCCTAAGAAGATTAAGATAACTGCCCACTTCTAGAACAACGCCTACATTTAGAGAAAACGTACAAAACTCATGTCTATGTTGGTCACTCGATTATAAAATAAGCTAGAGAAGTTACACCTTTCAGGCATCTTCTACTCTACTAGTTGTAAACATTTTGCTATCCTTTTCTGACTGGTAAATTACATGTAACACTAATGTGGAATGATCCATAACAAGAGTAAACAAGAGTGAAAGGAACTTAGTCAATTTTTTTAAACAATCTACCATTGTTAAAACCAAACAAACGACAGGAACCATGCATACACTGAAATTTTGACAATTTCAAAAGAAATTGTAACTCTTCACTACACTGGATAACTATTAGGTAAGAAATATTGTGTTTACACTTACATACTATATACCAGAAGATTCATGGAAGCTTGCGTTAACAATAAGATAATAAAATTTAGAGAAGGAGGTAACAAAAGGATGACTAGGTCAAAGCGATATGACTTAAGTAATGACGTAATATCATAGTACACACTATAACAAGAACGTAAAAGGAAAGGAAGGTAAAACTAATGTCTGTCGTGAGCATTTATTGCTTTAAATAATTAGTTAAACATTAATGCAGAGAAATGATAGTCTTAATGAGGTTATAATAATCAATAACATCATGAATATTAAATGTTGCATCAAAGTGTTTTGGATTATTTGTACTCGGAAATAGAAAATTTGTAGCTTCAAAATTAAAAGTTCGTGTTTTGCTCAAACATAGAATTTAAATGTTTGATTGACAGTGTTTATATTCAACCCCAGTAGACTCTTTTACTTTGTAATGCATGACGAGGTGGTTAGAGCGCTTGAGGCACACTATCAGAGTCGCATGTTTGAATCCCTCTTACACCAAATGTGGGATGTTCTAATGTGACTGTCAATCCCCCTATTTGTTGGTAAAAGAGTAATTCAATAGTTCGTAGTAGATGGTGATGATTAACCACCTTCCTACTGCTTCCCTCTAGTCTTCCAAAACTGCGAAGTTTGGAACAGTATAAACCAGTGTTATAAAACATGCTTTAATCAAAGTAACCACCACTTGTTCAGCACACTTTTTCCAACGTGTAACGATTGCTGTTTGTGCACCTGCTGTAGAAATCTGAGTTTCTTTGGCTAATGAGCTCCCTGCAAGCTTCTTTTGTGGCTGCCTGGTTTTAAAAGCGTTCATTGTTTAAGAAGTTGTCAAAGTGCTTGAAAAAATGGAAATCTGTAGGGGAAAAGTCTAGGAAATAAAACGGGTGAGGCACAAACAATTCGTTCAATTTTTGGATCGTCATCCTTGACAGGTCTCATGACGCCGATTTTGTTGATCTTTAGTCAGCTCATGCGAAACCCACTTAATCAATTTTTTCGTCTTTACAATCGTACTCAGATGATTGGTAATGCTTGATTTGTTTGTGCCTTGCTTTTCTGCAAGCTCATGTACTGTTGTGCGAGTTTCTGTCTCAACTGTTTCCCTCAATGTGTTTTTATGTAAGGATGCCTTCCTTCTACGATCTTTGTGGTCTCCAAGACTTTCAATTCCATGTCAAAACCTTTGGAACCCACGCTGAACTGTACGTTCAGTAACAGATTCACGGCCGAATTTCTGGTTAATGTTCCGTGTAGTTTCAGTTGCTTTTCGTTCAAATTTGAAGTCGTAGAGGAAAATCGAACGAAAGTCTTTCTTGTCCATTTTTTTAGTGGTTGCGAAACTTACTCTGAGTAAAGCTGAGACAGCAGACAATTAAGACACCTTGTAAGCGACAAACGTTGGATTAAACCAATCAAGCAATGATACGTTACTCGGTATTCAGCTTCTAAATGTCATCGTGACAATTTCTGGACAACTCAATATTAAAAAAATGTATATCACTTGTATTGTTAAATGCATATTGCGAAATTTCCGCCTATTCTCTAAATTTGTAGAAGGTTCTCGAGTGTAAGATTCAACAATATATGTTTTACGAAAACACCAGTTTTGTTGCCAACTGAAATTTCGAGAATCTAGCCTAAGATTTATAAATCGACGTTCAGAGAGACGATTTTATATCGTTGGTTTGTTACAGTTAGTGCACTATGAACCTTGGAAGTTATAATTGTGATAAACGCTTATCAATCGGAGAACTATAATATTTGACCAGGAATGTTTATAGAGTTTGAATAATATAAACTGTTCAAATTCAGTGAATCAACTTCAAACTTTAGTATTTCTACGAGAACATTACATATATTGGTTGGTGAAATACCAGCTTGTATCAAAATGGCGTAAGACCAGTAAAGAATAGAGAGCTAGCTATCCGATAAGTGAAGTGAACTGATATCAATTCGAAACCAATTCGTTTATCGTAAATCATCGATAAAATGCTCAGTTATAGACCAGATAGAAGACTCAGTATAGTTTTTAAGTTTGTAATACTTTTGTATATAAATCATTTTTTCTGACAACCATTATTATAAATTGTAATGCTGTTTGTATATTGAAATATATTTGTGTTAAAAATAAAACTGTTTGTTTCAATCTTGTTGGCAAATATCATAAATATGATACATATCGACATTCAATTAATTTAGAAATCAAAATTAAAATGTCATGCTTTTTGAAATTTTAATAATAAATTAGAGGCTCGTTCAAGATAAATTATAATGCGTAACATAGCGCAGAGAAGCCTTGAGTAGCTTTGTCCGCAATTCAAACCCAAACTATAACAAATGATATTCATATCCAATTCTAGTTGATGCCTTTATGTCACACTGGTTCTAAACGAATGTAGTCGAAGAACCAATAGACCAGGGATCTAAAACCGGTACATAGTGGTTTTTACTATGTAAGAACCGCAAATAAGTGAAGTAGGAATCCTTATTTTCAGACACTAAAGAAACGGCAAAGAAACAATAAGCAAGTGAGGAGAGGAATTTTATATTGTTCAGGGGCTTTAAACACGAAAAGTAAAATCCCTTGCTGAACATGTGTTCTCAGTTAGGCTAATGGTTAAAAATGGACGTGGTTGTTTATTTTGTGTTGGGCTAGTTTGTGCACAGCGGCTAAAATGAAAGAATTAAACAAACTAACTCATGCTGGTTGTCTCTTGAATTAAATATTTCTATCTCATGTTCATGAAAATTATAAATTGCCGTTACAAGAAACAAAGGAAACAAATTTGTGATCAAATTTATAATATCTAATATTCAATAAGCTAATACGTTTTAGGAAAGATATTAGTTTAAAAGAAAGTATAAAGTTAAAATTTAATTAAACATTTCTTATGAGAACGACAACGAAATGTGATAAACAGATATACTCATTAGATTGAGCCCGGCATGACCTGGTGGTTAGGGCGTTCGCCTCGTAATTCAAGGGTCACGGGGTTGAATCCCTGTCACGCCAAACATGCTCGCCCTTTTAGCCGTGGGGCGTTATAATGTGACATTCAGTCCCACTATTCATTGGTAAAAGAGTAGACGGTTGGTGGTGATGACTAGCCTTCCCTCTAGTCTTAAACTACTAAAATAGAAATGGTTGGAGCAGATAGCCCTCGTGTAGCTTTGGGCGAAAATTCAAAACAAACAAACCTATCCAGTGTTAATAAATTTAACTACTCACTTGTCTTTTAAACAGACGAAGAAGAAAACATTCAGATTCAGAGTGCGAGTTTACAATTTTTTTTTCCTACCCAGGAAATTTAGCATTCAGCTTGATCGCCAAAGTTTTTTGATCGCTGCGATTGTACAGCACTTATAGCATAATGTGAAACTGTTGCTTTAGAGTAAAATAATAAAACTTATATAAACTTTTAAATAAGATCAAAGAAAGACAATTAAGGAAACCATACATGTTACAGAATGTATACATTCTAAATATAATAGGCACGTGCATCATCTATTCTTGTTGCAAAGAAAATTCACAATTTATAGCTATATCGTGTGGATGATGTAACTATCCTTTGATTATAGTGGTAAAATTTCTTACATTGACTGTTTTTAGGACTCATTCGTTACTTGAGTAAGAAGTATATTTTCGTAATGCAATACGTTAGATAACAATGATTTAAAGGAATAACTAAGAGATATATTTTTTGGGTAACATGATAGATGTTTGTTTTCTCCAGGTATGATCTGTTATTATTTTTACTAAATCCATGTATTTTCTTTGGCACAACATTAAATATTGTGGCAAATAAATATAGCTGGCAAATCAAAACCATCAAATATATTTTTATATGTTTTTCTTTAAAGTATTTTCGTAATCAGTTGTTGCTTTGAATTAAGCACAAAGCTACACAATGGGCTATCTGTGCTCTGCCCACTACGAATATTGAAACCCGGTTTTTAGCGTTGTAAGTCCGCAGACATACCGCTGAGCCACTGAGGGGCGTCGTAATCACTGATGTACTTTTTAAATAAATACTTCTGATGACAAAAAATTTACTTCATCCGTCGGACTCATTTCAATTTCAGAAAAAGCAAAAAGTTTTAAATTAATGCAATTTTTGTATTCTATATTTCTTCAAAATGCATTAAAATGTAAATTATATAAGCATCAAATCCTAAGTACGTAACTGCAGGTATAGACAAGCATTGTTAAATAAACTATAAAGAAATAAAATCCTTTTATCTAATCTTGTCAATTTGAGCAGAATAATCACATCATTATACGATGGTGCTGAACAGACTGTAACGACAATGGTATTATTGTGCTCCAGTAAAACACTGAAATATTAAGCAGAGTCTATTTACGATGATGTGTTGCACAACTAAAGATGTAATAATACTCCAGCAGAAATAATCAAAGTGGTGTACTGGTTTAGCAATGGTAAAATGTTGATTAAAATACATACGTCATAATGACTTGGTGCTCTGCTCTAGTAACAGTCAAATGTTGAGCAGAATTTAATATACCTTCAGAACTTGTACAGCCATAGTAATAATGTCACATTGTCCAAAATAAACACATCATAGCAACGTATAGATCAAGAGTAGTTAGTTTGAAAGAAAACAAACAAAAACGCTGTTACTGAATACTAGTGAATCTAGTAAAGATGGAATATTGTGCAGAAAATATGTGATGTTAACGTGTTACTTCAGAAATAGTACATTTATAAATAGAAAACTAATGCCGTGATAACGTGCTGTTCCAGTAGTTATCAAAACTGAGGAAACCTATTTGTTACATTTAGTGTACGATATTTTGGAAGCAAGTTTCCGTTTTTTAACTTAATAAGTATTACTATTTAAATTGCCATTTCAAACATTTAACTTTCATTTTTGTACAAAATAAATCATTCTCTGTCATACTTCTAAATATATACGTAATACAGATATGTTAGATACAAGAAGTAGGCAGAAGACCGTTTTTAGGTAAAATCATTACACCTAAAAATTAAGGCTGACTGAAATTTATATAAAGGTCTAGAACTAAAGTGTAGTTTGTTCAAAAAAACAACTGAAGAATATTGTAATGTAACCTGTAGTTTGTATGAGGCAATTATCTGAATTATTTAGAACAAGTGTGAGAAGCCACAAACTAAACCTAAATGTTCGTATATTAAAACTACAAATTTAAATTTAAATTCAAACAATAAACAAATTGTATGGTGAAATATATTGTGTATGTTTATGTGTAATCTAAAGAGAGGTAATCGCATTTGATACAAATGATTTGTACACAGTTACGTAGTTGACATGGTTTGCACCTACATTTCTCACTCACGGTGAATTATGTCACGGATTTCCTGACAGTTGGAAGAATATGACGCAGCGTTTTCAAGGAAATATATTCGTTTAAAGAAATGTTTAAATGACGTAAAACAAGGGATATCAACATTCTTCAGGGAAGGGAGGACATTTACATAACAGAACATTTACATAACATTTACACAACAGAACATTTACATAACATAACATTTACACAACAGAACATTTACATAACATAACAGAACATTTACATAACATTTACGCAACAGAACATTTACATAACATAACAGAACATTTACATAACATTTACACAACAGAACATTTACATAACATAACATTTACACAACAGAACATTTACATAACAGAACATTTACATAACATAACATAACGTTTACACAACAGAACATTTACATAACATAATAGAACATTTAGGATATCAAAGATTTTTAAAACCTCATCCTTTTTTCACATGTTCTTCAGAGTGAAGCTTATGGTACAAAAGAGAATACTATAACTCATAATACCATTGTGATAAAGCTAACTAGACATACTACAGGTATCGTTAACAAACACTCGCAAGTCAAACGTTTACAAGATTTCTGCCACACCTCAAAGATGGAGATGTTTGTCTGAAGAAGGTGGCTGAATAAATTAAATTACACAGTAACACTATCAAATCACGTGCCAGTGCCGTTTGTGAATATTTTATCACGATTTTCTTATCCTCAACATTAACTTCACTGTTCTCGGCAAAAGTCTGTTGCAATGGAAATTGTAGTAACGGCCCATACTGGATAATTATGACCATTAGATTAATTACGATTGAAGCTGGAGAAATTAATTACAAGATGTAACTGGAACATCTTTGTTTCTAAGCTGAATTAAACTTTGTATGTGCTATATTATACGGTATAAATAGGTTTCTATAGTCTGTATGTTGTTTAAAATAGTCTGAAATACACCTACTCATATATGTATATGTGTAGTTATTATAGTAAATAGTATGAATCTGTGTACTGTAGTACATGCACTATCTGGACTTGTACATTATGTGTGATCTGTCAGTCATCCGAAGTCTTACTATAAGCTACAATCTGTATCAATTTCCACTATAGAATATTTATGTTTAAAATGTAGAATCCGTCAGATTTTCAACATGGTTAATAAATGACCATAAAGTTTTTCTACAACAGAATATTTGACGAATTTATAGTAATGTATTATTGATCAATTAATATTCTAAAAGTACTGAAACTCTTGTTCGAAAGAAAGAGAGAGAAGATTCTGAAAAATAAATTGATCATTTCTGAAGAGTAAGAAACTTCATTCAAGCCTGAGAACCCTATGAGGGCTGGAATACGTCTTCAGGACACTAAATCACAAGGAGATTATAACACTATTACAAATCACAACCTCTGAAGTTCTGCCATTATATTACAAGTAAATATACCGTTTTAAAAGGCAAAGCCGTGACCAGGCAACTTTATATTCATGACAAGCCATTATGATTTCCACCCCTTACCCTCTTTCACCACTTTGTGCTCAAGACGGCCTCTACGATAATCCCTCTACGTAATCTAGTTACGACTCTGTTCAAAAGATTCTTAAAAAATTTTTTAACATTTTGTTTCTTTCAGTATACATAAACTACGACCAGCTATTGAATTGCCTGATGTGCTAAGTTTCTAAACTTTAACTAATGTTTTGAAATGTTATGTATGCATTCCTTTTTCTATTCTAAATCTCTGAATTATCATTTAAAATTTCCTTAAGCAACCTCAAAATAATTTATACTGTATATCTAAGCAAGATATTACTTGTATTGGCATGAATACAAGAAATATAAGACTTTTCAAAATTTTGTAAGATATAGCATAATTTGAAGAATAATCATTCCTTCATTTCACAAACCACCATGTAGTTTGTTATATTGTGAAAGTGATCTTGCAAAAGAAAAAGAGAAAAGAAAGAGAGAATCTTGAGTTCATATCACTAGTTTAATTAATTTGAACCTACAAGCTATAATAATCGAAAGGCAAAAAACAGAGTTTTATCCTGATTTTAATACACAGTTGTTTCTACCTTGAGATGAGAAAATGTAATGTAAATTACATTTAAAATTCCGTAAGCCTAAGTGTACGCTTGTAATTTTTAGTTACATAAGACACGAATATAAATAATTACTGTTCTATTACCTGATTAATATTAAAGTTTACATTAATGGATGTATTTTTTTTAATGAACTAGGGCTCTTTGTTTTTCATGGGAACACACTGATGAAATAGAAGTCTCTATAGTTATGGAACTCGAAACAAGTGGAGCAGAAATCGCTATTGGATTGAAGCTCTAAATAAGTGTAAGTAGAAACCCTGCTGAGTTTTGGTTCTAAAATGAATTATTAGCCACTATTGGCTAAGCGTCGAGGTGCTTACTGATAAAAGGCTTTAAACAAGTAACGTTGGGGCTCCTACTAAATACGTACTGGATAAGCAAAATAAGGGTCTTTACTACAGAGAGGCTCTAAACAAGAAAACTAGGAAGACTGTAGTTGGTTTAGTGTGTTGTTCAAAGCGGCCCAAAGGAATGAATTCCCAATTTAACATGTAGTCACTTCCATTTAAAAACATGCTAACATGAAAATAAGAATTGTTAGTGGCAAAACGGAGTAAAAGGTTCAAGTTTCTAGCTTAAGTATTCAATGTATATAATAAAGAGTTATGTTAAAACAAAATAAAAGTAAAAAGCGATCCTGAGTATTAGTAAATAAACGTTATGGAGCACTTTACAAATTATTAATGGTTATTTTATTGTGTAGCTTTCAGTGATGTCGAGAGATCCACTTGTTGAGAAATTTATATGCAAAAACGGCTCGTTTGGGTTGAGAAAAATATTTTCTCAACCCAAACGAGCCGTTTTTGCATATAAATTGTGTAGCTTTGTGCTTAATAATAGACAAACAAACGTTTTCTGGCCTAATAGTGCACTTTGACTCATAATCATACATAGATTCAAAATGCAGGACGCTTCTTATAGGGATTCACAGTTCGTGTCTGCTAACCACTTAACGCCACAACTTACACTATGAAAGTAGTAAAATAATATATTTTATTAAGTTGGTAAACCTTTTTACTTTACAGTGAATAAAAAATTAAACATAAACAATCTGTACAATATGATTTGTAAGCATATTTTCAAGGAATGTCATGTAATCACTCGATGTGTCAGCTTTAACTTTAAGGACTTGCAACCTAAAATTTGGGGCTTGATCCACGCAGTAGACAGAGTGCAGATAGTCCATTATGTAATTATGCGCTAAAACAATAAATGCAGGTATATGTTTATTTGAAATAATACTTTCATAATTAAAACACACTTCGGAAGTGGGCATCAAACATAAAACTCAAGTCACTTGTCAGACGCTTTATGGTGCCAAGAAACTATGGTATCTGCGCCAAACAACCGGTAAAAAATAAAATTATTAAAATTCGTAAAAATTTATCATGTTGAAACAATACAAAGTTCAATTTTTGAATTAAGAAGTTAAATAGCGACAGAAAGGCCAATGACTTTTAAAAAACTAAAAACATTTGTAAGATGGACAGTGTCACCATCGTCAATGACACTGTCCGGCGTCAGGGGTAAACCATGACAAAACATGTTTAAAATGGTGCTGTTGCACAACAGCAAAATGTGAACTATTGGAACTTGAGTCTCACACAGATCACACACTGGTGCGTCAGACCCGGATAAAAGAAAACGATGATAAAAACTGTGACTAATGCATAGTCTAGTTAGAACAGCCAAAGTCCAACAGAGGGTTTTATCTGGAAAAGTCTGTTATCACATTGCTCACTCCAAGTCGACTGCCAAATGACGCGGAGCCGAGCCTTGAATACAGGACCATAGTCCATGTATGGAACAGGCACGGCAGTGACAGCACCAGAGCAGACAGGCTTAGCTGCGGTGTCAGCGAGCTCGTTCCCGCGAATACCAACGTGACCTGGTATCTAGAAGAACTGGATAGAAGAAGATGTTAATGATAAATGGGCCAGTTGGTTTTGAATATCGGCGAGAACATTGTGTGAACTAACGTGAAGCTATTCCAGGGCCTGTAGAGAGCTAAGCAAGTCGATAAATATAGTAAAATTTGAATACTGCTTAGCTTCTATGTGATATATGGCAAGAGAAATGGCGTACAGCTCTGCAGTGAACATAGAAACTGTAGAGAGGATTCTGCGAACAACCGTTGAACCTCAAAAAAAAAAAACATGGCAGAGCCCACAGAGTCATCTGATTTCGAACGATCCATATAAATGGGAATGGAAAGATGGTTGGGAAAATGTTCGGCAAATAGAAGACGGTACTTCCAATCGGGAGTATCTGCCTTTGTCATATGATTAAAAGAAAAGTCACACTTGGGAATGGTAATACGCCATGGTGGGATGGCTGACCAGCGAATACAGCAATGTTATCCTGGATACGAAGGCCAAAAGGAATGATGGCAGTCCATCTGTTCTGAAAATGCATGGCCTACTGAGGAAGGAAAACACCATCCCAGGTTGGATTCTGTGGCAAGGATCGAAGTTGTGAAACATACTATAAAGACAGGTGTAAGTAACGAAAATGTAACACTCTCTATACGAACTCTGGAAGTCCAGAGAGCCAGAGTCCTTGATAATGAACGGGGACCAGCATCTTCAAGGTGAATGTCTTGGTAGAACCATAGACCAAAGACCTATAATCCAGTTTCGATTGAAGGAGAGCATGATAGACCTTTAGCACAAAACACTGACCCACTTTCCAAGAAGTGAAAGATAAGACACAGAGGATGTTCAGTGCTCTTGTAAATTTGACTCATAGCTGCTTAATGTGTGGTATAAAGGTCAGTTTATGGTTAAAGATAAGCTACAAGAGCTTTGTCTCAGGAACCACATGAAGTACAATTTCACTGACACGGAGTTGAGGATTGGTGTCAATACCCTGTTGGCAGCAAAAGTGCATGCAAACGGTTTTAGAGAAAGAAAATATAAAACCGTTTGTTGTGGTCCACTTCAATAAATGACTCAAGGCAGTCTGTAGCTGCTGCACAACAAACATTACGTTCGACCACTAACACGAGATGCAAAAGTTATCAACATAGAGTCCATTTGCAACAGTCGGAGGGAGTTAGTTGTCCAGTGATGGCATTAATCTTTAAACTGAAAAGTGCGAACTCAAGACACAGCCCTGAGGGACTTCAAATTCCTGTAGGAAAGAACGGGAAAGTATCGAGCCTACGTGAACTTGGAATCGCCTGCTCATTAAAAAAATTAATAAAATTGAGTAAATGGCCACACAACCCATATGAGTGGACGTCTCACAAAATGATATACCTCAATGTAGTATCGTAAGCCTCATCATGGTCAAAGAATACTAATACAAGATATTGTTGCTTGAGAAAGCTTAAAGAAAGGTAGGACAATAGCCTGGTGTCACGCATCAGGAAAACATTCTCTTGCCAGATCCAGTTAACAACAACTAAAGAAATAGCAGGAGAAGTAGGAGAGAGATGGCGCAGCTTCTCGTAGTGTGTGGGTCCGACCAATGTATTGCTAGACTGATGAAGAGCCAGCATCAGTTCCACCAGTGTAAAGATTCGATTATTGTCATAGAAGTGATCAACTTAAAAGGAAAAAAAAACGATCGTTCTGCTTGAGTCTCGATGGCTAAGATAGTGAAGGATGAAGCAGAAGTGCTAGATGCCTGGCAGAACCCTTCACCAATAATATTGGCGATGCTCTGGGTATCAGAAACTTCCTGACCATCAAAAAGCAAGATGGAATTGGAGAACAGAAGAATACTGCCCACTAACCTTTCAAATCTTGTCCGATATGACTTTGGTACTGGTGGTAGAAAAGATGCTGGTTGTGAATTTAATTCAAAATTCCTGTTGACTTTGACATCTTACCTGCTGAGCATGTGCATGGGCTCGCTGAAAAGCGATGCAGTTCGAAAGTGTGCGATATCTACAAAAGGTATCCTCAACCTGTTATTGAGTCATCTGTGCCATGTGGCCGGTAGGATTCTACCACAGACGAGGATCATGTGGAAAACGTGTCAAGGTTTTAGGTATAGACAATACAGTCAGTTACTCCTGCCACACAGTATTCTAGTGATGGCCTAAAGATGATGTCAGGATTAAGTTTCGAGAGAGTAGAGAGAAAGGGCCAGTTGGCTTGGTCCAGCTTCTACCGAAACACGCGGGTTGGGTGGCATCGAACATCGCCAGTCTCTCTCAAAATGATAGGAGAATGATCACTGCCCCGTGTGTTACTGTGAACTTTTCATGAAAAGTGAGAAAAAGTGAAGGGGAGCAGACCGAGCAATTAATAGCAGTAAAAACTAAGTGCATTAAAATAACTATAAACACCAGTGTTAAAGAGAGAAAGATTGTGATCCAAGAGCACATGCTCTACTGAGAGACCTCTTTCATCAATATCAACACCTCCCCAGAGAAGGTTATATCCTTTAAAGTTCCTCAGGATTAAAAAGGGGTAATTCAAACTGTTCGACAGGTGAAAGAGAAAATAGTGATGGTATGACCCAAGGAAACATGGATGGCTATGGTCTCCAAGGATGTGTCAAATGGCAAAGATAGGGCGGACACATGCTGGTCGACCAACAATACCTCCCCTCCATGCACTCGTCCATCACACAACTTGTTATTTCTGTGCAAAGAAAACTGCCGAAAGGTGACTGTATTGGCAGGTTTCAGAAACGTTTCCTGTAAGGAAAGACACATAGAATGGTAAGAATAAATCAGTACTTTGATATCATCATGACTAGAGCATAAACCTCAACAGTTCCACCGTATCAAATTGGCCATTGTTACTTATGTATAAAAGAATTTGGTGGAAAGCTCTTCTGTTTTAGACCACGTCTTTTTTCTTTATTCTATTTATTAGAAGGAAGTCTATTGATCTTCATGGATCCTGCCATCTGTGTTTCTGTCATTGGAAAAAGATTCCACAGACTGAGAGTGTAAGCAAATGATCATTCTGCATTGCGAAGCGGGAGAAGAAAGTAGACCCGAAGAAATGCCAGAACCCAGAGCCAAAGGAAGTGGATTCAGAGAACCACTGGAAGAAATGGTGGGGACAGAAATGGGTGTAGACGATGACTCATCTACTCTCATAATCATGGAGGGCAAAAGACTATTGAAGTGATTTGAAAATGATTCTGTTGGAAGCATGGAAAGATCAAGCTGCACTCCCACTGTTACAATGGAAGAGAGTGCAGCAGCATATGTCCGAGATTGAGTGAGGAAAATTAATTTCTGAGCCCCTGGATAAGAAATATTTATGGTCTTTAAATATTGTTCCTCTTTCTCTTACACCACCTTAGGGCAAGAACGAAAGTACGAGGAGTATGAACCACTAAAACTGACAGAGTGTGGTTCAACTTCGCATTCGTAGGTGTCGTATCTTTGCCACTACAACGACCCCACGTTAAAGATTCACGACAAGAGATCTTTGAATATCTGAATCTCTGACACTGAAAATATGAGACAGGGTTTTAAATATATGCCCTGACCTTATAATTTATATATCCTGCTTTGTAGTGGCAATGTGAAAGTCGAAGTAATTACATTTGTATGTATTATACTTCCGTCTTTATGAGTGGAGCTTTGGTGCTGGAGAAACCTGTGAGGATTTCCGACTCGTGTATGTTCTTAAGTACTTCTCAACCATAACTCCTCTGAAAGAATTTAAAGTTGCATGGGGAGTAACCTCAATGTTCCTCGAATTCATGGATTTTAGATATAAGAGTTTCATTTCTGTTTAGGTGACAGTCAGTACTGCTGGCTGACATGCTGCATTCTCTGTTGTTAGTAGCTTTAAATTAAGGATTGTTATGTCTGAATGTTTAGGTTTTTAGAAGTTAACGTTTAGCCCACTGTAACAGGCTACAAATTATAGAATATATGTGTATTTCAAGTGGAAAATTAAGAATGTTATTTAATTTGTACGGGTAAATTAGATTTAATCGTATATGTATTGGTAAAAGTAGAATATAATGAGAAACTTTAATGGAAAACCATAATTAGCAATCTGACGAGTCACTTAATGGACTGCTTGATTGATAATGAAGGATAGAAAATATTTTACCCTTGTAGTGATTGATAAGGAGGGACGTAGATTTGATCACTTGTAGAAGAGTTTTATAGAGTTGTGGACATGACAGAATTTATGTGTCTTTTATCTGTGCATAATTTCATGCACTTCTAATGGCATATCATCAGAAAGGTTTAATGAAAACGACAGAGCATAACCTCTAGTTTGGAAAATGTAGAAACCACAGCTGGGTATGAATTATCTGATCTACTAACATTGTTAAACATAATATATAGTTATACGATAAGCACAACAAATTTGAGAAGTGTTGTTCTTTGATAGTAAACAATATAATACAGGAATGAGAATTTTGCTCAATGCAGCATTCGAGTGTGTTTTATAGCAAATCCACATCGGGCTATCTGCTGTGTCCACAGAGAGAAAGTGAACCTTTTATGTGTATATATTTATATATATATATATTAGTGAAATCAAATAAATATATTTGAATTCAGTTAAATAAATAAATAAAATCATGAGGAAGGATTGCGTTAGAAACAGCAAATCCCAACCTAAATCTGGGTCCTACTTCTGCAGTCACCTCCAAAAACATTGGATACACTTTATAATCCCACATTGTAGCTTGTATCCTAGGGTCTTTTTAAAAAATAAGACAGCGTATTTTGTTTAAGTTTTTATGTTAATGTGTTTTGTTTTGGCTTTTAAAATTATGCTAATAATATATATATATATATATATATATATATATATATATATATATATATATATATATATACTCACACTTACGTATAGAACATACAGACAATACGAATGTTATATGTGATAAAACATGTGGAAAGTCGAAACATGATTTTTCAGAACTAAGTATTTTAGTTCACCTTTACTAGAAGTTAAACTAATGTTTAATATATAAGGAAGCTGTGAAGTTAAATTGAAAAACAAATTCACAAACCACGGTATTGATTTGTAACAGGATTTGACAGGAATTTCAAAACAATTCTAACATACGATACAAACAAAAATCATCTTCAAAAGGAGACTTGTTTTTCAACCATGAGTTAAGACCTATCTCAATGGATAAGGCTGCTGAAATATTGATAATAATAAAAAGTTGGTTTTCCAATTATAACATAATAATTAAAATTCAGCCATTATTATTCATTTTATTATTATCATTGTCTCACAAGCCTCGAGAAAAAAACGATTATAAATATTTTATTCAAACATAGAAACCTACTAAAAATTCCTAAAAAGACTCTTTCTTTTGTTGATTCTAAAGATGAAGGAGAGTTTTTATCATTGAGATTTTTCCTTGTTCCTGGCAAGGTTTCTTTTCAAAACCATTCAAGCACCAAAGCTTACAGGAAAAAGAACTAGGTATACTGCGCCGAAATATATGCAAAGATGCTAAACAAACTGTTGTGAAGGTTGTAGGACTGTTTCGAAGTTGATTTCTAAAAGTCAAGATTTCCATCATTTAAAATGTTTTAAGAGTTTCTTCACTACGAAAATAAGCTCTTCAAAGCCATTTAAGCATCACAGAAATGTGGAAGCCATTTTGTCAACGTTATACTAGTAGGAAATGTTCAGTTTCATACTAGTCAGAAATGTTTCGTTTTATTAGAGTGATTACTGTGTATGTTAATAACAGTGTTTTCAGACTTATTATTATTTATTATAGTTTTATAAGCCGCTAAATAAAGTTACGAATATTTTAGGGAAACCTATACAGTACTAATGAACGCAGTATTAAATATGTCATAGGAAACCTATACAATACTAATGAACGCAGTATTAAATATGTCATAAGAAACCTATACAATACTAATGAACGCAGTATTAAATATGTCATAAGAAACCTATACAATACTAATAAACGCAGTATTAAATATGTCATAGGAAACCTATACAATACTAATGAATGCAGTATTAAATATGTCATAGGAAACCTATACAATACTAATGAATGCAGTATTAAATATGTCATAAGAAACCTATACAATACTAATGAACGCAGTATTAAATATGTCATAGGAAACCTATACAATACTAATGAACGCAGTATTAAATATGTCATAAGAAACCTATACAATACTAATGAACGCAGTATTAAATATGTCATAAGAAACCTATACAATACTAATAAACGCAGTATTAAATATGTCATAGGAAACCTATACAATACTAATGAATGCAGTATTAAATGTCATAAGAAACCTATACAATACTAATGAACGCAGTATTAAATATGTCATAGGAAACCTATACAATACTAATGAACGCAGTATTAAATATGTCATAAGAAACCTATACAATACTAATGAATGCAGTATTAAATATGTCATAAGAAACCTATACAATACTAATGAACGCAGTATTAAATATGTCATAGGAAACCTATACAATACCAATGAACGCAGTATTAAATATGTCATAAGAAACCTATACAATACTAATGAATGCAGTATTAAATATGTCATACGGTAGTTTAAAAATTAATTCAAGCACTCTTATTTTCTCACCCTTCACTCTCTGCTATTGAAAAATCAGGTGTTTCACTAATGCGAATTAATTGGAAAATAATTTGTGAAATTATAGCGCATTTATTGGAAATTGCTACGTTGAGGATTAATTATCTCGAATTCGATGTTCTTTATCATCACGAGTTCTCTGTTGTGCTTTATCTCTAAGTGGTTTTCTGCGACCACCTAAGTAGGTTTTCTAACATTAAACGAGAACTATAGTAGATTTCTCTAGTCTTGTGAGTAGTGATTTATTTCAGTGATTTTTGTATTTCGTTTGTTAAACACGTGTTTACATGAATCCCCAGGCATAGAACCACCTGGCCCGGCATGGCCAGGTGTGTTAAGGCGTTCGACTCGTAATCTGAGGGTCGCGGGTTCGAATCCCCGTCGCACCAAACATGCTCGCCCTTTCAGACGTGTGTGTGTTATAATGTGAAGTCAATTCCACTATTCGTTGGTAAAAGTGTAGCCCAAGAGTGAGTTGGCGGTGGGTGGTGATGACTAGCTGCCTTCTCTCTAATCTTACACTTCTAAATTAGGGACGGCTAGCGCAGATAGCTCTGGAGTAGCTTTGTGCGAAATTCCAAAAACAAACTAAAGAAATACGATATAAAGAAGATCTCCAAAAAGTGTTATCTAATAAGTGGAAAGATCCTTACTAACAACGATCTATGAAGAGGATCTAAAGAGCTTTATGTCTTGAATGCCCTCCATAAGAGGCACTGGAAGTACCTTACTTATTTATCAACCGAGTTCTAAAGCACCGGAAAGAAAAAGGAGAAAAGGCCAACTCTAAGTGATCCAAACAAGGACATTCTTTAGGGAATGAGAATCAAGTAAAGAATTGACATAAGACACTGAAAAGTGAAAATGTTTGGTGTTTTCGTCGTGTATGCCACATGACAATAATAGAGGATTATTCCGATTTATTAACTTTGAAAAACGTATATGAGTGATTCTGTTGTGTATAGATCCTGTACAATTTCCTAGTTGTACATCGTTACGTTTTTTCTTCTAGGAATAAATAAAATACTTTATTTTGTTGTATATCCAAAGAATCTGAAATATTTGAGATATAGAACCACCAAAGACAGCACAATTGCTGCGGAACATAATCTACAACCTCAGTGAAAAAGTTATACTGTGTTCTAATATCAGTGGTTCACATTGCGACTAAGGGTAAGGTCAAAACTTAGAAAAAATATGGTAATGCCCTCTAGTGGCTTAGCAGTATGTCTGCGGACGTACAATGCTAGAAACCGAGCACCGATACCCGTGGTGTGCTTAACTACAAACAAGCAAGATGCGTGATTTTTGTATCACCCTGTATATTAATGCACATAACACATGGAAACAAAAGCAATTACAGACCAAAATATATGAAATGGGTTGAATTAATGTAAGGATAATAGAAAATAGATGATTTGATAACATTGTATGGTTGAATATAACTATTTCACAAACTCTCAGAAGAGAAGTTAAAAATGTTAACATTTAGTTTCCCTATAGTGTACACGATATAAGGTTGAAGACATCTTTTAATAAAAAAAACGATTGGCATTTACATTGATTTTATTTCGTAATATCTCTTATATTTTATTTAAAGATTTTTGTGAAAATATTTTGTAATGTTTAGATGTTACTGGCAAAGATCAGACGAATGTATTGTGACGGGTGCCGTACCCAATGTGCCACAGAATCTGCTCATCTATTAAAGTTAAATAACTGACGGGTGTATGAAGCAAAGCTTCATGACATGATGAGACACAGTCACATTGGATGATGTCATTAATATTTCATGACTCTTTATTAATTTCTCAATGATACACAGTCATAAAATATTTTGTACTTGATGAGATGTTTCAAAAGTTTTTATCTGTTTAGTTTGCAGTCATACTCTAAAAACGCAGTCCAGAAAATCAGTGAGATTACCTTTACTAGTTATACTGTATTATCTCTATAGTAGTAACATCTGTTCTGCCCAAGAATCTACAGTGTTGAAAAGACTTGTGCTATAATACCTTTTTCTGTCAGAGATGACGCAATCCCGAAGGTAAGTTGATCATTGATCTTCACTGGATAGAGAATCAACTTGATCTGTTGAATTCAGACATGCCTTTTTGACCAGTTCTACTAGAATATCATTAAATACAAACTTACTTCAATATCATTGTATTTAGTTAAATTCACTTCAATATTAAGAGAAGGAAAGTGCTAAATGCACTCTTATTGAAACAGTTGTGTGTTTATGTACGTATTCTGAATTCCTTTATAAAGATTGTTTTTGTTTCAACCATTTGTCCAACTTCATTATTTTACACACTATAGAAAAAATCAAATGATTTATCAGATTTTGAATTATTCTCCTTATTTTATGAATGATTGTATTATTATTGGCTGGTCCATATATCATAAACTTGTCAGGAAATTGGTTTTTAATGAAAGTCCCACATACTGATAGGAGGGAGAAAGAAAGAAACATTTTGATGCCACAATAAACTTATTCCACAGTTTCTAGAGTGATAACGTGTGTTAGCGGTTAACTAATTTTCTGAGTTTACGTTTGAAGGGATGCTTCCAACCAAAAGAGTTACGTTTTCTGGGTATCGTTTTTTTGGACACACTACCTAAATTGAATGTTTCCCAGTAGAAATATATATAGAGAGAGATGGTTGTATAGAAGAGATGTCAAGTCTAGTATAAGTGTCTCTTCTACAAATAAGACTTCTACCAGCATTGCAAAATGATATGACTTTATTTAGTCTGGCTGCAACTACTGATTCTGGGAGACCCATACCACTCTAGCAAATGGTACCTCTGAGGATAAATCTTGGAGAAAGAAGAGTGTGGGCAACTGAGAGTTACCAGAATACAAAGGCACTTGACAACTTTGAAATTGTATGGTAAGATCTCTACCAAATTTCTATTCTAGGTTCTTGTCAATTATAGCACAACAGGCATAGCTATGGTAAAGAAGCTGGATATGCTGGTGGAAAACAAATTCTGTCAGTCAGAGTCGTTTCTCCAGCAGATAATGCAAATGACACCCATAGGTAAAGAACGTGACATTTAGTGTGAGATACCTTTAAAGACTAAAGAACTCCCGATAACATTTGTAGCAGCTCTTAATACTTGGTGTTATGCAGGTCTGTACAATAAGTCATAATAGATCAGGTACCAACAACCCTTTGATGTGCCTGAGTGGTTTTTACCAACCCTTGAGGAAATCATTGGTATATTTCATTCCCATCCATTGAAATTATAAGAAAGTTTTCTGTGAGACGTGACAACAGATCACTTTCCCAATATTTGACTCTTTCTTTTCAGGTTGGGTAGACTTCATCGACTTTTAACCACTAAGTAATCATATCAGGAAGCATAATATAATATTTAATATGATGCATGTATTTTCAAGAAATCTTGCAAGCTGTCAGTAAACATTACAAATATTGTTTACACAAAAGGGAAGGCAGCTAGTCATCACCATCCGCCACTTACTATTTTACCAACGAATAGTGGAATTGATCGTGACCTTATAATGCTCCCACGGGCAGATTTTTATATTAGGGTTAAAATACTTTTCTTCGTCTGAAAGTTTTACGTAACCTCTTAAAACTCTTCAATAAATATCATATATTTTATTGGTAATATATTGTATTTTATTTCATCTGTTACTCTCTCTTCCCTCGCTCTAATATGAACTCGTTTGATTCATCGTTATTGTAACTATCGTAACAAAATAGAAAATACATTTATGTTACTTTTTGTTTTAGAATGATTGCAGATCGTAACAAAAAACTACAACTGTTATCCTAAATAGCTTAAATATAGCAACAGTCGACATCTTTCTACATAATTTTATTGTTTTATTACTCTGTGAATCTGTCTAACTAATTATTCCACCATAAAAGTTATAAATTATTCAGCAAATGCATTGCTCATATTACATATTCAATACCATAATTGCGAGCGTACCTTAAAGGAATTATTATTATATTTTTCACTATCTTACCAAATCTAATAAGTTTCTAATTTCCACATTCCAGCTATTTTATAAATAAAACACATACATAAAAAGCACGAAGTATACTACTTATGTTTAAATTGTGTTATTTTTACTATCAGTTGCCAATGGCATTTAAGCCTACTTTTTATAATGATAGTTATGGTATATTAAAAATTTCTATTTATTTAAGTAATGGACCTAAGAACACAGAATAATAACATGTGCAAAGCAAATTATGTTTTATAAATATTATAATTTAACTGGATTTCCAGCTAATGTAAAATCGCTTAAAATAATTCGTTTATCTACTTGATTTAAATTCTATAAGATAAACTTTGAAACTGAGATATAATTGACAATTTCTGTAATGATAATTATAAATGGTATAATAGATTAAAACTATGCCATACAATTGGTTATACGTGATATAATATGAAACGTTTGGGAGATAATTATAAGTAATTTGAGAAAGATAAAAGGTGACAAGTGGGTATAACGATTATGCTAATAATCTAGACCATGTGGAGTGAAAGTGGCTCAATAAAGCATTGAAATGTAATAGATACTGTGGTACAGTCATATAGCCTTTGGAACATTGTTCGTCATCGTCAGTACGGACAATCAGGAAAAAGGAAAGTATGCTAACCTTTTGTATGGATTTTTCGGTGCGTTAACATAATTTATGTAATGCTTTTCCATTACCTTAGATAGATAGCAATTAAAACTTTGGATCTGACAGCTGAATACTGTTGAGACAAGATGACGATAAATGCTTTTAGCATGAGAAATGGTTTGCAAGAATTTAAAATCATGTCATTTGGTTTCCCTAATGTAATACACCTGATACTTTTGAATAGCTGATGAAGCTGAAACTCATTGGGCTTCAATGGAAATAAGATATTGTGTATGTTTATAATGTGTTGGTGTTTGGCTGAACTTTAGAGTTTGTGACCGAGAATCTGAAGATGATATTCCAGTACATGCAAGAGACAGGCCTGATCTGAAACCAGGGAGTAGGTGGAGTTTCTTGGTCACATTGAGGGTACATTTAGAGTCTCAACAGGCTTAGCTGAAGTAGCTGCGTTGAAAGAAATTTTCCAGTTTACGTTTTTAGCCTAGTTTATGCCTAACTTGTATAACAACAACACTGTTGGCTCTTACTAAAGTAAAAGTGCATTTTGGATGACGCACAAAACGTGAGTAGGCATTCCAATCCTTAAAGCTTGCTTTAATGGATTTTTCAATGGATGTTCTCCCAACGAAACTGAACATTGACTTCAATGACAGTGGAGTCAGAGCACTGTTATCATAGTTGCAGGATAGAGTATGATAGGTAATCATGTTCACTTCTACACTTACAACTTCCGGATGCACATATTTTATATGAAGAAAGTGTTAGAGGCTAGTATTCATGAAACACTATTGTCACCATCTGTATAGTAGGAATTTCATCATCAGGTAGAGCAATGGATAACGATGCTGTAAGAATATGATTTTGTCATCATTCATCTCCTGAGTTATTTTACTGCACTCGAGAATCTGATGATTGGTAACAACTTGAATATTTTGAATTTCAAGCAATCATGTGATGCAAACTGTAATAAATGTGCTACATTTTGCGATTTACACCTGGTATTAAAAGATAGGATTGTCAGATAATTAAAAAAATCCTGATTGAAAGGGCATCACAATTCACAATTTATATAATGTATTGATACTATAGATCATGTGAGAGTTGAAGCCATAATAAAATTTGGTCATGAAGTAGATGACTTCAATGAAGAACAAGTGGTGAAGTTAATCTTTTGGGATGATCAATTTAAAGACCCTGACATCCCGACCTAGTGTGCATGCTCTTTACCGTCCAGCAAGGTCAAGTCCAAATAGCATTAACAGAGGAGTACATCGTTAATACATGTAACCTGTACAGTGTGTGAAACCAAGAGAATACTCGAACAGTCTCGTCTATAGAGGTTGGCAATAAATATTGTATTTCAGTCTCTGATACTGTACGAGGATATTGCTACAAACTTGTAACGGTGACTACTCCACAAAATGAGCCTAAGCTTTACCACTGATTTACATGATAGCCCAGATCGTCATGTATATGTCAGCCATGACCTGGATAGCATGTTTGCAATCACTTGAAGAAATACATAATGGTCATGAAATTAATTTCGAGGGGCAAATCTTTGTTGACAATTGAAATGATAGATGTGGCGAAGATTCGCATTTCACCAGATTGGATAATACAAACTATTCCTGAAAGAATAACGTGAGGCAAATAATTGTCATATGTAATATCGACATATAGAACAGGAATGAACAAGTTTTTTACCAAACCTACTTTTGTTTGGTTGTAGATGTGATGGATGGCTCTCCAACTAATATTAATAACAACCGAAACATATAAGTTTGTCTGATAACAACTAGATAAAGCAGTCCTACAACAGAAGTGATATAAGCAGATAATTGAAATAATGGATGTTCCATGGTGTTGACTGAACATAGTTGTGGTACATGTCAGCTGCATGAAAACAGCTTGGATCTATCTGGATTGGTTTATACATGAAACCCTGAGAAGATGGCCCTCTAATATACAAATTTTAGTAAGCATTAATGTAAGAAAATATTTGGAATACACAAACAAACTGTATTTATACATTACAGATGAGCATTTGTTGAACTAATTTAACCAAAAGTCTTGAAAATAAATCAATGAGTGAAAGAGCGTCATCTTCAGTGCCAAAAGTTTTAATCTGTTTCTCTAAATGTATTTTCGTCATTTTAAACCCTGCAATAATCTCCATTTATGATTAGCAGTTGCTTTTATTGTTGTAACGTGTTCGTTGCATAATAATTTATTTTAGTATGGTCATTTATTTCAATGCTTTAAAGGTATTTTTGATAATGTACTATTTTTGAAGTCATTGTAGAAGTTTAAATTTAAAACCGTTCATTCTTAAAGGTTTTTTTTTCAGATTTTTAGAGTTGTATATACGAAGTTTAAGAGAGATAACTTTTCTTTCAATAACGTAAGTTTATTACATTTAATTTTAACTATAATCAAAAGATTGAAGTTACAGGATTTTATCATTTTATCATGTATGTATCTTTTCAATTAAAGCTAAATGTATTTCTGTTTAATTATTTCGTTTCTTTTGTAGTAAGTATTATTTTATTTTAAATCTGTGTTAAAAGGTTTTATGAATTTGAAGTTTATGATAAAGGGCTTACGACGTCTGTGTAACATGCATATGTTCTTAGGAATGAACAGTATCTTAGTTAAATAGTTTTTTTATCTTCTTACGATTATAAACTTTATTGGTTTTAAAGCTAAATTTAATTATAGGCTTCAGAACAAGACTGAAAGAGAAAAAGAGAGGGAACATTTGATGTGTAGAAATATGTTTTTTAACTGCTTTATGTATAAAATGATTTAAAAATTGCTTAATTTATTTGCTTTGTTTTTAGCTTTACCATAAATGTGTCGTCAATAAACATGTTGTTTGTCAACTTCAAGTTGTCTCCATTTTTATTTTCTATAGTAGGTAACGGATATTCTGCCTGAGAAGATATTACAGTAACATGTAGCTCCTGAATTGAAAAGATTACCATTGTAATAACCTTCGATAACCGAACTATCGTTCTCTGAACAATACAGCCAATAAATATTTGAGAAACCAAATGTCAGAAAGTAATGTTTTTGAATAGATAATGAAACTGAGTTTACCCATGGAATCCATTTGTGCTTTCTTGGCTCAGTTCAACTAGGTGTTTTCGAGTATAGACTTACATCAAGACCGTTCTGTAAGTCTTGATAGAAGGAAAGGTATGGAGTTAAACATACCGTAGTAGAAGTGATTATCGTGTCACGTACCCAAGTAGGTATGCTGTATTTTCTTTTTGTTTGTTGAATAGTAAAGAGTGTCTTTACTTCTACCACCACCTTTTCCAGTTTTGTTATTGGGAAAAAAACGTTAAATTACAAGATTGGTAATCAGTCTCCTTATTTCCTGAGTAAATATGATGCTGTTAGAGGGCCAAACTATTTGATAATTGCTGATAATTAAATTTCTACTTGTTGAAAAGTTCAACCATATATTACTGGTTGGCTATCATACCAGACTGTAGATCTAATGTTCCATGGTTTGCATTATATTACCCAGAAAAGGAAATTTCACTCTGTACTTTAGAACTATGGTTGTATTTAAAATTGATTGTCAAATTCAATTACACGAATAGCCCAAGAATTAATGGTAGTGGCTGGTGTTGGCTGCTTTTGCTCTAGTTTATCACTATAAAACTAGGGATGATTACTGCAGTTATCCCTCAAGTAGCTATGCACTGAATTCAACAATGTTTCATTTGTTATTCCCTCATACAGTGTTTGATGATGTAATTACTAATACTTCATAGTTACTTAAATCTAAGTTATTAATACCGTCTCACAACAGATAACTTCCAGACATATCTCGCTATTAATTTCATTGAATAGAAAGCACTTCGTCAATTAAGATCAAGTTCAAACATATTTTAGGCGTTAACTTTTTCCAGTCCAGTGAATTTCAAGTTGTTTATTCATGAGCTAAATATTATACTTTTAAAACGTTATTGCTTTCTTTCTGCTGAAACCATGATGAAAATAAAAAAATAGTGAAAATATCACGATTTCAAAGTTTATTAAACATAAAATATACTATGAAAGTTATTGAAAATAAAAGACTAAATTATTAAACCTCTAATTATAACTCAGATTTTTTCAACTCAAAATAAAACTTCTAAATCCAGATAATTTATTGGACAGTTTCTCTTTAATCATTTCGTTTATACATAAATTGTCTTTGTTTAGTATACAAGAAAACTCTTTCTCAGCTGGTATCTCTAACGAAGCTAGCATTATGACCGACAACAGGCACTAAGTAGTGCAGTGCCAGCTACTATTGTCAAACAGTATAGCTACATAGCAATCTAAACCTACTTGCAGTGACTTTTATTTCTTGTTGTAACGACAAAATGTCTTTAACAACATGGCAAAATGCTAACTGGTTATCATCTTTTAGAGGAAAAACAATTGTGTATCAAATAAGATAAATCGTACAGATACCCGAGTTTTTAAGGGAAGTATGGAGTTATCAATCCATTTTCTAATTCTATATTAAAAGGTTTAGTAGCTTACTATTACATGTCGTTACACTTCATAAAAAGATATTCCCTACTGAATGGTTTTGAACATAAAATATATCATCCTTCTGCACAGTCGGAGAGGATTGGCTTAAAACTGAAGCAAAGCATTACGCTTTGTTATGGTTGCCCATCTTTTCTTTTGTTGTCAGTTCAATAATTGGTGTTCTATTCCATTCTAGTTCTGTAATGGGTTTACATTATCAACACTCTGAAGTTGATCATGAGTCCAGTTGAAAGTACACTACTGAGTTAGGATTGTAAAAACTGCTTCTGTTCGTAATAAGGTTCCACTATTTTCTCTGCTTGAATGATGTTGACACAGCAGCTGGTGTGATTGTAAAGTTAAGAGTTAAAATTATGGGTTACTTTCATAGTTTTCATTAATTACATTAACTGTCCACTAATTTTGTTAACAAGATGTTTGGAATTTAACATTGTCTAAGTTAAGGCTTGTAGTCCTTCATGATATGGTGAACAATTTAATGATACAATCACAGATGGGATATTGATAGTTAACTGTTCTTAAAGAATACTATAAGTTAAGCTCAAATAAAGAGGTGTCAAACAATTGAACTTCAAGGTGCTGTTCATCAGTGTTATATTGAAGGGAAAAACTGTATTTATGCTAACTCTATTTAAGAAAAATTGCCCTTGGTGATATAGAGCATTGTATAAATGTTCAACCATCTTAAATTAAAGAATTCTACTAACATTTTAAGCTAGCTGAGAGTCAAATCTTTCTTGTATCCAATAAAATGTCTTTAACAAAACACAGAACAGAAAAGGATGTCTAGAACTTCAAGTGCAATCTTATATACTGTCACACTTTTTTTCCTGCTAACATGTCATATATTTATTCTACTCCAATCATCAATAGTTTACCTCCATGTTCTAAAGAAACATAGCTACGGAACTCAATTTTTTGAATAGTATTCCAAGAAAGTTCATGGTTTCTTTGATGTCTTCTGACATCAAACATAGAATTCCAAGTAAGTTCATGGTCTCATTGATGTCTTTTGACATCAAACATAGAATTCCAAGTAAGTTCATGGTCTCATTGATGTCTTCTGACATCAAACACAGATCATTTACCCACAGCACTACATAGATGAATAACTTCTTCTAAAGTGGACTAAATGGTAGCTTTATATGTAAGTCCTTACTATAATTTCTTCTCAGGCACATTGTGCTACTACATTAAGAGTAAAAAGAGTGAAAGAAATAAAAACAGCATATTTTTGGCAAAATGAAAAATAAAATATTAATTAGATATTTCAGACAACTAGTTTTGGTAACATAGTTACTATCATCAAGGAAGGGCAGGCTGAAGTCTTCTGCTTGAATTAAAAGAAAAAAAAATCTTTCGATCTCTGAACGAATTCTCCGGTCCGTGAGTAACATCAATCTCTGTAAAACCCAAAGTACATAAAGCCTATGTCCAATGGTTTATGTAATTTTGGAGTGACCCACGTCCTTTCATTTTAGTCTATATAATTCTCACAAGGTTCCTTTGAACATGTGTCAGTGCATATGCAATACATAGGAACTAACAGTTCACTATCGATGCAATACTTTAAGACAGAATTTGACATCTTGGAAATTGTGCCATGTGATATGATAACAGTGAATATCAAATATTTCGGGTTACATCAGTAATGATATGCAGAAGTGAAGTCATAATATATGATTTCGTTCATTGTCTTATAGTTCATTATAGTGTTTGATAGCGTTAGTAAAAATATTGGAAAACTTCCATATGGCCTACATCAATAGTGACACCTTCAACAAAAGGCTCTACACCATGGATTGTTTGTGAAGGAGCGAAAGCGCCATGAAGTTACTAATTTCAGCAATGGAACTGTAGATACATGCATAAATATATGTGGCTCTTTAATATAACAATGAAAAGCCAACATTGCTGCTTACAATAACAAATGGTAGCTGCAAATTATAGGCTTTCACATTATGGGCCATAAAGGTGGCTTTCACATTAAGTTTGCAAACTTGCTCTAAATATGATACTTCCTGTTTGAACTTATTAAAAAGAACAGTGACAAAATTTCTCGTTGATGTAAAACATTTTTCATGTGGTAGACAATAATTACAAATGTTATTAACGTTATTTAACATATATGAAACATTGTGTGTCATGTCAAGTAGGCGTTTCCAAATGTTTCATCCATCATCTAAGATCGATGGAACGTTCAAAGTGATACAAAACAAAAGTATATAAGATGTTCCTGAAGAGACTACTTTGATAATTGTTGATAACAGCAGTGAAATAGATCAAGGACGTAAACCTGGAAAGTTTTACAGTAAAGTTTGTGATATCGAAAAGAGTGGAAGAGTTGTAGGTTTGTTTTAATATTTTCCCACAGTCTGTACAGTGCTTGAATAAGTCACGCATATGTGTAGCTATTTTTCTCTTCAGATGGTAATCATAACAGCTTTGTACCTGAAGAGAGGTGATGACAGTCTGTTCAGAGAATTAAAAGTGCAGCCAGAAATTTGAAGACATTTATGGAAGAAAGCACAGAAATAATGAGCGAGTAGTGACAGAACATTTGTCCTGGGGAGGAAGAACCTAAGAAAATAGTATTATCAAAGTTGAGATACATTTGAAAGATAATGATTAGCGAAAGGTTAGGTGTAAATACCGTTTGGGATTTCTAGTACTCGTTCTGGTCTGGTAAAATACCAATATCTTAGTGTAACTTGTAGACAAAGAACGTGTTTTGTGTGTGCGTGTTTTTCACGATATAACCATTACAAATCTTTTGACAAGTATGGGGTTCTATTTAAGGACAAATTCAGCATGGATAATAGCATGAAATAGGTAGAAAACGTATTTATTATTAATTGTAATGTTTCTTTTTCAAGATCGTTTCCAGATTTAAATATTTGACACAAGAAAGTCCACTACTTAATGCATTATATCAATATCCAACCTTTTCTGTAACAAACAAATTTATTTTAATGTAGTTCGAGGGCTATTTTCACTATCCGTCTCTAGTTTACAAGTGACATAATAAAGGAAAGATAGCAGCTAATCAACACCATCCATACACAACTCCTGGACTATTCTTTACTAACGACTAGTAAAAAGTCGGGCTTGTTTTATGACAGGATGCAAGACTGCAATGCAGCTATCTCGTTTATGACGTCAGTGATGTTTAAATTTTGAGATTTGGGAAAAGTTTGTTATGTAGACACAGAGTGAGAAACTGTCGTGTTTCCAGACTTTGTCAAGCGAATCGTTCTCACACTTTAGTGGTGAATTATTTTCGTCAGTGGCAGTAATTAAATGTGTATGTCGGATGACACTCTTATTACCATTATAAAACGATACACAAAATTCAGTTAGAAAGAGATGTTACGGAATTACGAAAGATGTATTTCGTGCTACAAACAAAATTCTGAGATTTAATTTAATCTTTAATATCAATGAACATTTTCCGAAGGTTTAAATACGTTTGTTTTTTCGTTAAAGTCATCGGCTCTGTTCTAACTTTCATTTAACAAAACTACTGGTCAGCCGGACATTCCAATAAATATTACATTTCATTCTCTGTTTTATTTAAGGCCTGGCATGGCCAAGCGCGTAAGGCGTGCGACTCGTAATCTGAGGGTCGCGTGTTCGAATCCCGGTCGCGCCAAACATGCTCGCATTTTCAGCCCTGAAGACGTCATAATGTGGCGTTCAATCCCACTATTCGTTGGTAAAAGAGTAGCCCAAGAGTTGGCGGTGGGTGGTGATGACTAACTGCCTTCCTTCTAGTCTTACATTGCTAAATTAGGGGCGGCTAGCGCAGATAGCTCTCGTGTAGCTTTGTGCGAAATTCAAAAGAAACAAATAATTCTAACGTGATTCAAATTATTCATCAGTAAAAATGTAACTTAACGTGTAACTGAACAATATTTAGGAAAGGATTCACTAAACATTTTACAAACAAAATGTTTAGTGTGATTAATAATGATATTTGGGGATTGCTTTATGACATTAAATATACATTTGCTTAACTACAGAATTCAACGTTTTAATTATCCATGCACATTTTCAAAAGAAATTCATATACTTTAAAAAGTTATATGGTTTATGAACTCATCTTTCGACAACTAGATGAAAATCCTAGATACTACATTAAAGTAAGTAAGAAGCCCACCAACAGAACCAGTCTCACGTTGGGTTACAATTACTAATCTGAGTACTGAAATCCAATGAGCTGTGCAGGCCTTTTGTAAGTAACTGAGCGTAACCCAAGACCGTATTAAACTTTACATATTCGCTTATTCGTATAACGGAATAGTTGAATAAATAGCAAGCTATTATTTTTGTTCAGAATCAGATCCTAGGAGATAACAGATATTGTCAGTCGTCAGTCATAAATACTGCAGATCCAGTGAAGTCGATATATCTTTACAGATTTTTGTTTACGCTCATTCAAAAGTTCTTAGAAATGACAAAGTTTTTACAAAAACACCTTCTCTCCTCCCACTTATGATGAGAAAAAACACAAAATACGATTCAGAAAGTCTAAATTTTGTGTATGAATGGCTACATGTTACTCAGCTTAGACATAAGTCATTATGCACAAAAACAAAGTAGAACAATCATGAATTACAACACAGATTTACGATAGGGTAGGAAAAAAAATCAAGTGGTTTATTAGCCTCAACTGTTTGCCACATTAACTGTGTGTATAGGAAGTTAATAACTTTTTCGATTTGTACTGTATGCTCCTCAGTGGTACATCTGTACGTCAGTGGACTAGTAAAGCTACAAATCGGGTTTTGATACCCGTGGTGGGCAGAGCACTAAACGGCCCTCATTCAGCTTTTTTCTGAACTACAAACAAATAAACAAACCGAACTGTATAACAGCAGAATTACAAGATATGTATGTGTAACTAAGGTAACAAATAAGAAATACATTATCCAACTGGACAAGTGTATTTTGCAAAATAATACGAATAAGTTAATTTACATCAGTATCAATTAGACTATGGTTTGAATTTTTTTATTCGCTTAAAATTATTCCAAAAATAAGTTGTGAACATTTATTTGTCTCTTTTACAACTGTTTAGAACTGTTTTGCATTTATAAAACTTAATAATGCTTTAATCCATTCGAATTCAAAAAATACCTTATATTATAGCACAATTTGTAACGAAACCAAGAAAGTACAAATTTACCTCTGATAAAATTAACTGTTGCACGAATACACATTATGGTAACTGTATAAACGAATTGCATACAACAATTAACACACTACTAATTCGTTACTTACTCATTTTGAAGGTTTATTCTTGTTTTTGAGCTTTGATCTCAACATGAACAATCAATTATTTTAATAAACTGCTATACTGTTTAAGATCTTGATTTTTGGCTTTTAAACTCAAAATCCATTATCCATAAGCCTATATACTCTAGTGGAATTATTTTCATGATGTATACGTCACATTGACGTCTATTGCACATTTTTATCAGAATATAACTTTTTAAGCCATATGGGTAACTGAAATTTCAACTAAATCTGATATTATGAAAAACTCTTCAAGTATGATGATTTGCATAAAAGTAACTAAGTGTATATATACAGTCATGTGAAAAAGTTAGGATACCCTATGAAAACCTGTGTAATTTTATAACATTTTTGGACATGTAGATACGTAATCTCAATTTCAACAATACTGAGAGATTATAGGAATATAACTAAACAATTAAAACTGAAGTAAAGACTTTTCAAGATCTGCTGTGAATGTAATTCTACAAAAATGCATATTCTAACTGAGAAAAAAGTTAGGACACCCTACCCCCTAATAGCTAGTGTTACCCCCTTTGGCTGAAATAACTGCAGTGAGACGCTTCTTGTAGCCATCTACCAGTCTCTGACATCGGTCTGAAGAAAGTTTTCCCCACCTCCTCAATGCAGAATTCTTTCAGCTGTGAGATGTTTGAAGGGTTTCTTGCATGTACAGCCCGTTTCAAGTCACCCCACAACATCTCAATGGTATCAAGATTTGGGCTTTGACTCGGCCATTCCAGCATTCACCATTTCTTAGTTTTCAGCCAGTCCTTGGTGGATTTACTGGTATGTTTTGGGTCATTGTCGTGTTGCAGGGTCCAGTTACGCTTCAGCTTTAACTTTCTTACAGATGGACGCACAAGTTCCTCAAGCACCCTTTGTTACACAGTAGAATTCATGGTGGATTATACGATTGTGAGCTGTCAAGGTCCTGCTGCAGCAAAGCAGCTGCAATCCATGACACTTCCACTTTCATACTTTACAGTTGGTACTAGGTTCTTTTCCTGGAATGCTGTATTTGGTTTACGCCAAACATGTCCTCTGTTCTGGTGCCTAAATAATTCAATTTTGAATTCATCTGTTTAAAGAACATTATTCCAGAAGTTCTGATCTTTGTCTACATTCTCTCTGGCAAACTTCAGTCTGGCCTTGATGTTTCTCTTAGAGAGCAAATGTTTCCTCCTTGCACACCTCCCATGCAAGTTAAACTTGTGCAGTCTCTTTCTGATTGTAGAGGCTTTTATATATTAACCAACAGTAGCCAGAGCCTGCTCTAGGTCCCGTTATGAAATTTTAAGGTGTTTGGAGACCTCTTTAAGCATCTTGCGGTCTACTTTCGGATTAAACTTGCTTGGACGACCAGAGCTGGGTATGTTGGCAGTTGTTTTGAAAGCCCTCCACTTGTTGACTGTTTTCCGGACTGTGGAATGGCTGATTTCAAAATCTTTTGGGATCTTTTTAAATACCTTACCAGACTAATAAGCTGCTAGAATTTTCTTTCTGAAGGCCTTAGACAACTCTTTTGCTCTCACTATGGTGCTCACTCTCACTTCAACAGTCAGGAGCACACCAAACTAAATGTCTGAGGTTTAAATGGGACAAGCCTCATTCAAAATGCTGAGTAACGATCTCCTAATCATGTGTACCTGGTGTGATACACCTGTGTGTGTGTGAGTTGAGCCATTTTAAGTGGGAATAAATGTGGGGGTGTCCTAACTTTTTCCTCAGTTATAATATGCATTTTTGTAGAATCACATTTACAGAAGACCTTGAAAAGTCTTTTCTTCAGTTTTAATTGTTTAGTTATATTTCTATAATCTCTCAGTATTGTTACAATTGAGATTAAATATCTATATATCCAAAAATGTTACAGAAATAGACAGGCTTTCATAGGGTGTCCTAACATTTTCACATGACTGTATATAAACACACAAACAGACACTTATATATAGTTTCTACAAAAGATCGGACAGTTTCAAACTAAGATTTTAGAGACTTGTTATGCTTTTTTGATAGATTGTTTAGGCAGAGTATTCATGTTGAAACTTGGTAGAATGGACGGCAACTGACTGTTGTGGAGACACAAGTGTAGAAGACGACGTTTCGAAAGTCTTCCGCTTTTCGTCTTCAGGTAAGTATGTTTGTACGTGTAGGTGTTGTCGGTCTTTTATAGTGTCCTCGTAGATTGTGGAGAACGTGTTATGACTGGTTAGATTATCACAGTTTCTAATATAAAAAGATCACCAATGATTCTACAAAAAAGACAGAGGGACTCATCAATAAAACGCTAATCAAACTAAAGAACAAGGGTTAATCAACGAAAAACTAGCCAAAGACTTAAGATCCAAGGAAAATTTCTTTCCTCAGCTCTACGGACTACCTAATGTACACAAAATTAATATACCTCTATGGCCTGACATCAGTGCTCAAAACTCGCCTTGCCATCAACTGGCTACTTTTCTAGTATCTATCTTATCTTCACTACGGGAAGCAATGAACATCACATTCAAAACCCAACAAATTTCATAGGACAATCAGAAAGCTACACATCAAATTCCAAGATATTATGGTCAGTTTTGACGTCACAGAGCTATTTGCCAATGTTCCAACCTCAGAAACCCTTCACATCATCAGACAACGACTGCTGAATGACAACTCTCTATCACAAAGAACAGATACGAAAATAGACGCCATAATGGAACTAACAAGCATTTGCCTACAATCAACCTATTTCTAATACAACGAGTAATTCTACAAACAAACAGATGGTCTAGCCATGAGATCACCATTTTCTCCAATCCTAACAGACATTTTCATGGAAGACTTTGAATAAAGAGCCATTTCGTTCACACCTATAAAATATAAAGCAAAGTTTCTACAAACGTTATATTGATGAGACATTTGTTATTTGGCCCCACGGACATGAAAACTTACCAGCCTTCTTAGAGCATTTCAATTCCGTAGATAAAAGAATCCACTTCACTATGTAAATAGAGGAACAAAACAGCCTATCGTTTCTTGACATACTCATCAGCAAACAAGCAAGACAAATAACCACAACTGTATACAGAAAACACACCCACATGGACAGATACCTAAACTTCTAGTCCTATCATCCAACCTTGATAAAACGTGGTATAATCCAATGCCTAAACAAGAGAGCAGAAAACATTTGCGATAAGACATCCATCGAAGCAGAACACCAAAAGATCGTAGAGAGTTTTAAACAGAATGGTTACACCTCCTCCTTCATCAAAAACTCCTTGAAGAGGACCATGACAGAAAGAAAAGATCAGAAAGTCACCACCACTACCACCACTTACCTACCATACCTACAGCGTTTCAGTGAAAAACTCAAACGCATAGCCAAGAAATTCAACATAGAAGTCCGGTGGAAATCTTACAATAAAAACAAACAGCGACCTACCAAAGAGAATCTCAAGAACGTCATCTATGGAATTCCGTGTTCTTACAACGATACATACATTGAAGAAACGGGAAGAAAGCTCACGACAGGAATAAAAAAACATAAAGATACGACAAGTCTCTTTGAAAACACAAAATTCAGCCATTGCAGAGCACGTCACGTCAACTGGACACAGAATAAATTGCATAAAACTAGAATAATCGACACAGATAAATTCTGGAAGACAAGAAAAATCAAATAAACGTTTTATATTAACACTATTAAATCTTCACTAAACAGAGATTCCGGATTAGAGGTGAGTAACCTGTGGTTGCCATTGGTTGAATCTACAGGAAGTCCCTCCTCCAATCAGAAACAGTGATAATCCAACAAATCATAACACGCCCTCCACAATCCACTAGGACACTATGAAAAACCTACAACACCAACACACACACTGATCTTAAAACGAAAGGCGGAAAACTTTCGAAACGTCGTCCTCTACTCTTGTGTCTTCACAACAGGCAGTTGCCTTCCATTCAACAAAGTTTCACTTTTGTTATGCTTCTATTTTTTTATTTTGTTTTTTGTTTTTTGAAAAAATAATCGTTAATGATTATTCAATACTTTCAACTAAAAAAAAATTCAAAGAGAAATTATCTTTTCTTGAAGTTCCTTTATCAAAACTCACACAAAGCTATATACCATCTGAGTTATATGGTTAAAAATTATTTAAAAGTAAAATCAAACTACCCAACTAACCTTACACAATTTAAAGCATTACGCAAATAAATAAATAAAAACCTTCAAATGGTTTTGAAGATGAGTCTATACTGTCATCATTCGTTTTACATTTTCAGTTTCTAGCCTACACTAAGCTGAAAATGGTGTTTCTTACCATAAGGTAGTTTCAAGGTAATAATCATCTTTATATTAACGGAATACTCGCTTCAGGTGTTACTTCTCCCAGTTCATTATGGTCGATATTATAACGTCACAGCGTTAATAGTAAATCGAGATGCTACTGCATAGAACGCAAAATATCTTGATTTTAATTGTGTTTTTTTCTCGTGAAACTTTATTCCTTGATAACCAATGCTTGAAGTAACGGTTAATCACAGTAACAAAACAAAAAAAGGGTTTGCTCATTACTTATTACATACAACCATTAAGTTACAAGAGAAAATTACTGTACGTATAAACAGTAACGTGTTTAGCAACTTGTTTGTTTTTATTTGTTTCCAGCTGTTCAAAATATTCTTTTGAGTTGTTGTGTTTTCCAAAAATCTTACAACGTTACACAGAAACCTATAAATAATTCCTATTCCGCGATGTGCTACTGAATAGGTTAAAACTTTAATTGTGGCGCGTTATAAAAGAAACAGTCAATTGTTATGTAGTTAAGAGTTGCCGAAAGAGGGATGGTGATTACAGGTTTTATTGACTTTTCTAAATTAGGAATAATTGTGCCTGAGCCCCCCTAGTACACCGGTCAATCTACGGATTTACAACGCTACAATCAGGGGTTCGTTTCCCCTCGGTGGGTTCAGCAGATAGCCTGATGTGGCTTTGCTATCAGAAAAACACACACAGACTGTGCCTGAACCTTGGTGTACAAGGTGAGCATCAGATGCTGTGTAAATTGAAAATATCGTATGTAATAAATTAAAACTTCCGTTACATTATTTTTGCAAAAGTCATTTATTTTATGGTTATGATTTTCTAAGAATATTATACGCTTTATTAACTTTCGATGCTTTTAAAATATATTGGCAAAATATGCAATAATTGTAAATATGAAACAGATTTTTTTGTTATTATCGAAAACTAATTTTCTTTAAATATAGATTTGTTTATTTCTAGTGAAAAAAATCTGAACATTGCAAGAAACAAAATAATTCCGGGCAAAAAGATTGACATACAGAAAATATTACGGATAAAACTTCTTCAAATACGTATAGTGTTCAATCGTATCGTTCATTAAGCTTGTGTATCAAGATTACCAAGTAATGTATTATCACTTCAAAACTTTTATAAATACTAAGGTTTATGACTGGAATTACTTAAAACGAAGAGAAAACATTAAAAAGAATTAAAGATGGTTTCCCCTCAGTTTTTATTACAAAGAAAATGCTTGTTTGGCTGTAAAGTGGTCATAGTAACCCTATAAAGTTGAATTTGCAATTAGAATGCTCTTTGGTCTCATGTATTCTCTTCAAAACAAGAAACGCAAAAGGGATATTTTTTTATTTTAAAAAGAAATATATGTAATAACGTTACAAGCTCAGAGTATGTGATGTTACACGTGTTAAGGCACTGATTGTCAGACCAAAATGACAATAAAAGTTGTGCACTTTGAAAACGGAGGAAAACATCGGATTTTTCGCCAAAACGCATGCGTGTCCAATAAATTTGTTTGAGAGATCTGCATGTTCTGCAAGTGCAACATGTGCAAAATCCCTATAAAAGTGACGGGTTCTCTGTTTCCATAACTCAGTGTTAAGCCACCGACACGCAATACAGTTACGCCAAGACTGACTGAAGCACAACAAAACAATGCCATTGCTTGCTTGGAAGCAGGCGAATCTCGATCAGATGTTGCCAGAGCTGTGGATGTCCACCCAAGCACCATCACAAGGAAATGGAATAATCACCAACAACATGAATCAACTCGTGACCGTCCACAATCTGGCAGACCTCGTGTGACCACGCCCGCACAAGATCGTTACATCCGGTTACGTCACGTTCGAGATAGGACCACCACTACGACGTCTACTGCCTCAACCATACTAGGGTTGCGTAGGATTTCCGATCAGACCGTACGCAACCGTCTATGAGATGCAGGAATCCGACCTCGACATCCAGTCAAAGGCGTCATCCTCACCCAGCAACATCGTCAAGCACGGCTGCAGTGGACTCGAGCACATCGGATATGGCCTCATTGATGATGGAGGCATGTTTGGTTCAGCGATGAATCACATTTTATGCTTCGTAGGCAGGATGGAAGGACCCGTGTTTACCGTCGCCGAGGTGAACGTTTTGCAGCAAACTGTGTGCAGGAAGTTGACAGATTTGGTGGTGGCAGCGTCATGATGTGGGCTGCCATCGCCTGCAATGCCAGAACAGACCTTTTGCACATTCGAGGGAATTTACGGCTCAACAATACGTCGACAAGATTCTTAGGCCCCATGTGCAACACATCATGGTGAACGTCAACGACGTTTTTCAACATGACAACTCCCGTCCTCACACAGCCCAACTCACCACTGTCTTCTTGAGACACCACAACATCAACGTTCTTCCCTGGCCCTCCAGATCACCAGATTTAAACCCCATCTAACATCTTTGGGACGAGTTGGACCGACGTCTGCGACGGCGACAACCTCAACCGCAGACTTTACCTCAGCTTGCAGCAGCTTTGCAGGCTGAGTAGACAGCCATTCCACAGGATGTGATTCTTCATCTCATCGCTTCCATGGGCAGGAGATTAGCCAAGCAGTTATTGATGCTCACGGGAGGCATACTCGTTATTGACGTTGAGTGATATTAAACTTCAACTAGTGAGCGTGGACTTCGCCTTTGCAGACTTTGGATGCTCAGCAGTGAATGTGCAAAGTTTCACACATGTCATACAGAACTACCCGGAATAAACTTGTTAACAATTTGCCTCATATTTTGCTTTTTACGTTTCTTTTTTTGAAGAGTTTATGTTTGATGTGATCCAGTCTCCATATCATTGAAATAGAGTTAAAGTTTGTGGATATACCTTTTTAAAAGAGGAAAATGCTTGTTTATTTGTTTTTTGAATCTTGCATAAAGGTACTCGAGGGCTGTCTGTGTTAGCCGTTCCTAATTTAGCAGTTAAGACTACAGGGAAGGCAACTAGTCATCACCACCCACCGCCAACTCTTGGGCTACTTTGTTACCAACGAATAGTGGGATTTACCGTTACATTATAACGCCTCCACGACTGAAAGGGCGAGCATGTTTGGCGCGATGGGGATGCGAACCCGCGACTCCCAAATTACGAGTCGCACGCCTTAACATGCTGGGCCATGCCAGGCCAGTAAAATGCTAGAAGGATGAAACTTTTGTTCGGTAACTATTTTGGAAAAATTTCAAACTTAGAGAAAGCTAGTTTCAGAAAACTGAATTTAAGTCTCTTATTATTCTTTTACATGTGAAACACATTTTGACTGTGGAAAAAGTGTCTGAAATTAAACTTCTGTAATGTTATAATCACAACTTGACATTTTATATAAAGAGAATAAATAGTGTTAGAAGTAGAGCGATATGATGAAATTGTAATTTATAAGCACAACACAGATCATACAAATTACTGTTTATACATTAAATTAATATAAAACAAAACATTAGAGTGGAAAAATCCAATTTTAATGGTTTCGAGACATTTTACGACCAGAACATCTCTTGAAGATCCGGCACTTCAGAGAGGAAAAACAAAAGAAAGAGACACGGGTAACTTGGTCAATATTGCTATATACGTGGTAGAATTCAGCAAACATGGGTTAAAGGAAACAACAGCAAAATGTAACATTCGTCACACATACAAATCAACCAATGTGATGAGAAACTAGTTTTTATCAGTTTTCTACCATCTGTTCATGTCCATCTGTTCATGTTGCAGGTAAGAGTATGTTGTACATTCAGCTGCCAGCAACTTACCTCACATGACTAATGCTGGAAAGCAGAACTATTTCATCTTGGTCTCAGAAAATAACTGGAAGGTGAAAAATAATCTAATGAGTTGTCAAACGGTCAAATAGAGATGCTAAGTTGTGAGAAAACGATAAAAATACCACATCAGATGCTTCTGGGACTATTTAGACTTTTAATGAAACAAATACAGTGCATTAAATACAACTACAAGGGAGTAAGTGTTTTTAGAAGATACAGGCACTCATTAAAGTTTGGTAGTTTTGCCGTATTTGAGATATTATCAAATAAGACATTGCTCAGGCCAGTAACTATTTCTTTTATTCTGGTGAATATAAATAAAATGTATGTGAGAAAAGCAGTTCGATTGCATAACACCAGCATAATATCTTTAGCAGTAGAGAAATAGTTGTGGTTGATTTTGGTTGTAGCATAAGAATGCATCTACTATAAAAAAAGATGTGTTAAAAGTAATTCGATGGTTGTATCACTGAAAGGTAAGTAAAACAAGGGAATAATAAAACAACAGTGTGTGAAAAAATGTAAAAAGAAGAATATTTCTCCTAATACACAATTTTTTTTTTGAGAGAAAATTAATTCAACTTTAGTGAAAGTACGTTTTTAGGTTTTAAGTATGGCATGGGCTTTACTTTCAACAATACAAAACAGCGCACAGTCAGTCCACTTGTTTTAAAATAATATATTAAAACAAGTCAAACATATATACAAATATTCTTTACACAATAATTAGCACAGTTGAATTCAGATATTTAAGTAGTCGTCTCTTTTGTGAAAAGTCTTTAGAGTCTAGTTCAGTTACTTTGGAACACAATTGACAAGGTAACTTATTCTTCCCTACTTTGTTGTTACAATACAATCTACAATAATTTCATTTAAGAAAGTGCTACTTTTTGCTCTTTATGGCTAAACTCATAGGCAAACAATCGGAATCTACTTGACTATATCTCTCTCTAACTTTGTTTATCTTGCACTATATTTTGGATGTATATTTATAAACAGCATAATTGAAGCCTAGAACTTTTCACACACTCAGAGATATGGTGTAGTAATACACTAGAATAAAACAACAATCGCCAGTTTACTACAGTTGAACTACACAAAGAACCATTCTCACAGTTACGTAAATAAACCTGCGATAAACTATCGCTTCTAAAAATAATTAATTTAACACTCGCCCTATAGTTACGATATAACATTTGTGTATATCTAACACACTTGAACACAAAATTATGAAATATATGAAATAAACATTTAATGTACAGCCACCAAAGCCGCACTCGTAGGAAGATAATATCTCTTAAAATCAAATGTTTTGCATTTATGGGTTGTACTCATAAAAATATTAGAGTACACTAAAACTACAATTTGGCTTAGCATTGGGCAAATATGTAAGTAAAAAATAGTTAAAGTTCGAAAAATAAATAGCAAAATAACATCATAATAGCACATCCAAAACTTAAAACATAATTTTCAGAAAGGTTGAGGTGACTAATAAATAATTGTTTTGACAGAAACTGACATAAGTTACAGAGTATATCAATACACTTGTATGACTCAATGATGGGCAGCTGACGGATAAAAACTTGATACCACGTAGACACTGGCAATGAGTTAGCTACTTGTCAAACAAAGAAATTCACAGAACTGATATATAATTCATATTGAAATAGTTTTATACAATCATCAGAGTTCACGGTCGTCACCAGGAGTGTTGTGTAAAGAGAAAAAAAATAATCCTAAACATCTGTTTGGACTTCAGAAGGATGAAAACAGTAATACACGTTAATGCTTTCGTGCTCTTTCTGGATACTTTAGAGCAAAAGTTTCTGACTAATGATTCGTGGCCCAAAATTAGGTCATCACAAACATATAGATAATAACTTACTTATTTAGTAAGTGAGGTATTTTTGAACTAAAGCTGCTACGTACCAAGTCTTAAAAAGCCATTGATGTCTACTTATGGTTGGATGTTTTGTGTTATGAGACACGTTTTGAAAAAGATCATTAATAATTCGTCCTTTCGTCTTAGAATTTATTTTTGTAATTGTTGACGAGAAAATTCCATTACACGCATGCACACACACACACACATATAGTTGATTGGTTGGACCTGAGTGCTTTATTATCAGCATATTTATTTTTATATTTTATTCTACTAATTACATAGCTATTTCTTTCGGCTATAAATCACTCACTGGTAACTTTTAAAAACGGTGACAGATCAGACGATGTAAAATTATTTTTCCTAGTAGTGTTTTTGGTACAGATAAACTTATATCTAAGAAATATAATCTATTTTCCATAAACAGTAAGTTCGTTTATTTACGGCTAGGCAAAACCAGATAGTTAGGGTGCTCGACTCGTAATCCGAGGGTTGCGTGTTCGAATCCCCTTCACACCAAACATGCTCGCCTTTTCAGCTGTGAGGGTGTTATAAAGTGACAGTCAATCCCACTTTTCGTTGGTAAAAGAGTAGTCAAAGAGTTGGCATTGGGTGGTGATGACTAGCTGCCTTCAAAACAAGCAAACAAATTCTTATTTAAGTTGTGCGTTGTATGAATATGTCAAATCTATATAATTATATGCTTTTTCGTGTGTTTGTTATAGTAATGATGGATGCATACATTTGTATTCAGATAGTAAGGTGCACTCGCATTATTATGAGGTAAAAACTATGAAGTATAACTATTGTTATAATAGACTAACAGAAATCCGTAAGATATTTGTATTCAAATTAGTTTGCATGTCTTTGCTAGTTGACAATAATATTCAATAAATAACGATTTGAGTGATTATAATATTTTGTTGTCACTAAACTAAACCTAAGTAAACTTACTCCATGTATTGTAATAAAACAAAGTATTGGTAACTTCCAATCAATTATAAAATAAGGAAATATTTTTAGGAATGTAAATAACTTCCTATTAGATTCAACTCTTTTTTTTTTCTTTGCAAGGGTAAATGTTGTCATATTTGCTCTAACCTATGGTATTTACACTTTACCTGTAGCTGTTATCAAAAGTGAACTTCATTATTAGTTATTTAGAGTATTTGATGTGATAAAAAAGGATTACAACAATAGACTGTGGAAATAAAACCAACGAAAAAAAGGAAAATCATATGAAAAATAAAGTAAACAAAGTTAGAATTATTGTTTTCACTTCGTCGCTTAAACTTAATATACAGGTGTGCACTGAACACCTAAAAGGTGCTCACCAGTCAGGATAGAGTTAAAGCAAGATTTTATCAATGCACAACTGTTGACTTCTTACAAATCAGATTGTCCATTTACAATGGTTGAAGATACCAGTCACCACTAAAAGATAACTTTATTATCATAAGTGCAAGATGGTACACAGAAAAAACAATAGCATAAGAGAACCGTAAGCTAACTTTTCCGGAAAATAAAAGTTGCAAAACAAAGAAAAAACAACGAGCAGTTGTAATATTGTTAAACATTATTAAACACTTGCAATGTGAATTTACCATAATAAAATACCATGTATCACTGAAGTGATGAGACTGATGATTTATAAAGAATGGGATGAAATATTTGTGCCAGAAAACAACCTTACAGAAGTATACCCTTGTTATACAATATTGTCTAATAATGCTAACAGGCGTTTTTGCAATACAGTAAAACTGTAGCTGTGTGCAGGATGCTTCGATATATATTGTAAAGCTGTAAATAAGGTGAAAGCTATTCCCTGTGGTATAAATCTCGATAGTCAGAAGAGAAACGTAATTAATGACTAAAAATGCAACTGATAAACAGTTTTTGGGAGAAACAGTTAAAAGTCTGAACTAGCGCAGGTGCTGATTAATGTGTAACAGGTAATGTCATGACCAACACAACACAGCAGATGTATATGGGCAATTAACACGGAGGTAGTGATTTATTGATGTTAGGTGTAACTCACTGAAACAAAATATTCTATCTCGCTCAATATGAGTATTAGAGAGTGTCCAAGAGCGTTGCATACTATATCAACTTATAGAAACAGAGTTGGTGGATATTACAGTACAGATGTTGTAGATATTTTGTTACACAATTATTAAGACAAAAAAGGCTATGGACGTAGCTGCACCAATTCATGAAACAGAAAACAACAACGAGATGGTCATGCTATATTAGTGTACAAAATGGATCCAAACACATCCACTCAGGACACCTCATCAGAATCAGTGAATGATAAATTTACTGAGAAATGGATAACTAACTTTCTTTGAAGCAGTGAAAGAGATGCGTACGTGTTTTGGAGTAAATTTTAATAGTCCCCGTTTGTACATTAATGTATGGAACGTAGGTGTGGAATGTTAATACTTTAACATCATCATGTGTCCTGTCTAATGGTTATATTCAAACTGTGAAGGGAATTCTTATAAAGTTTGTAAGCTCTGTATAAACTGACTGGGACATGTAACTGTCTTATCTCTTTGAGACGTATGTATCACATAATCACTGTCAACTGGGTGATCCTCAAACTTGTTAATGTACTTTAGACAACTTGCATTTCCTTAAGAATTATTATAACGTAAACTAACAAATTTACAGCATGTATAATGGATGTAAAGCTTACTTTTGCTACCGGTGACATTGCAATACATCAAATGGAATAATTAGGTATGTGACAGAAATTAAGTTCTGGTTAAACTGTAAAAGCAAAATAGTTTAAAACTGGGTTTGTTGTGACATAATCTAACATTTTTGCAACCTCTAAAGTTTTATTGGACTGTGTCATAATTTGTGTTGGGACAGTTTAATATATCAAATTATTAGCTACAATGGTAACAAGTTGAAGTAATATGTCTCTTATGCCCTTCCCATTAATTGGCTAGACCAAGACATAGATGACTCCCTTCTAGTCCCTCAGTGTTTAAACACTCAGGTGTGTTATGAGAAAAAAATACATTAACATACATATGAAATAGAGATGAATTAAGTCGGCTAGAGGTTAGTTGTTAGATAATAAAGATAACTTGAAGGTCAAAGCTTAAAATAGAGATTAAGTTCAATGAAAATTGAAAAATATTTCAAAGCTGACTGAATGAAAAGCTTAAGGTGGATAACACAACAACAGCAGCTTACTACAACCTGATAATACTGATCAACAGTTTACTACAACCTGATAATACTGATCAACAGTTTACTACAACCTGATAATACTGATCAACAGTTTACTACAACCTGATAATACTGATTAACAGTTTACTACAATCTGATAATACTGATTAACAGTTTACTACAATCTGATAATACTGATTAACAGTTTACTACAACCTGATAATACTGATCAACAGTTTACTACAACCTGATAATACTGATCAACAGTTTACTACAATCTGATAATACTGATTAACAGTTTACTACAACCTGATAATACTGATTAACAGTTTACTACAACCTGATAATACTGATCAACAGTTTACTACAACCTGATAATACTGATCAACAGTTTACTACAACCTGATAATACTGATTAACAGTTTACTACAATCTGATAATACTGATTAACAGTTTACTACAACCTGATAATACTGATTAACAGTTTACTACAACCTGATAATACTGATCAACAGTTTACTACAACCTGATAATACTGATCAACAGTTTACTACAACCTGATAATACTGATTAACAGTTTACTACAACCTGATAATACTGATCAACAGTTTACTACAACCTGATAATACTGATCAACAGTTTACTACAACCTGATAATACTGATCAACAATTTCATAAAGTTAGGTCAATCTCAAACTGGAGACATGATCTAACGCAGTGTCAATGAAGTGCTCAGCTATGATGCTCAGCTAAATGTTATCATTATACAACATTTTTAAATAGTTACTAAAGGTAGAGAAATAGTGCTAACGGGTTAGAAAGTTACCAAGGTTATAACATACCATGTGCCTGATAAAAGTTACTTAATTTAGTAATTATGATGGCATTATTATTTTGAAATTATAAATTATAACATAATAATTCATAATGTTACAGTTGTATCATGTAACAATAGAGGTAGTAGTTATTTACTAAATAACTATTGGATTGTTAACTGAATATTAGAAAACGAGTGTTTACTGTGTACAAAAATGTGACAGAAATATATGCTGTATATATCCAAGAAAAAAATGAAACTAAAAAATGAAAATAACGAAAAAGAAGAGAAGAGGTAAAAGTGAACTGCCTCTTACGTACAACACTATAAATTAGTTTGCATGGAAAAACTTTGATGGTAGATTTAGGACTTTTGGCTTGTTTCTCGTTTGTTACGATACACGAAACTTTGCTCTAACAACAGATAGCGAGTACGATAACCTCAACTAATAGCAGCTGTTTATGTGTTCAATTTACTTCAGTTTAAAAACATTAGAAAATACTATAAAAAAAGTCATAAGATTGTTTCGGCTTTTAAGCTATATATAGTTAGGTTTAGAGTAGTACAGGACAGAACTGAGAACAATTCTTTTCCTGCACCATTTTACGACCCTGGTAATTGATTGTCTCAAGTTTCTGTGAGTGGGCTAGTAGTTTCTTTATACCTCCAATGGTTCTACAAACTCAGAAAGTGTTTGTTGGAGAGTTATGTTGTCAACAGGTCAGAAAACCGAAATTTTATGATGTTTCAGCTCATCAGAAGTTATGGGTTGACAATATATTGTGATACGTGAAGGAGCGCATTCTGCCATATGTGGTGGAATAGATCGTTGTCCTAAGGTCTTATCAGAGTTTTACTATTTGCAGACGAATATGATCCTTTTGAGATACTAGTGAGCTATTTCTTTGTTACTTGTGTAGTGGAGAGGCAATTATTTGCACTTTAGTTTCTTTTTACCTTTAGTTCAGAAAAGCAATTTCAAGTTTTAGAAAGCTATTCCGTTTCATCACAGATTGTACATTACGTTAATCCATGTTTAAAATTGGCCTCTAAGTTTCTATATGAAGAAATTTGTACATCTATCACTTCTCTTCCTCAAACGACTGAATGTAAAGTTTATTAGAAGAATTTGATTTTTGCACAATATCTTACTTATCTGTTTTTCTCTCCCTTACACTGCAAGCAAGTAAAAGTGGAAAATTTAGGTGCTTGTAAAATAAAAAAAAAAAACCACTAAGATCCTAAGGATGATAAGAGTGAGTAGCAAAATTTACCCTCATGGAGCTCTAATCACAACTTGGAAGTTAATAGTGATGGTTTATCATTGCTACCATTAACTACTCGTATTTAATCAGAAGCTTCTACAGTTAACATCATCTGAAAGAACCAGCCCTTGATGGCATTGATATCAACAACCCGGTTACCATATACTGATGAACTCACATCAGAGACCAAGAAGATCAATGAGGCCAACCTGGAATTTACCACCCACCAAATTAGGCACAAGTGGAGCCGACTACTGCTGAACTATTAGATAAAGATTATGTGAAAATACGCTATGCTTATCTTCTGGTTGGATGTGATGGCAAGAACAAGTAAAGCCAGAAGGTATTGATGGTAGTATTGAAACTCTGGCTACCATGTTGAATATATGTATGCAAAAATTTACAATTGAGTTAAACAAAATATTTTCAGAAACACAAATAAAACATAAAAGTAACTACACCCTTGTTAAATGTGTAGCTGTGATTATGAGAACTACTGATAAATTCTTTGGTGCTCCCTGGGCGCCATTAGCTTCAAAATTCGCCAGAAATAATTTTGAAACAGTAAATTCCACAAATTACAGGTTTTCATGGCAGTCATGGCTTAAAACGTCATAATATCAGACGAGTATGATAATTGCCAGGAAAAGTAAGTGACATAGCAACCATGCAGTATAAAAGTACCTTCATCTTAAACAGTTTCTTTTCAGCCCCCTTTAAAGGTTTATGAACAGTGATACAATGTGGGAAGTTATCTGAGTCACTTGTATTATTAAATTAAGAGTAACAAATATTTATATTTTATATACCATACTGTGTGGTAACATACACAATACATAATTTTTCTCATGATTCATGACATGCTTGCGTATTGCTGACGTCAAAACAGCACAAATTGTAACGTTAGATCGTCTCTTACCTGTCACCATTTTCGTGTCTACTGACTATCTGACTAACTCACAGACAACCCACTACTGTGCTGTAATGTGAGAGGTTAAAACAGATTACCCTTCCAGGTGGTCTTCAGCACGCTTTCCGGAAAAATAACCTCTTTTAACACTCCTACGAAAAGTGGGACCTAATAGGCCCCAGAGCAACTTGAAAGGTTATTAATATTAGGCTAATAATTTTGTATTTAAATGAAATTGCCATTTAAATCCATTAATGAATGGATTAACGAGATTCCCACTGTCCCTATCTACTATCTAGCGAAACCACAGCCAGGAGAACGGGCTTGGAGAAATCAGGACTAGAAACGTCTTGTCGTAGGAGTGTTAAGCATTTAGCCAGGAAACAGAATCATTTTAATTGTTACCAGCAATACATGTACTTTATCCCTACATTCTTTAATGACATCTACTGTCGTTCCATGATAAAAAGTGTTCATTGTTATCAAGTTGTGTCCTCAATTTTCTTCAGTTCTGTACTTTTCACAGAATACTTGATGTTACGTTTTGTTGTAGGTTGCGAACTACAATAAGTGCTTAGTGGTTTAATTATCTATTGATTAGACACTAAAATTACCGAATACCCGCTTTTGAAACTGCTTCCCTTTTCATCAGTCATGGTCACGTGATGGCCATAATTACTATTGCTAGCACCACAATTTCCATTTTAATAAGATCAATTTTACATCATACAGTTTTCACAAACTTGCCACAGTACCTTCACAGTGTCTAGATGCCAGTTTCTAAGATCAAGTTTCAACAAACGAAAATCACAGAAATACGTTGACTTGGTATTAGGGGTCTTAGTTGTGACAAACATGAACAGGGTTTTATTTTTCATGACTTGCAGAAATGCTTTTGTAAACTTAGAGGTGTTACTAAATATGTGCTCGTCACGTATTGCAGTAAGTTCATCTTGCATAATTACTGTTAATGTATTTCCCCGATAGTAACTAGAGTTCACCTTTGCTTTACTAAGTATTTTGTAAAGTTTAAATTTCTCATTATGTTTGAAACTTTTATCAATCATAAAACTACATTATGCTTGGGGAATCTTATCTGCTACTGACCCGCAACAAATCGTTTCTTATATCATTCATGTAATTAGCGTGCCCCCTGGCTGGTTAAACTGTCAGTCTGAGGGCTTATAACGGCGAAAATGAGGTTTTCATACTCACGGTGGGGATAACGCCGATAGTCCATTCTGCAGCTCCGAACGCAATAGCAAACAAAGGAATTTATCCATTATTAAAACTAACTTTATAGCATTAAGGTAGTTTTTTATTCAGTTTTTCTGCGGCATTCTCTCTCTCTCTTAGTAGTGCACACTCGTTGCGCATGTTTCTTTGCAAGAACGTCATTTTTGCGAACAATTTTGAGTACTGCTAGTGAGGATACGCGAAACTTTTTTGAAACAGTTACCTTTCGAATAAAAGTATGGACCTTAGAACTTTGAAGTTTAACCGTAATAACACCAGTCCTGCGATACTGTTTTCTTATGTTCATATGGACGTGGTAATTTTCTCTTGTCGATGTTTATCCCTATATTAGAGGAAGTAGCTTTTGATATTCCGTTTTACAAATATTTGTCCTTAGAAAAGGTTGTGGAATCCTCAACATATACGTTTTTTATTTTCTGTGACGATGTTGTACTCTCAACTGATTTGAAATTCTTCAGGAACTAAATATTCATAATTTAATTAGGCATGTTTGGCTGAGCGTGCTCTAGTAACGTGCATACCAGAGTGCAGATTTGAGGGTCAATAGTTAGCGTTCAGCTGCTAAGAAAAATACATTTTATATTTTATGGCTGTAGTTGCATTAAAAGTGTCAAATCCTAGTCAGATAAGAGCTGGTAGCGAGAGTTGTTCATTAGCAGCCTTCTTTTTTATTCCCTCTAGCCTTTTAGTTAAAGATTAAGAATGACCAATAGAGATAGCTTCTCAGTTTTGTGTGTTCCTCGTGACGAAACATTCACGCGCCCAGCAACATACCCGTCCTTTATCATAAGCGAAACGTTTTCATAAGGAGCAATTAAGCACGTATAAAGACTGTAATACAACGTTTTATAGTCATATATCTTGTTTGATTATTGTTGTTAGACGTCTGTCTGTATTACTGATATATGATTCTGTGTCACATATGGACGATGTAATAGCATTTTCCACGTGAACAAAAGCGAGTAGTCGATTGTCTTTGATATTGAAAAAAATGATGAGAAAATTAGAATAAGAAAGTTAACACATTCATAACGATATAACTGTTTAGAGAATTCTCATAACACAAGGTGGCGTTGAAGTAGCAGAAGGCAACTAAAAACTGTTTTGACAGCGTCGTTCTTAGAAGCGAAGAGACGATTCAGTGCGGTTATAGTGAGTGCTTACACAAGTTGTGTGGAGAGAACGCTATCGTTGGATCCTATCTTTATAAAGAAAGACAGTATCTCGTTGCAATCAAGTAAATCATGCCAGTTTTTCTCTAGAGTGGTTAATTGTGAATCTTGTCGAAGTAGAACATGGCCGATCCAAAGACAATAATTGAAGGATCTATCAAGTACCGAGATGGGAAAAAGGTAATTTGGGAAAACTATATTTTGCGCCGATAATTTGTTAGCATTCAACTTTTCATTCATTTTGATGGGACGCTAAAATACCAAGGTCCAATAAAAGTTTTTGTGTTTTGTTGCAGTGGAAACCCCGTTGGTGTGTTGTCAGTAAGTTATCCCCTGTCGCGGGTAAGTAGTTTGTTTGTCCTGTATTTAATTTTACCAATTATTGTTTAGGTACTTATCAAACTAGATTCGTTTTATTTTTCTACAATAAAACTTGGTGTACGCCAAAGATTTTGTTTGTCTCAGAAATATACATTGTTTATGTAGAAAAATAATATATTTAATTGTTTAGTTATTTCGGTAAGTCACTATCTTGCAGTTTTCTGTACAATAAGGAAGTTATTTATCAATTTGACTTTTTTTTTTTTTTGCTTTTGCATTTTCTTTGCATTATCGTATCACAAGTTATTCAGATTTGTTTTCAGAAACCTGAGACATGAGAAATGTATAATAAATCGTTCTTAAGGAAACAACCATTGTTGTTTTTTGTGTGTAGTGCGTACAAAATCGTGTATATTCCAAGAATTAATGTGCCAAGATTCCTATAATACTATCACGAGTGAAGTGTGTTTACGTGACTGAATTAGTGGAAGAAGAAAGAGGAAAATACGTTAATTAATTTTCAATTTATTACATAATTAGTTCAAATATCTATATATTTAAATGGTATTTCAAGTTTAATAAGTAACTCCTATCAACGGTCAATTGAACCACACACTTTCGGATGTGAAACATAAGTACAACGTCAAATTGGGGTTCTGTTTCGTTTTTAGCAAGTTTACAATTGATTGAGAGTTCGACTACTACAGCTAGCAATTGATGAATGAACACTTACGTAAGCAGCTTTCTTGCAAGGTATTGGTTAGTCAACGTGCATAATAACATGCGATTTGTTTAAAACCAAATTATGGATGAAACATTTAGACAAAGTAAGTATCTTTAGGACAATTTCTTTCAAGCAATGTATGAATAAAACTTATAAAAATTTATATTCGTTTTACCAGTTTATATTTTATTTAAATTTATATATTATAAAGAGAAAAGATATTATAATGTCCATATTTAACTTGTTTGTGGATCCATTTTACCGAGTATATTCAACAAAATATCGTTGAGAGATGAAAGACCTGAAGAACTGTCAAGTGGTAATAAGATATGAACAATCAATGTTATAACAAATAAGAGGAGAAATATTTCAATCGAAAAGAGATAAGATACCATGAAAAGTGGTTCAATTTTATCCCAAAATGCTAAATACACAGATTAAAATGTTATTTGAGTTTTTAAAATTTCGGAAATGTTTGTGAAGCTTGTAAGTCAGTATTCACAAGAACTAAAGCACCTCACATAGTTGTTTTAAATTCTGATTTTTTGTTTTTTAATTTCGCGCAAACTTATAGGAGAGCTATTTACGCTAACCGTCCCTAATGTTGCAGTGTAAGACTAGAGAGAAGGCAGCTAGTCATTACCACCCACCGCCAACTCTTAGGCTACTCTTTTACCAACGAAAGTGGGAATGATCCTTACATTACAGCTCCCCCACGGCTAAAAGGGGCGCACATCTTTGTTGCGATGGGGATTCGAACTCGCGCCCCTCAGATCACGAGGCGAGTGTCCTAACCACCTGGCCACACCGAGCCTTATCATTTTCTTCTATTAATTTAAGTTTCATTGTGTCACCATGCAACTTCTTTTAACATATTTTATAAATAAATATAAACAAGGAAATCTATTCACAAGTTTCGAGTATCTAAATATGTTAGAGACATTGTTTATTTTTCCCTCAGTATAGAAAGGCCTTCACAGATTTAGAACTTGTGCTGTTTCAGCCAATTTCTCTGGACAGCAAAAGTTTCTTGACGCAGATTACGAGTCGAGTGCCTTACCACTTGGCTATGCCGGTCCTTCTGAATTTTTAAGCGTTATGTTAATATGCCCTCTTCAATGACCCCTACATCTAACATGAAATCAACATCTTCTAGGCTTTGAGAGAAACGGTAAGCTTTATATAATTTAACTCTACATGCCATTTGTATACTAATTTATGAACAATGGACTTCAAAACTTAATTAACATTGTGAACATTTGCCAGCTATAAACTGTTACTTTGTTACTAGTATCTTAGCAGGAGATGAAGGTACGTTCTACATCACAGCTGACTTCGATATATTGAAATCCTTTTTAAAAGTGTAATTTAAGATCCATTTGTTAAAACTCAAGTGACGTAATAAAGAGACACACATGTAACTTCCGCTTTGGACTATTCATTCCGGAAGTGCATAATAAAGAGTGCAGCACAGTTTGTGATAGCGCTTAAGTTTATACTATTTTAACTTAACGGTAGTTTAGTTTGAAGGAAGAGAGGGTACAAGAATCGAGGCTTTTTCCAACTGAGGTGTTGACGAACATCCTTCGCCACGTGCGTGTATCTGATTTTTAATTACAATGAAAGAACTAAGAGAGAGTGAGTTTCATTTCGTTAGATCGCAGATTTAGCTTTGGTTGGACGTTGATGAAAGGAAAGCATAAAAGAAGGCCGGTGAAAGCCCATAATTCATAATATTTAGATGTATTCGTTGTTGTCTGGCGACGTGATTGTATGATTTCTTTTCTTATATCTTCTGCGGTGGAAGAGATCTTAAGCACATGACCAAGCATCCAATCCAATGTATACTCTTCACCCTGGTTTATTAGTCAATAAGTTTTTAAGAGATAAATTAATTAGGAATGGTGTGGCAAATCTGATCGGGTAGTTTGAATGGACTTAAAGAAATAGATAGAGTAACAGCGAGTTAAACGACCACAGCAGCAGGAGTTTTTTAAACTGACTTTGGCCCCAAGTATGGTAAAACTTTTCCTCTCGAAAATAATGAAGTGACACGCGTTAACTTTGACATTGATTTACAATGTGATAATAACAAATTTTCCATTAAATAATCATCATATATATATATATACAAATACATAGAGTTTTGTTCGTTCTGGCTGACCACTTATTCACTTTAATTATCTTGAGTACTAAGAAAACTTTGATGCAGCTTGTTTAATTCACTGTCAGAAAAACAAACAAACAAACATTGTTATGAGACTCGTGATGACGAAAATTCCAGTTAAAGTAACAATGTATCTCAGGACTGGGTATTAACACGTTTACTGGGTAACCTGAAGATGACCAAAGAAGGTCGAAACGTTGTTCTCTGCTTTATCAGTAAAAGTCTTAATACCTATACCAGTCGGCATGAGATACATTTTCATGAAACTGTTTTCATAAAATCCTGTAAAATAACTTTGCTTAAAATCACATTTTCATATTGTTTCTGTGCATGATTTAATGTAATTAAACCATCTGTGCTCCATTCTATTTGTTTGTTACAAGGCTAAGTAGATTTCGAGCGAATATCTTAAGCACCCTCGGAGATTGTTGCTTTCCAGATCCCAGCCATAGCGACAATATACATTTCGTGAAATAATTTTCTAGTATGCGAATTCAGTTAATTTTTAGTAGTGGTTGTATTACCGCGCTTTGAAAAAATATATCTGGTGCCGAATGTGATAATTAATAATCTGTTTAAAAGTCCAAATAATGGAGGTATGGATAGAGATATGATGTGATAAAGCTTGAGATAAATCATTCTTTTGTTGCGATACCAATATTTAAGTTGATAAATATATACATACATCAGCATTACTTTATTGTGCCTTGTATTAGTAAACTTTGCATTGTAATATTATTAAGCCTTTTTGGATACTTCTTTAATAATACTTATTCTTACAGAAGGGGAAATCACTTTGAACACATCACCGGATATAAATAGATACACCAAGTACAATAGTAATAACACTAATGTGTTTTATTAATTTATTCTACTGGTCTGCTTAAATTACACTATGTAACACAAATTTTGTTCCTGGATAGTATGCATTATTTCTTAATTGCTTATATTGTAAAAGTACAGAAAATGACCATTATTCCCTTCAAACTTTACTTTTGTGACCTGGATAATGAAATTTAGAAATTAACCTATTTTCTATGTAAAAACGAGCAAATTTGCATATTTTTATTTACATAAGGTCTGAATCAATATTTATATGTATTTATGCTAAAATTATACAAAAATGTTTAGAAGTAAGTAGTTTATCGAGATTTGCGACTGTAATGTAAATCACTTTCACGTATCAACCCCCAAATATAGTCTCCCATCATGTTTTCGTTATATGCTCCCAGGTCACAAATGCAAAGTTTGAAGATAAAAATAGGTCTTTTTCATGTACTTTAGGCATACGCAATTGGGAAATAACACTTTTTGTCCAGGAACAAGAAAAAGTAAAATTTTGTTGCATAGTGTTATATGTGAACAATTTCTTGAAAGCAACGATCGCTTCATCCATTAACCATCTGCTGGACACAAACAAAGAACATAATTCAACATTTTTCTTTAATGAAATAAACGGTTGCAGTGTTTAATTAATATTTAGGAAAATAACATAAAAACCCTTTTCTTTCTTTCTATTTTTAATGTAGAGATCAAGCCTGTAATTCATTCGTTACGTCGCATGTGGTCTTAACTCCCACTTGCGTCGACTAACCTTTATTCTGTACAGAACAATAGTTTTGTCACTGATGATAGATGTATAAGACTAAATTATCTTGTCATTCCGGTTTAAGGCTCACAAACATATTTATACACAACATGACTACATTTAATATAATAGTTAACCAACGATGCGTCGCGTGCATTCTGCGTGGATCATGTTTATATATGTTTGATTTTATATATGTGTAAATCTCCTATGTGTATATATTTCAATCTGTTCTGTTTTTCTTCTTCACTGCCTCTCTATTTACATTAGAGTAAACTATTTAACAGTCTTAGAAAATATTAATGGTTCTAGCAAACCCGTTTCATGAATTAATATTAGATACACCTAATGTTTTAACGTCACCTCTCCACGCATAATATGAAAGCATACAATACATGAAGAATTATAGTTTATTTTGAAGTATGTCAAAAATATATAGTGAGGCATATTCATTCACTATTGAAATAATCATGAGAAAACGTAACAAGAAGTGCATACTTTCAGACACAAATTGATATTTTCTCAGACAACAGCCTCAAAATTGAAGGCATTTGCAATACTTGAGATTTCAGATTCATGTTGACATCTAAAACTATAACGTTTTGATGTCACATTGTATCAGTTATCAAATCACGTATTGTTTGTCTTATTCATGAAGTGTGGAAAGAAATACAGTAATCTGAACAATAATATTTTTCAGCGCTTTGCAAAAGAGAAAAAGACAAACAGGAAGATATTTTAGATTAATAATATGATGATAACTCTAAAAATAATGAATAAGCTAACCCTGGTTTAATGGAGGCGTGGGTCTCTTGTCTTCGGAAGAAAAACGTAGACGGATTAGGCCCAAAAGAAAATTCCGTTTTTGACCCTTTGACCATTTACGATAAATCGAAACTGTCTGACAGCGTGGGAAAAAAAAGAGAGAGTAAATTACATTAAGTAGAAGACAGGCGGAAAACTAGGGGATCTGTTTGTTGAGCATAGGCGAGAATCAGAGTAAAATGTACTGCAATTGTTTGTAATTTCGTCGTCATAACGACATAATCTCAATCGATATTTGTCTTGAAGATAATGAAAAGGTGTTAACGGACAGTTATTTTAAAGATAACACAAATTCTGTCACAGGCTTATGCATCCTGTGTCTATGTTATGCTTATTTTCGAAAAATAGCTAATACACAAAACTATGTGTCAGTACTAACAGTAAATAAAACACATAGTATTACAATTGTTAAAAATATATACAAATACAGACTGTCTTTGACACTACAAGATCTAAAATAGAAGATGGAAGGTTTATAACACTAAAACTCGAATGTCGATACCAGTTATGGGCACAGCACAGATAGTATATTGTGTAGCTTTGTGTTTAATATCAACAAATTCGAAATAAATGCATTAATATTCAGGAAAATCTGTTACTGTGAAAACTTAAACGGTTCTTCATTTATCTCTGCTTTATGTACGCGGGTGATTTATACACATGGATACAGATTTATATTGGAGTTTTACAATAATGAGAATATACTCGTTAGTTTTAAAATAATTTAAAGTCTTTTGTTTGCTTTTAAGCAAATTACCGAATGTTGTTCCACATGATAGATATAAAATGTGTATTCTCTAACGACTGATTGAAGTAACACTAATAGAGGTCAACAAGGATATCTATATATATATTATTAAGAATAATTAAATTCTAGGACTTAAAAGTTTCAATACACTAAATCTCCTGTACGTAATAATAGTACATTGGAAAATGAAATGAATATGAATCACCTTTGGGTGTTAATTGTAACAGACTTACCGTCATACGATTATTTTGATACCTACGCCTGTTTCAGTATACTTTTCTTTTTTGCCTGTGACGTATATCTAGGCTGAGTACTGCTCAAGCCCCGCCTGTTTTCTAAATTTGTGAAAAATCTTTGAGAGTAAGAATCAACAATATTTGTTTAACGGAACATTGTTGAAACTTTATGAAACTCGTGCAATTCGTATGCAAGCAGCTGGGCGAGAGACAGGAGAATATTGTTGTTCTTCGCTATGGTCAGTGTTCTGTAGATCTCGAAATATATAATTGTAATTAACGCCTATTAATCGGGAAACAACAGAACTGGACCAGGAAGGTTTATAGATTCCGAACATTACGAACCTTTTAAGTTCAGAGAATTACTTTGGACATTATCATTTCTAAGAGGACATTAAATATATTCCCCGGGAAAAGTTAGCTCGTAAGGCCAAGCAAAAACAGAACTATTTATTATTCCCATCAAGTGAAGTATATCTGTGTATCAACATAAAAGTAATTTGCGCCTCGTGCACCTGGATAGTAGGTAAAATATTAAGTTCCAAACTAGATATAAGACCCGGTATTGTCTGTAAGTTTGTAAAACTCTTGTGTATGAGCCATTATTTGTAATAGCTGTTATTATAAAATGTATTATTATTTGTATATTAAGTGACTATTTGGGTTAAGAAAGCAAATTGTGTATATCAATGTTGTTGACAAATATCATAAATTTGATACGTTTTAACATTTAATTAACTTCTAAATTAAAATTAAAATTCCGGTTATTTGAAAAAGTAGCCGGTAACGTACGTAACTCTAGTACCATGCAGAAAAAAAAGACTTGCAACAAATCGTACCCAAATCATTATGAATAAAGTATGGAAAGTTGTAACACCCGAGTGTTGTAACATATGAGAGTTGTAACACCCGAGTGTTGTAACATATGAGAGTTGTAACACCCGGGTGTTGGAACATATGAGAGTTGTAACATCCGAGTGTTGCAACATATGAGAGTTGTAACACCCGAGTGTTGTAACATATGAGAGTTGTAACATCCGAGTGTTGCAATATATGAGAGTTGTAACACCCGAGTGTTGTAACATATGAGAGCTGTAACACCCGAGTGTTGTAACCTATGAAAGTTGTAACACCGAAGTGTTGTAACATATGAGAGCTGTATCACCCGAGTGTTGTAACATATGAGAGCTGTAACACCCGAGTGTTGTAACATATGAGAGCTGTAACACCCGAGTGTTGTAACATATGAGAGTTGTAACATCCGAGTGTTGCAACATATGAGAGTTGTAACACCCGAGTGTTGTAACATATGAGAGCTGTAACACCCGAGTGTTGTAACCTATGAAAGTTGTAACACCGAAGTGTTGTAACAAATGAGAGCCCACAAACGCGGATATCAGTGACAAAAGCGTCATTGTGCTCCAGGCAACAGTACGCAACATAATGAAGAAGGATCTGTATGAAAATACGGTATACAAAATGTCTATACAAGTACTTCTCCGACATGTTCATTGAAATACTGCTAACCTCACGCAGTTGGAGAATGAAACGAGTATTCATGCAATTCCATACGAAGACGTAACTGTTAAGTCGAAGGATGTAGCATCTATGAATTTCTTTATGATTGAATTGTTGACACGAGCACTGGGAAACCGTATTTATTGTATGCTAGAAAGATCATGGAAGGCAAATATGGAGGTATATAGAGCTTTGTTCATGACATTGTTCTGATCGTTAAATATGGCGTAAATGAATGTGGTGATATGGACCGTAACAAAGTGGTGGCTCAACAAACTCTTTTTAATATAACATACGCAGGCAAGTGTTTTTAAATAACCAGATTATATACGCATCAGTACAACGTTCTTTACGATAGTTGGTAAGTACAAGATCTAAATATACCATTACTCTATTCGTTGGTAAAAGAGTAGCCCAAGAGTTGGTGGTGGGTGGTGATGACTAGCTGCCTTCCCTCTAGTTTTACACTGCTAAATTAGGGATGGCTAGCACAGATAGCCCTCGAGTAGCTTTGTGCGAAATTCAAACAAACAATATAATTATTATGTTATCTTTATTATCACTAACTTCTGTACTTACATATATCAGTACTAAAGTATAACTGCAGTAATTACTGCAGCTTATTTATTATATCATTCTAATGGCATGTTTGTAAAGCAATAGAACAAAGCCTTATTAATACCTTGTTCTGGCTAGAAGTTGTCTTCGAATTGTCTTTTAAGCATTAAGATCTTTTTTTTTCAGTGATTGTTCGGAATACTTATTGTTGTTTCCTTTGTTGTCTCTTATTGTTGTTGCTGGAACAGCGGTATCTCTACATATTTACAACGCTAAAAGTAGAAGTTCGATTCATCTCTGTAGACACAGCAGATAGCCCGAAGTGGCTCTGCTATAGGGAAAAGAAAATCGCTAAAAGACTTTCTACGCTTCTTATCAAATCGTGTTACGATTTCAGAGGTTGAGGCTATTAGAAAATTTATTTGTTATTTTGAATTTCGCGCAAAGCTACTCGAGGGCTATCTGCGCTAGCCGTCCCTAATTCAGCAGTGTAAGACTAGAGGGAAGGCAGCTAGCTAGTCATCACCATCCACCGCCAACTCTTGAGCTACTCTTTTACCAACGAATAATGTAATTGGCTGTCACATTATTTAGCTCCCACGACTGAAAGGGCTATCATGTTAAGTGCGACCGGGATTTGAACCCGCGACCCTCGAATTACGAGTCGAACACCTTAACCCACCTGGCCATGCCGAGCCTGCTGTTAGAAAAATAAATTGTTCTATCCTAAGCCCAACCAATACTTCTAGTAGTGCTTGTCTAGATCATTTTATTGTGGTATTATTATTTGACTAAAAGTCATACAAACGATTTGTTCTTAGGTTTTGTTTTTATCTTTTTTTACCACATTTCCCTTATAGCCTGAAAATATGTTATGTAGTTAGAAAAAAATCATTTATGATATCAATTTATTTGCTCTTCAATAAATGCTTGTACTTTTAAAAGACATGGATACGTTTCTGGAATATTTTTAGTTTCTTCGGGTGTTTTACAAGTAATAATAGAAGAAAAACGTTATGTTGCTACTCTTGATAACGTTGCCATTAGAAGTGAGTCGAGGCATTCGGAACATAAAAATATGATAACATAGAAGAGAGTTTATTGTGAAACACACAGATTATAGCAGTTGATGAATAGCTAGCAAACTTGTCATGATACCGGAAGCTCTCTTACCCTTCTAATACACACACATTATGCATATATATACCTATAACCCTCAGTTCAAGGGATTAAAACTTATGATAGACGAAACAGGAGCTTTAAAGACCATGATTGATGTATCCATCGGAAGAGATATTTGTGTTTGATACTACTAATAGGCAGAAATGTTTATAACTAAAATATATTTGGCATATTTGACTCTCTTCTGTAAATTTATTCTGATTGTTCTTCACATTACATGTAAACCTTGATTTTGTTTTTTTACTTCATTCTGGCTTATATCTGTTATGCTAAGGTTTCATGATCGTAAGTATAAGTAATTATCAAGACATAAGTGTATAAATTAGGCTCGGATAATGCTTGAAATAACAAAGGGTTCGCGAACATGTAGTTTAGTTTAAGTTAATCAAAATGGTAGATTTATATGTGTTCGAATTCATAATTAGTTAATATGATTGTGATATATTTATATTTTAATTATACTTTCGCAAAATTTGGACGTAACTTTATATATATGTATTCAAATTCATATTATTATTTCCTGCTGTTACAGCATTCTGTGTCTGGTTCTAATTAAAACAGACATGTCCATCTTTCACTTTCTAGAAAATCCCAGGGTTTGTCTCTTTGTGTTGGATGTCACTCTCAGGAATTTTGTCATTTACTGGTCTGTTGGTTCTTATGACCACTAAGTTGACCCTGTGAAGTTAACGACCCGACATGTGGGAGAAAAGCTTCAGAAACTCTGCGTGTCCCTATTTATAAAATCCGCTGTTGCTTTTAGGGTCAAGACAGTAACTCTGATGAATTATTCAATAAAGAAAGCCTTATCTATATAGAGATCCTTTTGTGTATGGATATGATTTGTGAGATTGTTTATTTCAATCTAGGGTCATGGAGCGGTGAAATTATGAGCTTTGTAAAAGTACCTCTTGATCTCAAGCATAAATTGATACATGATAACGTAACATTAATAAAAGAGGAAACGTAAAACTAAAATAACACATAGTTTGATTCAAGATTACATCAAAAAAGTGCGCACTCATTCATCGTCTATACGAAAACATACATATATTGATTGTGTTTTTAATTTATTTATTGTATTTTATTCTCCATAAATAAAATATTTTTCTTGTTAATTAAAAACACCTGACGGTTAATCTCACTATTCTATGGTAAAAGGGTAGCCCAAGAACTGGCGGTGGGTGGCGATGATTAAATACTTTCCCTCTGGTCTTAACGCTGCTTAATTAAGGACGACTGGTGTAAATAGCCCTCGTGTAGCTTTGCGCGGAATTCAAAGTACCCTGCTGGGACAGCGGTAAGTCTAAGGATTTGCAACGCTAAAATGAGGGGTTCGATTCCACTCGGTGGATACAGCAGATTGCCAGATGTGTCCTTGCTATAAGAAACACACACACCACACCAAGTGGCCAGCTGCGTACAAAGCTATAGTTTGCTTTCCCTGTTCGTCAGATGTAGTTATTAAGGGCTATATAGTTTATTTGGAATAACGTTATAGTACATTTTTAACCAAACCATATAACATAAAGTATGTGCACAGTAAGTATCTACAATCTTAACGGGTTTTCAAATACCCACAACGATGAAGAAACAAAGACCTTATGAAATGTAATAAGATTTTGACTTGTTTTCATGTGGCTTTGGTAATAATCACACGCTTTGTTTCTCCTGTGGAAGGTAGAAGAGATAGAGCCTCAGTTTTCATATGATTATTGTATTTTTTTTAACGCAAAGCTATAAAATGAACTTTCTTTTTGATCTAAGCGTTTAAGTCTGTAGACTTACCGTGCCCCAGAAAGTGTTGCTCTTTAACGTTTTTTCTGACTATAAGAATACATCAGGTGGTTTTATATCTTAACTGTGATTATGACTACTGACACAAAGCAAGTAGGCTATCTGCGTACTGTGACTGTGAAAACACTCCAAAGTGGATATATATGAACATTTGTTGAGGCAAAAGAGAATACACATATATGAATAAACAAACAATTAACTTATTTAAACTGTTAAATAATTTTTGTTTTAAACACTAGTCGATAAGGTAGACAATTATTTATTAAAATTACAATTCACATGTTGGGCTCCTTTGATTATGTTGGACTAGTTTTTTTTTGGTGGTTTATTAAATTAATTATATTAACTTCTGAGTAAAACAGAAAATCACAGATATATTCAATGAGTGTTGTTATAAAAAATTAATAATACTACGTAACAAAATGTTTACTTTTTCTTGTTCCTGGGCAGAAAATGTTATTTCCCAATTGCTTATGCATAAAGCAAATGAAAAAGGCCTATTTTTATCTTCAAACTTTACATTTGTGATTTGGGAGCGTATAACGAAAGCATGATGGGAGATTATAGTTCGGGGTTGATAGGTAAAAGTGATTTATATTACAGTTGGAAATCTCGGAAAACTAGTCACTTCTAAACATTTTTGTATAGCTTCAGTATAAATACATGTAAATCTTGATTCATATGTTGTTTTATTCAGACCTTATGTAAATAAAAATGTGCAAATTTGCCTTTTTTACATAGAAAATAAGTTAATTTCTAAATTTCATTATTCAGGTCACAAAAGCAAAGTTTGAAGAGAATAATGACCATTTTCTGTACTTTTACAACATAATCAATTAAGAAATAACACATACTATCCAGGAACAAAATTTGTGTTACATAATGTAATCAAAAGATTTCATACTTTCTTTGCTCTACGATCATATGCTGGAAATATATAACTGATTCTGATCTTTTAACGCCTTCTTAAACTTTTACTGATAAAACCGATTCAAAGCCACGCCAGCAACATATTAGCAACACTCTAGGCGTATATATAACCTGATCCAAACCAGCTGCAGTGAATGTGAAGTGTAAAACACTTTAAAATACGACACTTAAAGGTGGCGGCAAAGGGTGATGGAAGAGTACGTGAAAATAAGAGCCATATTCTCTTTTACAAAGCGACATTGAGCTTGTATATCGTGCACCGACAGATGCTTCGAGGTTTTAGTTCCTCAATGACTTCCTGGCCTCAGCAGAGAAGGTCAACAAGGACATTAATCACCACCACCTTTAAAATACGAAGAAAATCTGAAGAAAATAATGTAAATTTATTCCCCTTTGTTCTCAGTTTTATTATATATATTTGACCTTTGTATGTATGTATATAATACACTACAGGATAATTATTTCGATAACAAGGCTGTACTTTATATTATTAACACTTTCCTTTCTTGGTCTCAACAACACATCAACACAACCGTCCCCTAATCTATTTATATTATTAACACTTTCCTTTCAACAACACATCAACACAACCGTCCCCTAATCTATTTATATTATTAACACTTTCCTTTCAACAACACATCAACACAACCGTCACCTAATCTATTTATATTATTAACACTTTCCTTTCAACAACACATCAACACAACCGTCCCCTAATCTATTTATATTATTAACACTTTCCTTTCAACAACACATCAACACAACCGTCCCCTAATCTATTTATATTATTAACACTTTCCTTTCATCAACACAACCGTCCCCTAATCTATTTATATTATTAACACTTTCCTTTCAACAACACATCAACACAAACAACACATCAACACAACCGTCCCCTAATCTATTTATATTATTAACACTTTCCTTTCAACAACACATCAACACAACCGTCCCCTAATCTCTACATTCTTACAAGTTTATTACATGATAATTTCACATTGGACTGTTCTAAGTAAATGGTTTTATTTTATATATTCACGTTTTATTCACTAGTCAGTGATGAACTCTCCCAGTGATGACAGAAGAATCGATACGAGAATAAATAAGTCTGACTAAAAATCAGATTTTTTTGTATACTACGCTAATAAAAGTGTTATCTTGCACATCAGTATATAAAAATAGCTGTAGAGAATAATATAATTTAAGAAGTTTATAGAATAAAACTGTTTGACCAAGTTAATTGACAGAAGGTCGAAGATGTTTCGTTAAGAAGAAAATATCACAATATAACATTTTCAAATCTAAAAATAACTAAAATAAATGTTGTAAAATAACAAAATATATTTTGTGGCTTATAACGATAAAATAGTATTAGTGTAAATATCGTAACTTTCATGTGATATATCGTATCTCTACGATAATGTTGTTGTTTTATTTCCAGTTGATAATAATGTTTTTGTTATTACTTTTAAGTAATTAAACTCAGTCATTATTCAGCCAGAATATTTAATCATACTTGAACCACATGTCAATTATTTCGTTTAGACATGGATATCGAGTTAAGCATACAAAATCACACATTTAAAAGTTTACTATTAAGGAACATTTTTATGCCTTTTAATGTTCGATTTGCATTATGTTCTGAACTGTTTAAGCCAGAAACATAGTAGCTGGATTTTATTTCTTATTTCCATTCTTAAATCTACACCATGTAAGTTAGCCACCTATTACGACAAACCTTGGTTACGTGTTATTTTACGAGTCCATTCATTTCATAAAAATTAATTTCAATGCACACATTTTGTTATCAGCGGCTGCTTTTGTGTCATAATGATTCTACTCATTATGAAAAGAAATCGATAACTTATTTTATCTATGCTCATAATTAAACTTGAATCAAAAACTCGCGTGGACTACGAACGTTGAGTAGCAATATAGCTCCTCTGATGGGAAGTCACAAACCTAAATTTAGTAATGTTTTCTTCTGACCAATAACATATATCTGGGTGAGCTCAGCACGTATATTCAATTAAGTGTTTCTTCTTCCTTCGTTCACATAGAAGTATTATTACTTTACTAAGAAGTTGACAGGCCTTTGAGAGTTAAAAAAAAGAGCTGGAAGGAGGGTTTGTAAGTTGGGTGATATGCCAACTACGTCAATTGTTGTCCCATTTTCCCTCGGGCATTGTGTTACCCCCGGGTATTGAGAAACTGTCTTATAGCTATATGTATTATTACAATAGTGAGTACGTAGTTGTTAACCATGCGTACACCTAACGGTTGGGAAACAGAAATGTTCGAGTTTTCTGATGGGATTTGATAAAAATGACTGAATACGTCACAAATATCAGTGCACGTGTTTTTGGACCTACTCTCTTTAAGACCATGAAATATATCAACATTGCTAACCATGTTATAAATATATTTAATTTTATCTTTCTTTCTTTGAACATGGTGCAAAGTTGTTTGAAACCTACGATGGCCGTCCTTAATTTTGAAGTGATGGAATGGAAGGAAAGGCAGATCGTCAAGATCACTTACCGCCTACTCTTGGGCAACAAACAAATAGTGGAATTGGCAGCCGCATAACTCCCTCACAGCTTTAAGGCTGCAAATTGTGAGTCGATAGCTCTTATGAGCATGAGACCATCCCAGGACATTTAATTTCTTAAACTTACCACTTAACTCCAGATAAAGGCTCTGAGAAAACACAATCTGGTATCAACAAATAACGTTCTGAATGTATATCACTTTTATTTTAACTCTTAAAACTTTGTGTGAGAGCAACAGTAGGCTGTTGTATTGTGCAAACAGAAAAGTTACAAAACAATATGATCCTCACTTATTTCAGCGACAAATAAAATGCGTCGTCTAAGAATAATAAAATCGCTTTCTACCAACAGGTGAGAAGCGGACGTATTACATTAATTGACTAATTACAGTATCATACAAACTAATTACCTTATCATATTGACTGTTTATTGTTTTCTTCTTAGTCTTCGTATTCAGAGAGTTTTGTTAAAAACTATCATACCTATCACATTCCTCGAGAATTGTGGGAAAAACTTATATAATAAAAGAAAACACATTTAGGACAAAAATTTCCCAGCAGACAAAATGATAAAGTAACAACGATTTATTTAATACATTGTTGCTTACAGTGGAATAAACATGCTTCAAATGGACCCATATTGAAAGCCAAATAAGCTTTCTATTTTTCCACAGTCCTTTCATATCTTATTGTTTTATTTTTCTCTGTGTTTTTCGAGGTTTTAAATATCAGCAATGAAAAGCAGCGCGTATACCATTGTAGAAAGTCCCTATTAACCCTCGGTAATAGAAGCCTGCAAGATAGCCTTAGAACTCTATATCTGAGACCTTAACCCATCTATAGACATTCCCAGCAACCAATTAGCAACCCTCATAGAATTCACCACCATGAAGACAAACTTCATGTTCAACAACCACAACTCTATACAAACAAATGGCCTAAGCATGGGCAACCCAGTATCACCAGTTTTAGCCAATATTTTTATGACACAAGTTGAAACACAAGCAATTAACACAGCATTATATCCACCACTATACTGGTACAGATATGTAGATGTCACGGTTGCGGGATTCAAATCTACAGAACACATACTTAATTTTTTCAATCACATTAACTCTATACATCCCAACATTAACTTCACATGTGAACTGGAAGAAAGTAATCAAATATCTTTTCTTAACCTCAAAATTACAAGAACCAACACACAATTCAAAACAGAAGTCCACCGAAAAATCACCCATACTGGACTATACATTCCTTGGGACTCAGCACATGAAACAAAACAAAAACTCAACATACTAAGAAACCAAATAAACACAGCCATAAAACTATGCTCACCAGATAAAATTAACGATGAATTAGACAAAATAAAACAATACTTCATCAACATCAATAAGTTTTCTCCACAAACCGTAGAAAACATTATACGCACACACCTAGACAGAAAGCGAAATCAACCAACAAAAGTAAATATATCTCATGAATCAAAAAATCACGAAACCATATACTGCTGCATACCATATATTCCTGACATCAGCAGACAAATAACCAACATTTGGCAAAAACTAGTAACAAAATATGGCATTCCAGTTAATACCAAATTTATTCAAAAACCAGGCACAAAACCGAGGTCTATGCGATGTAAAACCTACACTGACAAACACCACACCAACATTATTTATAAAGTACAATGTAATAACTGCCACGACTTCTATATTGGAGAAACAAATAGAAAAATGGAAACCAGATTCAAGGAACATAAAAAGTCATCTTCACACGTTTTCGAACACTGCAAGTCAAATAAACACAACATAACCATAGAAAACACTCAAATACTAAATAAAGAAACAAACATAAACAAACGTAAAATTAAAGAAGCCTTACTTATACACCAACTCAAACCCAAAATAAACCAATATAAAGGAACACCTTTATACCTATATTAATATAATAAAATAAATAAAATTATATATTCAAACATCTAACATCACCCTCTACATTCCGACACTCAGTTACACAACCCCTTCCAAACATGTGGTTAGCTTCCGGTCAGTTACCTCTTTCTTTGTGAACCTGACGATGACCGAAGAAAGTCGAAACGTTCTTCGCTCTTCTATGTAAAATATTTTCTCAACCCAAACGAGCCGTTTTTGCATATATAGTTTATTTGTTTATTATACCACTTATATGTTAAATGTTCCTCAGTTATTTAATTTAAAACGGCTTCTTCGCGTCTCTATAAATTTTGTCTTCTTTACTTTTGTGTAAAATTCATGACTGCCCATAAATAGTATTCAAATAGAGATAAATTAGAATTTTTTCTTTTGAAGCCTAACTACACTCAGTCGGAGAGCTTTGCAAACTGAGACAGAATAGGAATTTCCTCCCGTCCCTCGACGAGTATTTGCCCGAAGGGGGCGCTGATTATTGAGCGTGGGAACATTATTTGGACATGGTGTTGTGTTTGGTTTGGATAACGAAAATCTCGTTTGTTTGCGCGATACCGGAAAACAGGTCAGATGAGGATTGGTGACACATATGGGTTCAGCATTTTCCTTTATTTGTGAATATAAATAAATTGTTCGTGTTAATGAGGATACAGTTTAAATAATTTATGTGGTTAATAATTTGAATTAATAATCATATAACTCTTAGTTATTTCTCTTTAGATGAACTCTTTGTGTCCCTGAAATTTTTATATTAAAAATTCATAGCGACCCGAAATAATATTCGTGTAGATAGAAACGAAGTTTTTCCGACAGAAGCTAAGCTGTGACAATCGACATCTACATCTGATTATATATGCCTGTGTGTGTGTGTGTGTCTTTTGTTTTTAGGAACGGATAAAATCAGCATTTTACATTCCAAAACACCATCTGTTATCGAGAAATTACTGACTTTTTAAAATTTTCATTTAAAAATTCAGCTTTTAGACAATACAAATTCTTGTTCAATATCTTTAATAATATTTTTTCATGAATCAACCGTCAACCGTTAGTGGATAGTGGTGGTGTGTTTTTCGTATATTTGATTCTGTCAGCCCGTGATCTTTGTTCTGTTATCAACATAATAGCAACCTGCGAAGGGTGAGAGCAACACACAGATTTACTGACAATTTTCAGACGTGTATGTACATTCCCCTTAGCACTGTATTAATGCACTTTCTAGTCTTGTTAACTCGAAATTTCATCATTCAAAGCTTGTAGTGTATGTATCCTTCACGTGTTAAACAGAAACTTTCTGCTCGTTTTCTATGATTATGTTGCTTTAAGGCTGCAAGAAAGAAAAAAAGATTTTGTTCGCCGATGATAATGATGGTAAACGATTGAGTGTGCTCTTTGTTTTCAGTTGAGGTATTTTCTTTAGAACAAAAAAATTCTATAGTCACTCGTTATAAAGATCACGACGTTAATTTAGAAAATCAGAAATATGTGTTTAATTTATGAGTTTCATAGTGCGTATTAAATGTGCTTTAAGAATGTTCATTTTTGTCTCATATATTACTGTTTTTTTTAAGTTAAACAAAAATCTTTATGTTTCACAGATTTGATTTTCCATGTGAAATTACTGCAAAAATGTCATTGTTTTTATCGACGAAAGCATCTGCACTAGAGCATAGATAAATGTTGATAATTTACACTGTGGTTAATAATAAACCACACTACAGTATAGATAAATGTTGATAATTTACACTGTGGTTAATAATAAACCACACTACAGTATAGATAAGTGTTGATAGTTTACACTGTGGCTAACAATAAACCACACTACAGGATAGATAAGTGTTGATAGTTTACACTGTGGCTAACAATAAACCACACTACAGTATAGATAAGTGTTGATAGTTTACACTGTGGCTAACAATAAACCACACTACAGTATAGATAAATGTTGATAGTTTACACTGTGGCTAACAATAAACCACACTACAGTATAGATAAGTGTTGATAGATTACACTGTGGTTAACAATAAACCACACTACAGTATAGATAAGTGTTGATAGTTTACACTGTGATTAACAATAAACCACACTACAGTATAGATAAATGTTGATAGTTTACACTCTGGTAACAATAAACCACACTACAGTATAGATAAGTGTTGATAGTTTACACTGTGGCTAACAATAAACCACACTACAGTATAGATAAATGTTGATAGTTTACACTGTGGCTAACAATAAACCACACTACAGTATAGATAAGTGTTGATAGATTACACTGTGGTTAACAATAAACCACACTACAGTATAGATAAGTGTTGATAGTTTACACTGTGGCTAACAATAAACCACACTACAGTATAGATAAATGTTGATAGTTTACACTGTGGCTAACAATAAACCACACTACAGTATAGATAAATGTTGATAGTTTACACTGTGGCTAACAATAAACCACACTACAGTATAGATAAGTGTTGATAGTTTACACTGTGGTTAACAATAAACCACACTACAGTATAGATAAGTGTTGATAGTTTACACTGTGGTTAACAATAAACCACACTACAGTATAGATAAATGTTGATAGTTTACACTCTGGTAACAATAAACCACACTACAGTATAGATAAGTGTTGATAGTTTACACTGTGATTAACAATAAACCACACTACAGTATAGATAAGTGTTGATAGTTTACACTGTGGCTAACAATAAACCACACTACAGGATAGATAAGTGTTGATAGTTTACACTGTGGCTAACAATAAACCACACTACAGTATAGATAAGTGTTGATAGTTTACACTGTGGCTAACAATAAACCACACTACAGTATAGATAAGTGTTGATAGTTTACACTGTGGCTAACAATAAACCACACTACAGGATAGATAAGTGTTGATAGTTTACACTGTGGCTAACAATAAACCACACTACAGTATAGATAAGTGTTGATAGTTTACACTGTGGTTAACAATAAACCACACTACAGTATAGATAAATGTTGATAGTTTACACTGTGGTTAACAATAAACCACACTACAGTATAGATAAGTGTTGATAGTTTACACTGTGGTTAACAATAAACCACACTACAGTATAGATAAATGTTGATAGTTTACACTGTGATTAACAATAAACCACACTACAGTATAGATAAGTGTTGATAGTTTACACTGTGATTAACAATAAACCGCACTACAGTATAGATAAGTGTTGATAGTTTACACTGTGGCTAACAATAAACCACACTACAGTATAGATAAGTGTTGATAGTTTACACTGTGGCTAACAATAAACCACACTACAGTATAGATAAGTGTTGATAGTTTACACTCTGGTTAACAATAAACCAATAATAAAGTGTCACTTAGCTATAAAACCCATAAAAGTACAATCAATGATACTATGCCCATCGGTAGTAGTGTTTTTTATTCAGATTTTACAAACTTGTAAAAATTAAAGTTTTGATTGCTTAAAGATATTCATATGCGAAGAAGTTTGGTAGGATTCCATGTTTCAATAGAAGCTATACGCAAGATTATTTTGAGGGTATATATATCTGATTAAATTAGTATTGTAAAATATCTCCATTAACGTAAATCTTATAGCAAGTCATTCTACTTTTGACAACAATAATTTCCATAACTATTTTTATTTCTCCGTGACTGAATATACGTCATTGCAAATAAATCAAGCGACGTTGTTGTTGTTTTTGAATTAAGCACAAAGCTACACAATGGGCTATCTGTGCTCTGCTCACCACGGGTATCGAAACCCAATTTTTAGCATTGTAAGTCTGCAAACATACCGCTGAGCTACTTGAGGGCATCAAGCGACGTATGACCAGATGAAATGCATCGAAGGACTAAATAATAATATACATACGATTTCATGAGTTTGAGTTCCATATGACTGTTCACGTCTTATAATGCGACTTTGGTTAGCTTTCGAGCTATTCGTAAACATCCGTACAAGTGCCGTATTCACAACAGTTATTTTCCCCCGCTGTGACAGCGGTAAGTCTTTGGATTTACAACGCTAAAGTCAGCGGTTCGATTCCTCTCGGTGGACACAGCAGATAGCCTGAGCCCGATGTGGCTTTGCAATAAAAAAAAACACACAACAGTTATTACAAAAATACTAATTGTACTATTTATATCCATTTAAACATTGTAAAACATGAATCATGTCATAGTTTTCAACAGTGTCCACATATTTCAACACGTTGTCACGAGCTCGCTGGTCTGTTGTTTCAGATTGGGGACGTGAATGGGTATCGGAGTAATAAACAATTGTGCAAAATATCCAATGTTTAGTGAAATATTCAAATTTTGTTAACAGATTAATCACAAGTCTGAAGAAACAACTTAAAGATCAGTGTAGGAAATTCCATTATATAAAGAATTTCAACTGTAACGTGTGCTGCAGATTGGGCAAACCGTCATTTTACAATGAGTGTTTAAAGCGGATATCGTAAATAATAATTCACTTTTGTGCAAATCACTTCAGTTGTAGAATATAATACAAAATTTTATGCACGGTTCTCAAGATTTATGACTTTACTTTCATAGAATTATGTATTATTAAAAAAAATCCAGTGCAGCTTACTATAATTTTACTGTTCATAAATCATACGACCATACTTTAACTGTGTTTTCGTTGCACACAGCTAATCAAATTACATAAAGAAGAAAAAAGACCGTAAATCTTCTCTGAAGGCAGTTTAATTGCACAGTGACATACAGTATAACAATCACCAAATCATGTACATTGTTGTGCTGGCCATGCTAATTATCCTATCAAAGCCTACTTTCTTGGGTGTTGATTTATAACTGTACCCTTAGTGACTGAACAGACTTAGTCGGACTGCAAGTCGCATATTTAACGAATACAGGCTGAAAAACTTATAGTTTTAGTTTTAAATAATCTATAGGAATTCCTTTAAAGAAAATAATGTTATCATTTATAATTATAACATATTTCAATGCTCGTTATTTTAAAGTCTATACCAATTATATTAGTGTGACAGGTTTTGGTTTTGGTATATTTGAATGAGGAGATAGATTGATCTAAACCTCTCACTGGAATAAGTTAATTGGTGTTTTAAAAGCAGAAATACCTGGCTAAAGCCTTTTCTTCCAGGATATCTGTAATGTAACTAAGTTGATGGTTACGAAATAGAACGAAGAAGCTCGTAGCTGTATATGAACATTCAGTACGACGGCCGGCATGATCAGGTGGGTTAAGTAAGGCGTTCGACTCGTAATCTGAGAGTCGCGGGCTCGAATCCCCGTCGCATTAAACATGTTCGACCTTTTAACCGTGGGGGCGTTATAAAGCGACGGTCAATCCCACTATTTATTAGTAAAAGAGTAGCCCAAGAGTTGGCGGTGGGTGGTAATGACTGCCTTCCCTCTAGTCTTACACTGCTAAATTAGGGACGGCTAGCGCAGATAGCCCTCGAGTAGCTTTGTGCGAAATTCAGAAAAAACTATTAACTACGATATTAAAATGAACTTTCTTTCTCAAGGTGTGTCTGGATTTTTTATTGTTATTCTATTGGTAACTATTTTATCTCCATATTAATGTTATTTAATAACTACTATTTTATGCTGTAATATATATATATATATATATTTCTTATTGGGTTTAATTTCTTTCATCTTATATAAAAATTCTACTCCTCCATTTCTTTTATCATTAAATACTAATTGTTCTGGATTCCACTGCTTGAACAATCACACATTTTTGTAAGCTGTTCTTATTTCAAAACTAACTTTTCTATTTAGTTTTCATCTCTCATACAACACACACGCAATTTTATTCGACAGTTTGGATCATATTCTTAGAATCATGTGACGGTATATTGTGCACATAACTGATCAAGATGATTACAGTGTTAGTGCCAGTGCTTTCTGATGGTGAAAAGTTCATTTTATGAAAACTCTTGGGCTAAAGCTAATTTGATATACTGTTATTATTTGCATTGACTGCAATGCATTGTTTCTTTTCGCTTTATGGCCCGGCATGGCCAAGCGTGTTAAGGCGTGCGACTCGTAATCTTAGAGTTGCGGGTTCGAATCCCCGTCGCACCAAACATGCTCGCCCTTTCAGCCGTGGGAGCGTTATAATGTGACGGTCAATCCCACTATTCGTTGGTAAAAGAGTAGCCCAAGAGTTGGCGGTGGGTGGTGATGACTAGCTGCCTTCCCTCTAGTCTTACACTGCAAAATTAGGGACGACTAGCACAGATAGCCCTCGAGTAGCTTTGTGCGAAATTCAAAAAACAAACAAACAAACTTATAATGAAAAATCTTCTAAGATTTGGCCAGTTTATGAGATTTAGGTTACTTCTAAATTCGTTTAATAAGCTAACAGTGCAAATTGATCTTCGTCATAAAAATGAATATAATATAAAAATGGAAAATAGTAAGGTAAATATATTATATATTTAACACAAATGCGTAAATACCATCAATAGTTTGCTTTTTTTTTTTCTAATATTATTAAGGATTACATTTGCAAAGTGGAATACGATCAGCCTATGGTGGCTATCGACAGATCGTACGATCAATCTGTTATGACTATCAACATATCATATTGTAACTAGCATCGTAATGTATAATAAAGCTAATAATGTACACAAGAATTTCCTACTTATGATTTTTGAACAGTACATCCATTATCCAATGTCTTCTACTCGTCTTTTCTCTTGAGACAACTTACACTGTCACACAGTGGCAGACTGGCCCCCTTTAGCGACACTGGCAAAGGCTTATCAGAGGCACTCCATTTATGGCCTAATAAGTCATAGAAGTAAAAATTGTATTGTTGTATTGTATATTATATATTATCAGACTACGAGTGAGGAATCCATACGTTACAAAGAAGCAATAAAACTCTTGCCAGAAGACAGCTCCTAACTCTTAATTTAAAATAATAAAATCTTATGATGTTGGCATGATCAGCGGTATACGAAACTGATGTGCGAAAGTACAACTTCTTACAGAGGTGAGGATTAAAAGAAAATGAAAATGCGTGCATACTTTATATATATATTAGTATGTTCCCATTCTGTACGTGTATAGCACATATAATATGATAATACATGCAATATTTGTGTGAATTAATAACATCTGAAAATTTGGATTCAATGCACCAACAACCGTTTGAGTTTATCAGGTTATTTTAAGATCAGCTTTTTGATCTTATTGCTTGATATATCAGCTAAAGTGTTAGATTTAGCGCCTGTGAACATAAGCACTTCGAGATGATCAGTTGTCAACATAATCTCCGTCTAGTTTTTATCATCAGCTTCGAAAATATTGAATGATTGAAAGTGATACAACTTAATGTAAATTGTATGTAGAGTGTAGTACTCCAACAACTGAAATGCACATATTAAACACCATTACCATCTCTGGATAGTTTAACACGAAGTAATGTCCTTGTATTCTTTTCTGTGGTCAGTTTCAGATGCATCAGCGATGTCACCTTTATCAACCAATAACTCTTTTTAAGCAATGTGTAACCTTGCTGTGCAACCTTCTGCAGATCTTGTTTTTACATATTTAGTTACAACCCTGCATGGCCAAGCGTGTTAAGGCGTGCGACTCGTAATCTGAGGGTTGCGGGTTCGCATCCCCGTTGCGCCAAACATGTTCGCCCTTTCAGCCGTGGGGGCGTTATAATGTTACGGTAAATCCCACTATTCGTTGGTAAAAAAGAGTAGCCCAAGAGTTGGCGGTGGGTGGTGATGACTAGTTGCCTTCCCTCTAGTCTTACATTATTAAATTAGGGATGGCTAGCACAGATAGCCCTGGAGTAGCTTTGCGCGAAATTAAAAAACATACAAACATATTTAGTTTTTCATTTCCTTTTTTTGGACAGACAGTTGACACATTGACTTCATCTATTTTCTCAAAATTTAACGAATCTGACCAATCAATGTTGAACAAAATGTTGTTTACACTTTTGACAAGTACGTCTGCATTGCCTACAGTGCTTTACATGCCGTCTCTCAGTGCTCTAACTTGAGCTTATATTTGCCTCCAAAACTGGACTAAATAAAGTCCACTTGTTTGATATGATGACAAATGGACATGAATGTGTGAGCAGTCAAAACTGTTTGGTATCTCAGAAGGACCTCCAGCATTCTTCTAACCTCTGTTTTTGTGGCGCTGTCATGTAACATTAAATTGTGTAATATAACTAGACACTCGATCAGATCTTGGAACACAGCCAATGACGGACTTGATTTTTATAACCAGCTTGTTTCACTTTTCATTTAATTATCTTCAATTTTTCTGTTCATAACTTGCTTTCAGTTTCTTTTTTCCAAATGTTTATTTACTTGTAGAAACATCTGAAGAAATGTGCGACTTTCTGCATCAAACTGAATAACAGTATTGTTGGAACCTTTGCTGATCTTATCACACATAGATAGTAGCACCTGAACGTTTGTATACGTGGCAGAAGATAGCTTGCCTTAATGAAAGCTAATGTTCTGTCTATGGCAAGCCGCTGCTCCAACTGCGTTTTTTGAAATACGCTTGTCGATATCTATGTTGTAACCTGCAAATACGTTTTTAGTAGGTCGGAAAGTGCTCGTCCGCTATCAATGTAAACGTGGAGTGAGTTGGTTGACTGATGGTTTATGGCCCAAAGGAACAAGTCAATTTGCGCTGAACAAGTTGTAAAAATTAGTAAAATATTATATAAGATAAATTAAATTCAAAACAGACACGGTAACCTTTCCTTTACTTTCTTACCGAGCACATATCAGACTTCTACAACACACTGGTCACTTGTAGTGATGTCTTATGTGGAATCAATGTGGGCTGACAACATACAAATATTTCTAATTTCGTCTTATATGAAGTTGTGGTCCATTATCTTCATTATAACAATATCATGTTGACTATTGTTTCACTGGTTGAAATAGCTGAAGAAACTCTTGCAGGAGCGCCAGAACCTTTGTGTTCCTTGGAGTTAATAATTGCTTTGTTAATATTCTTTGAGAGATGTTTGTGCATGTGGATCAGAGGTTTTATCAGTTCCGAAAAATACCGTAATTTATTTCATTTTTTTACAACAAATGTACAGCTTCACCTCTAAATGGAGGACTAAACTTTCCAATAACCGTTATAACAGGAATACTTCTGTCAACAATTTAAAGATTATCTTGAACGACAAGTTTTCCATTATTAGGCCAGCATGCGATGTATAGAGAACAAGGTGTTTCCATCTTTGATATTCGTCACTTGGACTTCACGATATCACATGTAATTAACATGGCGCTAGTCACTTTATCCATGCACAGATGGAGACCTTGTATTACTTCTTGAAAAGTATTGGCAAACAGTACAGAAACGATTCTGTTGCTCATTTTAAAATGAGAAACATTCTCTTTCAATTTTTTTTTTATGATCAACTGCTCTTCAGTAGTACGCAGCCTGGTCGAATGGAATATTTTCAATTGTTTTAGCCAGTAAAAGAAATTGATGTGCTTTCGGTGACTTGTCGGTTTAGGAAATATGTTCACTCCATCAGAGGTTCTACTTTCGTGAGAGTCGTCGTCTACTCTTGCTTCTGTATGATATTTTTCACTGGTGTGTAGAGTCTCCTTGTCTGTTTCTCTTAGATCATCATAATTTTTGGGTGAGTGGACAGGTCAAGGGTTTCTTCATGGCCAGTTTGTTGTGAAATATCTTAATTATATTGAAATGTTTAATGTGGGAAGTTATTTTGTAGTTTTCTCTATCAAATAAATGAATAGATATGATAGTGTCCTTTAATCTGGTAAATATCAAGTTTATGACATTATCATGTGGATATAATTTATAAATGACTCTTTTAGCAGTAATTCAGCTTGTTGTACTTAGAACATTTCGCTTAATATCGCTAATCATGAAACTTTGCCGATGTTAAACAGAATTAACCATTTCCATGTTGGTAAAATATACTCTGACAGTGTCATTATCAACCAGGTAATATACTAACCAGCTAGGCTGGTTATCAACTCTTTGTAGCAATTGGTATGGGGTTAGTGGTATTTTTAGAGCAATTGAAGTTATTTCAAGTGCTGAAAATATACGTCACTGTACACAATACATTTACATATATGAAGTATTAATAACGAAAAATACATTCTACAAACATAATACTTAGTTTTGTTATTGTTAATTTCCTCCTGAAAAGGTTTGAAAATTTCAAATTTTATGATTGCTGAACTACAGACCCTATAACAAGCATGAAGATGTTTATATAGTCTCTTAAGCATTTTACTTGCCAACTTACGAGAAAAATTATTATTTATATGCAAATATGCAAACTGTTGATAATTTAATAATCTTGCAAATCAAATTTAAAACTATGGTTATGCTGTTCAGTTCTTTTATAACCAAACTAAACTTTAATATAGTCATTTACTCGCAGACCAACCTCCCGAATATTGTTCTGTATTATCCAATTGAACACTATGAATGGCAAATACTGGTTATGGTGCTCAACTCGCAATCTGAGGGTCGCAGGTTCAAATCCCCTTTACACCACACATGCTCGTCCTTTTAGCTGTGGGGCGTTATTACGTGACGGTCAATCCCATTATTCGTTAATAAAAGAGTAACCCAAGAGTTGGCGATGGGTGGTGATGAGTTGCTGCCTTGCCTCTAGTCTTACATTATTAAAGTAGGGACGACTAACGCAGATAACCCTCGTGTAGCTTTGCGCGAACTTCGAAAATAAAAAAACAACAACACAATTTTTTGTGATTCTCTCAATAAAAGTATTCTGTGATTTTTTGACAGAAGTTCCTTAAAAGAGTGTGTCACTTAGGTAATGACAAAGTTATTATCTTTATTTGGGGGATTTGAAAGATGAACCTATAAACTGCGTGGGAGGACCTGATCTCTGGAAATTATTCTTATCTCTGGTGGCTTCATCTGAAATTTTTATCAAGCTTTCTTAATCTTATCTATCTGTAATTATTGTAACACAATCGCCTTGTATGAAAGCTCGCATTCCAAATGTAATTACGTGAGAAACAAGATGTCTAAATACTCTTCTCGGTCTTATAAATATGTATATACCAATTGCTTATGTAAAATAACGTTCATTATACATACAGTAATACTAGATAATGCAAATCTAGAAAATAAAGTCATATTTGACTTTTAATGATTGTAGTATTTTTGGTGAAACAAGTAATAAATAAATACATCTACTCTTTAAACAAAATTCAGTTTTTTGACGTCATACTTTTTTATGTGGTAAAATTGAAAACAATACCTTATTACAATACTATACATTAATTAATTTCCGAATTATGTATGACTTTTATGTGCAATGGGAAAAATCAATAATAAATATATAATATAATTTGTTTTCCTGAACTGTACGCTTAAATAGAAGCTTCAGAAGCGTATGTTACAGAAATAGGGGTAGGCTGGTATAACCTTTAATAAACAAAGACTGTAGTATATGGTGCTTGTTTAGGCTGGAGGATAAACTTGAGTGTGCGACCTTTCACATGCTATTTTCAAAATGGCCATATAAATTTGACCAGAACGTTTACATTACATTTCAGAGAAAAGTTACTTCAATGCATCTAAGAAAAGATTTGGTTTTGCTTTTCTTTAATTTTGCGCAAAGATACACTAGAGCTATTTGCACTAGCCATTCCTAATTTAGCAGTGTAAGACTAGAGAGAAGGCAGCTAGTCATCACCATCCACCGCCAACTCTAGGGCTACTCTTTTACTAACGAATAGTGTATTGAGGGTCACATTATAACGCACCCACGGCTTAAAGGGCGAGCATGTTTGGTGTGACGGGGATTCGAACCGGTGACCCTCACATTTCAAGTCGAGTGCCTTAACCACCTGGTCTTGCCGGACCCTTAAGTAAAGATATATTTTTTCTGGTTATGTAAGGATAAAATGCAGTAGTTATTCTAGCTCCGCTAATTTTGTTGATTCTGAAAATGTGTATTTTATACACATTTAAAATGTATTTTTTCAAGTTTGTCTGTTGGTAATTGCTACAAATTGTTAAGGTTGTCGAAAATAATTTAGCAACACCTTTCAAAGCTTAAATGTATGATCTTTCCCTTGAGGTTCACAATAAAAAAATAATGTGTTTTCCTCATTATTTTCTCTCGAAATAAATTACAAACACTGCTGATGTAACAAGCACTTGCTCGAAATAAAGTTCAATTAGCGCCTGCTGATTCAACTTAGTCCTGAATTACGATAGAGGTGGTACTCCAGAAACTTTCGCTATCCAGAGAAATTGGCTGAAACAGCACAAGTTCTAAACCTGTGAAGGCCGTTCTATACTGAGGGAAAAAAATAAACAATGTCTCTAACATATTTAGATACTCAAACTTGTGAATAGATTTCCTTGTTTATATTTATTTATAAAATATGTCAAAAGAAGTTGCATGGTGACACAATGAAACTTAAATTAATACAAGAAAATGATAAGGCTCGGTGTGGCCAGGTGATTAAGGCGCTCACTTCGTAATCTGAGGTTCGTGGGGTCGAATCCCCGCCACAGCAAACATGCTCACCTTTTTTAGTCGTGGGGGCGTTATATTTGAGGGTCAATCCCACTATTTGTCGGTAAAAAAAGTAGCCCAAAAGTTGGCGGTGGGTGATGATGGCTAGCTGCCTTCCTTCTAGTCTTACATTGCTGAATTAGGGACAGCTAGCGCAGATAACCCTCGTGTAGCTTTGCGCGAAGTTGAGAAACAAACAAGAAATAATTAAATAGTATTTTGTTTCAAGAATTATATTTATGCGCACGAAGAATATAATAATAAGAAAAGTGTGAAGATTCTTTAAAGTAAGATCCAGTGTTGATGAAACGTTGTGCCTCTGCTGTAATCACCAACGGGAATCTGATACCTGATTGTAAATCCGAAGACTTACCGGTGTTCTAGCGAGGATAAAATTTTATGTCAGAAATAGTTTATAAAATATATTTAAATAATTCGAACACTAATGGACAGAACTTGATGATAAGACTTTTGGATACACAAAGGGTATGCAAATACATAGATATATTTCAACAGCTCCAAATACTTTTTTCAAAACACGTGAAAGGGTGTATATAATGTATCACAACATTATAATCTTGTGACATAAAAGCAAAAAGAGTTTAAATAAAACCAAAAAAACAAAAATTTTGGAAACAAAAGGCCACGTGGTAACTAAAAGATGTAAAAGGTCAAAACTAAATAAAACGTATAGCAACAGTTTTTTTCTCAATTGAACACCACTGGGACAGCGGTAAGTCTATGGATTTACAACACTAAAATAAGATAGTTTGATGTGACTTAACTATAAGAAAAAAACATTCAAACACAAAACACATTTGTTCTCAGTTATTGAGAAGCTTCAATAAAAAATAAACACTTTGTTCAGAGATTGCAAATAATTATTTTACTAGCAAGACGTAATGTTACTGATAACTGCGTTTGAAATATTAAATAAGTGGCTATGTTATTATAGATAGCAACCTTTGCAAAAACAAGAGAAAAACGATTTTATGAATATTTTAAATGATGTTTGTCAGAGATGTCTATTGGGAATGATATGTCTTAAGGTAAGTTATCTTCAGTACGATTGTTTACTAAGATTTATTAACGTATTTATTGACAATAACTTATTAAAATAATAGCTAAACCTTTGAAACTCCAATTCTAAGAAAAATTACCGTCAGTTACCAACAAATGGTTGAGATTGAACGTTTCTTTACAAAAAAAATCAAAACAGTTTTTGTGGTTCTAGCTTTTTTTCGTCTTTGAGTCAAAATCATGTTATAGACTTTATTCTTTGACGTTCATGCTATGAATTACAAATGCATAATTTACTTTCCTTCGAAAAGACTGTTTTCAAGAAGATCGTGATTGTCTAGTTGTTGTTAACGGCTGAATGTGTGCTTTAACACATGAAGAATAAAACGTTCTATCTGTGACGTCAGTTGACCAATAATTGTTGAACCTCAAATGGGCGTGGCAGAAGGAAATGTTCTTGGTGAAAAGTAAAAAATGCAATCATGTCGATAAAGGAATTCAGTCGAAAATATTTTAAAAGTGTAGATTCTAGAAAACTATGCAGCGCAGTGCTTCTTTACAACATTATACAAAGTTATATCTAATCAAAACTAAATATTACAGTTAATTATCATAAAGGTACGTTAGGAAAACACGCAGGTTCAAGAATTCTTGATAGAAATGAATAAAAACCTAATAACCCGAGCGGTTTCGAAAGGTGGACGTCTCATTTTCAGGAACATGTTGTAATCGTTCAGTTTGACGCTGAAGAAGAAAGGTCCACCTTTGGAAAGCGCTCAGGTTATTGTATTTTATTCATTTGTATCTGTAGGTACATATTTCATCGAAAATTATCTAATTATAATACGAATAATTTCATTCAAATAAATTATTACATTTGATAAAAGTGTGTAAGACACAGTAGTTTTAAACTACTCAGAATACATATAAAACTTTTACATTTGCTATTGTTTAAACCTGTTGCTAAAATAGTAAGATGTTAAGCATTGGCGATTTTTTTACAATGCTTTAACTTTTATTAAAGGGTTCTTGTGTCTGTCTAGATTTATATAAATACTCCTGGTAACATATTGTGTCTGTTTAAATTTATATAAATACCCCTGGTAAAATATTGTGTCTGTCTAAATTTATATAAATACTCCTGGTAAAATATTGTGTCTGTCTAGATTTATATACGTACTCGTGTAAAATATTGTGATTGTCTAAATTTATATAAATACTCCTGGTAAAATATTGTGTCTGTTTAAATTTATATAAATACTCCTGGTAAAATATTGTGTCTGTCTAAATTTATATAAATACTCCTGGTAAAATATTGTGTCTGTCTAGATTTATATAAATACTCCTGGTAAAATATTGTGTCTGTCTAAATTTATATAAATACCCTTGGTAAAATATTGTGTCTGTCTACATTTATATAAATACTCCTGGTAAAATATTGTGTCTGTCTTGATTTACATAAATACTCTTGGTAAAATATTGTGTCTGTCTACATTTATATAAATACTCCTGGTAACATATTGTGTCTGTTTAAATTTATATAAATACTCCTGGTAAAATATGAGCTTAAACTCGAAATCGGATGTCATTGCAGTTTATAAGAAAAAGTCGCCATAGGGAATTTTTTAGTCCCCAGTATATTCACCATGAAGTTGTAGTTTATCTACGAAATCCGATATGATCAACGATCATGAAAGAAGAATGCCTCCAGGTATACTGAAGCTGTGTAACTTTTAGACTTAACACAATGTTCCACTTTATCTATGAAATCCAATATCATCAGGAGAACGTTGGTATGGATTCGTTTGATATATAAAATTATGTGTGTAATAAACTCAACCAATTATTATTTCACTCTATCTTTAAAGTTGGATTAATTGTTTGTTTGTTTTTAATTTCGCACAAAGCTACACGAGGGATATCTGGCGCTAACTGTTCCTAATTTAGCAGTGTAAGACTAGAGGGAAGGCAACTTGTCATCACCACCCACCGCCAACTCTTGGGCGGCTACTCTTTTACCGAAAAATAGTGGGATTGACCGTAACGTTATTAAGTTCCCGCGCCTGAAAAAGTTAACATGTTTGGTGTGACGAGGATTCGAATCCACAACCCTCGGATTACGATTCGAGCACCTTACCCATCTGGCCATGTTGGTCCATTCGGGTTAATAATCAAGAATATTGGCGTTATAATTACGTATTTTTCTGCTCGAATCAATAACGTTTTCAAAAAACTTAAATTATTTTGTCATTTATCACAGAGTTCTTTATTTGAATTGCTATGTAACTCATCTCGCCATTTATCGTAAGATCCTTTAATAGAATTATATCTTTATGGTGTACTCCTATCCAGATATTATGAGCGAATGTTAGTTAATTAAAACATCTTTTTACATGTACTGTTACATAGTTAAATCCTCAAGATCATTTCTTTTATCAAATCTGTGAAATAAATACTATGTATTTACAAATACTGTTGCATAAGTTAAAGTTTGAAGGTCATTTTTACGAGACTAGGGAAATTAATACTTTGCCTATTGTTTCTCATTACCGAGAAGCATAGTATTACGTATTACGTGGAGATCACGGTAAGATGTTATATTAGGAGAAATAAACATTCAACGATGTAATTGTCTTTCTAAGCCTACAAAATATATATTAATATTTAAGAAACGTGTAAAAGTTGAAAATCACTAGCAAAGCTAGATAGACAACAAGCTAAAGAGTGACATTTTCAACACATATATTTTATTGTTTTCTTTGTTGGATGAGGTAATAAACAGTACAGTGATACATTACAGCTGAACAGTGGATAATATTGTACGAAGTAGTAAAATAAAAGTTGCTGGGTAATAACTACTTATGACATTAAGGTTACACATTGCTTCTCATAAGCTAAAATTGTAAAGAAGCCAACATAATGTATAAATAGCTAATCCAATACACACAAAATACTTACACTTTTAGGAATCATACACAAAAACATAGTTAATATTACGTTTTATGTTCTACCAAAACTACCTGTCTTAGTTTAGTTTATCGACACAAAAACTAATAAACATTTCACACAATATTTTATTATAAATGGTTAATACAATAATAAATTAGTTCTAATTTGAAATTACCCGTCTTTATTTGATATAACACACGTTGAAACTCAGAAATAAAAATGGCATGTGTGACGACCTCAGAAGATACAATTAAAACATACAATCAAGAGAAATAGTGCGTCATAAATGGAAAATAGCGGTAGAAGAAATTAACTTCACATTCCAAAAGTAAATTATACAAAGAGTAAGTAAAGTTAATTATTTAATATTGTGGTAAAGTATTCTGTAAGTAATGTATAAAAAACATGTTTTAATGCAAAAGAAACAATAATATTTGCAAAATTTAAATCGAGAAAGGGAACATACTAAATCTAAAAATGACATAAAAACCACATGTGATGTCCTCAATACATACGAAGTTTTACTTCTAAAATAGCAAAAAGTTATTGTAAGGAAGCTTTCTATTTTATATGTCATCATCCTATTTCCTGTGGGTCTTTCGTTTTTTTTCTACTTCTTCTCGACATGACTTTTGTATCTCACGATTTTACTTCTTAAAATCATCTGTAAATATTAAAATCAGGGTCTTGAACTTGTTAGATAAGAGACTTGGTTATCTAACAGTCTGTCAAGCTATGAAGAACAAAGTGTAAAGTTTAATGTCTCTTCATACATCACTCAGGCAACGTGTACTAAGCCATACTTTATCATCATATCACCAAGTCAAACTTTATTTCATACCACCAGGGTATCCAGTTCAATCTAATAAGTGTCATTCTGTTGTTGGTCGTCTCTTTGTCCATAATTAAGAAGTTGTGTTACATTCTCATTATAAGCTCAATTTAGCCCAGCTCCAACATATGTTTCCTCCTGTTGGCTGCAGTTTCTTGATTCACGGTAAAGAGAGTTATAAATTGCTGTAGTGAAACTAAAAAAAACAAGTATATAAACAAGAGATGACAGAAGTACTGATAAGAATTTTATTGTTTTTTGTTTGTTTTTGAATTTCGCGCAAAGCTACTCGAGGGCTATCTGCGCTAGCCATCCTTAATTTAGCAGTGTAAAACTAGAGGAAAGGCAGCTAATCATCATCACCCACCGCCAACTCTTGGACTACTTTTCTACCAACGAATAGTGGGATTGACCTTCACATTATAATGCACCCACGGCTGAAAGGGCGAGCATGTTTGGTGTGACCGGGATGCGAACCAGCGACTCTCAGATTACGAGTAGCACGCCTTAACCCACCTGGCCATGCCGGGCCAAGAATTTTATCTTCTCTCTCGACTGGACTAATAACAAACCTTTGGTAAATTATGTTCACACCATCAGGTAATATTTGTTTTACTACTATAATCTAAATTATTACCTGACAGGTAGTTAAATCCATGCAATCCTTAAAGGTTCTTAAACAATGGTGAAATATATCAGGTAGCAAAATTAAATTCACAAGCTGAAAAATTATATAAAACACAATTTACTTGTTAGGATAAGAGCAAAATCTATCGAATAGAATAATTTTCGGAACTGCCGAACCTTCTACTTCTCTATATCCTTATAATGACTAAATATAAGACAAACATCAAAATGTTAAAGGCACGAACGTGTGCCACTTAGGAAATATTGGGATTTCATTTACTTACCCCTTGCAATAAAATTGTATCTCTGAAAGAGCTTTTAGCAAGTCCGTTACAGATGTACTGGTTCCCACAACTAAATCTGTAACTATCACAGACACCTCGGCAACTGTCCCACCCAAAATGCTAGGAACAATATCTCACCGGAACGTTTGTATGCACTGATCACGAATTCGAAAATCGTTTTCTTACTGGGTATTATTGCAGAGAAATCTGTCTGAAATCGAAAAATTTAATTAAATATACGGGAAAAATCTTCACCTTTCTTAGCGGAAAAATTGATATTTTATTATCTTTGAATTCGACCTCTGTCAAATTACATTTTTACGGATTTAATTTTGGTAAAACTCCATCCAAATTTTTGACAATGCTTGAAAAAATATATTTTAAATAAATATATACATATATAAAACATTAATTTTAGGAAAACAAACATTTCCAGGTAAGAGTATTACATTTAGTATTCACATAACTTCTTTATTTTTAAAACTATATTTCATTTATCTTGTCACATCTAAGAACGGTTTTAAAGCAATGTGTTTTACTACATAAGATATGTCATGATAAATAGATAGATAAAAGCTGTACAGTATTGAGGTGAGAATGATACGTGGGGAGTACATGAGCCTTTAAACCTTGAAGACAAATAGAACACCTTAGTTAATACAATAAGGAAGGAATTTAGTTTTCGATTGAACTCCTATGATTGTACTAAAGCGAGTGACGAAAGTACGCCCGCCGTTCCTATCGATCACAGCGAAGGCTACATCTCAAGCTTCCATCAGCAGTCTTGACAGAAGACTCCGAACTGACTGATTCGTCCGTCTCGACGACAGCCTTCTGATTAAGCACTGCCTGCTAGCGACAACCGTAATGCCGCATCTACAGCGTCATTGTGTTATGCTTCTTTAGACTAAAAGTCGTTACTTAGACCTTCTCACACCTATTAATCTCTCCAATGATTATGTATCATCATTACACTGAGGGCTGACTAAAGAAAGCAAAGGTTTTCGCGGTAATACTGATAATAATAATTTGATCACCTATTTGTAGCGTAAAGAAATGATTATAATTTGAAAACGCAAAGAATTGCAAAAAACAAAAACAACACACCAATTATTTTAATTCTTATATTTGATCAGAAGAAATAATTTTCTTTTCTATAGTATATACGATCACGTATAAGTCCTAGGATCCTACTTGCCCAACATGTGTATTGTTTGTTTTTGAATTTCGCGCAAAGCTACACGAGAGCTATCTGCGCTAGCCGTCCCTAATTTAGCAGTGTAAGACTAGAGGGAAGGCAGCTAGTCATCACCACCCACCGTCAACTCTTGGGTTATTCTTTTACCAACGTATAGTGGGATTGACCCAAACCTAATAACGCCCCCACGGCTGAAAGGGCGAACATGTTTGATGTGACGGGGATTCGAACCCGCGACCTTCAGATTACAAGTCGAACGCCTTAACCCACCTGGCCATGCCGGGCCACATGTGTATTCACAAATATATAACTAATACGCCATAACTTGTTTGGTTAATGTTAATATTGTTCCTTTTCTGTTTCATATTGACGTAGTATTTAAACAGAATTAGCAAGTGTTAAGAGATGATTTCCCTTACTCTGGAGAATTTTATGGATATCTGCTATAGTATAATGAGTGAAAGCTTTTAATGTGTTATATATGTATATATCATTTTTCACACAAGTTCCTACCCTTCAGGCGGTAATAATTACTGCTGAAATTATATTACATCAACATAGTACTTAACCAGGGTTAACATTTAGTGCGGTATATTTATTTATCTATGTAAAGATATATACAATACTTATGTTAACATTAACATAAAAAACAACATCAAACTAGTTCAGGGTCATAATAAAACTAAATGTTCTACAATATAATTCACCATTTCTCTTCTTTAATTTGTAGTTTTGTTTTCTGCTCTATTTTTGCTATACTGGTTTGAATATCATATAGCGTTTCAGTATAAGGGATTTGCTGTTTCAATATAATAGATGAGAAAACATTACCTTTTTATGAAAACAGATTATTGTAATAGGTTTCATTAATTTTTACTTTCTACTTTATTTTTTAAAACTCAGGAAGATGGTAAACTTTTGGGGAAGGGGCACACATAAAAGTTTTGAGGATTTCAAAGCTACATTTGTTACAACTAAAGCATAAAAATTTGCTATTACTGTCTTACAACTTACATTTTAGTAAAATACTTCAATGGTCCAAATATTTATTAGAAGAGGAAATGGGTGCTTTTTCCTTGTTGAAGGGTGCTGAGAGGAAAAAAGGTTGTGAAAAAAAATGGTCCAGTGTATTTTGATGTGTATATGAAAATAAACTTAAGTAATATGTTTTAAAATGATTTAACATTTCTCACTGTTTTCATCTGTACTACTTTTGGTTGGAATCTTCTCCCATAACGTGTCTACCTCATATTTTGTAAAAAGCTTATTTCTTTCTCTAAAAAAAACAGAATCAATATTTAGCTAAATATATTATTATTTACTTACTGATGTAGTACTAAGTTACTACTGTTTCTAAGAAATATAATAATTTGTATAATGAAGGTAAAGGCGTTTCGTTTTATTTATTCATGATCATTAAAATTTCATTTAATATGTAGATATCAACTTGACACCAGTCTCTCAAAGTAGTGGGATTTTCTCAAAGGATATTAAATAGCAACTGTTGATCAATGTAAGAAGCACATATAGCGAATGTGTAAAAAAAACGCCACTGTCACGCTATCAAGTCAATTGTACACATTAAGACTTCGAAAGGTTTTACTGTGCCTTTTAACATACGTGGTCTTAGTTTCTAATTGACTATAATATAAATCACAAGTAAATTAAGTCCATGCAGTACGTTTACTAAAGCAAAGTGTATTAGTAAATAAATAACGAAATTTCTTAATCTGCGAATTTTTAAAACTATTTACGCCGTGTAATTTATAAGTTATAAGAACACACACACATGTACTCCTTGCACTGCTTTTAAAACACTGGTATTGATAGTATCCCGCTCATTTTGTACGTTTTATTTCAAGAATTTCCTATTGTTAAAAATATGAACAAATTAAGTTCTAAGTTGAATCTCAACTTCGAAGTTCTTTGTACGTTTTTATTTGTTTATCATTTTCTCGCTTTTGATCTCGCATATTACAAATTCAAGAACGTGCAATTAAAATAATTACGTATTCAAATGTACGAATGAAGAGTATAACCACCTAACTTTTCAAAAATAATATTAGTTATCTTCTCTACTTTTACAGTTTACAAAGTTTCAATATATTACCACATTGTTACAGTTCATGTTGCCACATATCATAATACTGTATTTGAAGGCCGTGTATCTTGACAACACCCGCACAATGAAGTTTTTATAGCAAAGGACTTCATCGTAAAGTTGTTATGGTCAAAATAAATTCATCCTTCCTAAATGCTGTTCATGATCCATCTAGTGTATGCGAGTGAGATTTTCACGATACCAGTCTCAACAATTTGATTATACACAAACCCTTAGGTAACTTGACGACGTGTCTACCTATAGAATAGCATTAATATACGTTTAATTCTCAAGCTGCTTGATGTATGCGCCAGATGAAATTTTAGGTTATGGAATCAGCTTCTGTACACGTCTGTAACTTTCTGTATAGAATTAGAGACACTTCTTTATTATGCTGTGCACTGTTTTCTTGAGATGGTGAACGGCTTTTACCACTGATTTTTGTGTTTGTTGATTTTTATCTGTTACAAAACGTCTTACTTTGCTTGCAACTACTAGGGTGTGACTTATTCCACATCTTTTATAAGGAGGTCGGGTATACCCCAAACTGATTCATATTCAATTTTTTTTCTCCAGTGTACTATTAAGTGTAAGAAATATTCAATCTTAGAAGTCCTAAGTTCTCAATTTTAACATTTATTCTTTATAATCTGAATGTATGAATACTTGTGTTAGAACGAGCTGATACTAGCTTTATCAAAAGCGACGATTTTTAGATGATGTCACACTACCTAAGAAAGACCTTGTTATGTCAAAATGTGGCTCTGATAGATTTCATCCCAGTGCTTCTTTGTATCAGCTGTAGATATCACGTGACTTGTTGATGTTTCATATTCAAACTCTTCAATATAAGTTACTCAACCTTCTTGTGGATGATTAAAACACTGATTTTGATATGTCGTCTTTCTTACTTAATTCTCTACTTAGGCAGTGAAGCTGCTTTTACAGATCACACAAACGTAACGTGTTAAGATGTAACGGTATATGTTTTTTACAGTAACTAACTTGTACAACAGAACAAACATTAATCATTTAAATTATTTAAAAGATAAGTGACTTATCTAGTTAGTCAGTACTTTCTTACAATACTTTACTAGTATTTTGTAAAAAATAAGCCACGCAACATATAACAAAGTAGCACAATTATGTAAAGAACCAAAGCCTCTCTCCAGTATGCGAAGAACCAATAATTTCATGCATTGCATGTGTTTAAAAAATATTAGAAATTTGCTTTCTTATTAACTGTGGGTAACAAAGATACGATTTATTTTGGTTTTTTCACAAATTCTTCCTTCCATGACGTATGTTCATGCCCCAGCTAATACAGCGGTAACTCTACGGATTTACAACGCTAAAATATCATCCGTATTACAAATAATTTTTTTTTTTAATTTCGCGCAAAGCTACACGAGGGCTATCTGCGCTAGCCGTCCCTAATTTAGTAGTGTAAGACTAGAGGGAAGGCAGCTAGTCATCATCACCCACCGCCAACTTGTGGGCTACTCTTTCACTAATGAATAGTGGGATTGACCTTACGTTATAACACCCCAAGGCTGAAAAGGCAAGCATGTTTGGTGCGACCCGGATTTGAATCTGCGACTCTCGGATTAGGAGTCGAGTGCTTTAACCACCTGGCTATGCCGGACCGTTATAAAGAAAAGCTTTCAAACTTTTATAGCAGACTCTTACCGCTGTCGTGGCCTGCCAACATAGAAAACTCCAGCTAAAGAGTTTTATTTGGATAAAATATTTCGTGTTTTCGGAAAAATTCTTTTCTTATACCCGCGGATAAACATGTCGTACTCTATGAATTAAAATACGTTTATGATGTTCACGCACATAATAATCAAATCGCCTTTCATCTTTCTTCAGTAAACAATTTTATGATTAGTATTAAAGTTATTGATTTTGTCTCTATTACTTTAATTCCCACAAATGTGAGGTTAGTTGGTGTATGTATAAGTCAAGAATCTTTACACCCATTGGCTGGCGCAGTCGATAATCATACAAGACGAGTATGTTTATTGAAGAAAATTCGAACTCGGTACCTTTAGATTGTGAGTTGAGCAGCCCAACCATAAATTTGAATATTATTACTAACAGCATCAAATACAGCTTTCATACTTTGTGGTTCTTATAGTCTTAATTATCTTTATCAGAAATATCGTTAATAATAGCACAAACTACTCCTTACTTTGTCTATTCTGTATCAAACATGCTTGCCCTTTTAGCCGTTGGGGCGTTATAATGTGACACTTAATCCCACTATTCGTTGGTAAAAGAGTAGCCCATGAGTTGGCGGTGGGTGTTGATGACTAGATGCCTTCTCTCTAGCCTTACACTGCTAAACCAGTGTAGCTTTGCGCGAAATTCAAAACAAACCAAACTATTCTGTATCGTTTTCTTATTAGTTATCTATATCAAAATAAATCACTGAATTTATTTACCTATCACCAAGCCAACAGGTTATTCCATGTTCTATATTTTTGATGCAAAAATTAAAGTTTCAAAAGCATGCAACATGCTGTCTAAAACGAGAATGTTAATATTTGATATGGTGCACTAATGCTGTATGCAGTTTCTGTGTAAGAGGTTATTTCCTTTTCCTTTTATCAGTCTAAGGATTTTGAAGAATTTTATGTGTCAAATACACATGTATAAACGTATTTTGATCTTCTGATCTGAATTGTTAGTTTCAAGCTAATCGATATATCACATACTGCTGTATAAAAGACTTTATTCAAAAATTCTATCTGCTTAATCTTTATATAATTAACCACAAAATTGATTGTTTGATTGTTTTGAATTTCGCGCAAAGCTACTCGAGGGCTATCTGCGCTAGCCGTTCCTAATTTAGCAGTGTAAGACTAGAGGGAAGGCAGCTAGTCATCACCATCCACCGCCAACTCTTGGGCTACTCTTTTATCAATGAATAATGGAATTGACCGTCACATTATAACGCCCCATGGCTAAAAAGGCGGCATGTTTGGTGCGACAGGGATGCAAACTCGCGACCCTCAAATTACGAATCGAACGCCTTAACGCACCTGGCCATGCCAATCCCCACCAAATTACTGTGACATTTATAAACTCTGCTTGAATTTATATCATGGTCCACGCTACGTCAAAAATAATCTTACACTAATTATTAAGCTATCAGTTTTCAATAGCTTGCGTAAAATGTGGAATCTCTTCTTAATAAAAACATTCTCAGTTTTTTTAAAATACTCTTTATTGTACATTCCTCAAAGCTTCTTAAATTTACTGTTGCAATGGTTTAAAACAATGTTTCGCATTTTTAATCTTATCTGGCACTTAAACTAATCGGTCAAGTCATAGAGTCCCAGATTCAATTGATAAGGCTTAATTTATAAACGCTGACCAAAGGGAAAGCAACCACAATAAACGTAAATAAAAAACAATCATTATTGAATGAAAAAGAAGTAATAAACTTCATAATTTTGAGAGTAATATTTAGAAATCTGACTCTTTCCATTACGTACAATGTAGCTATCTTTTGCGAATTTACCAAAACATTTACTGAGCCATAGGAAGCATCTGCATGTGTGCTAACAAACGCTTTTCTGTGCTGAATAAGCTCCCAAGTACTTTCTGAGAAAAACATATACAAACCATCAGAACAAACAATCACGAGTTTACTGCTTTGTAACATGCGTCCCCTGTTGTGTCATATTAGCAACTTTCTTATAAAGCACGCGAAACAGTCCTTATGTAGGAAACAAAATACATCCACGTAAATTAGATATCGTACTAAACACAGTGTGTATTTTTGTTATTATTGTTCAACTTCTACATAAAGGAATGTTTTTAAAATAAAATGATGATCCTAAAATATTTCTTTTCTCTAGCTTATTGCAATGGGAAGGTTTTGACTTGCAAAGTGAAACAAAAGCATAAACAACGTCAAACGTTCCCTTGAAGGCCAATCCAATATTGTACAAATAGATAATACGATAATTACTTTATTGGTTGACTGAAACACGAGTCCTAGGGAAAAAGACCTGTGGTGATTTGCTCATATTCCTTCACAAAATGGCTTGGCATGGCCTAGTGTGTTAAGACGTTCGACTCGTGATCCGTGGGGTGTTATAATGTGACGGTCAATTTCACTATTCGTTGATAAAAGAGTAGCCCAAAAGTTGACGGTGGGTGGTGATGACTAGCTACCTTCCCTCTAGTCTTACACTGCTAAATTAGGAACGGCGAGCACAGATAACCCTCGAGTAGCTTTGTGCGAAATTCAAAACAAACAAACCTTCACAAAAATAATTTTATTCAATATGTTTATTCATATTTGGTTCCACAGCTGTACTATCCAGGACGTACAATTCTTGTGTTTTTGGCGGCATTTCACCTTAATAAACTTATTTTTTAACTACATTTTCAATTGAAATGTTTCTTGCTTTTCTTTTATGAACTATTAACACAACTAATTTAAATTAAATATTTCAAAAATGTTTTATCAGTGATCCTGAGAGAGTTAATTAATTAACAAGAAATATATATAATTTTTATTATTGTCTATAACTATCAACAACCTCATTACTTTCACTTCTAATCATCAACATTACTACCATAATAATGACATATCGTAACTCACTGAGTTAGTTAGTGGTAGATTTTGTAGAGAATGACGTGTGCTTGAACATTTTGACAAATTAGTTAAACATTACAAATAATTAATCACGTGTGAAAGGAAAAACATATTTAGAGCAGTAGCACAAAACAATATATAATATTGTCATTAGTTTGTGACCTAAGTTTCCGAAAGTAATTCCTTGGAATGTGATCCAAAATAACTGAAATAAATATTGATATAATAACATTTATTTTAAAGCTGGTATTTTATAGCAGTTAGCTACCACGTCAGGGTTGCTATTTCTCTTATAATCGCCAATGTGATGTCCGTCTTTCGAATTTGAATTTGTATATAAGAATCAGAGTTTAGAATTCTTTCCGTTTGTTTCTATAGAAAAGCTATCTTAACTAATTTAGAAGCTGTCTTTGAATACTTCTTTTTATCTCACGTCTGTTTTAGAATACACCGAAACTCAGTTGTAAAATTGTGAGGAGAGAATTATAAGTTCAGACAAAGAATTCAGTACCCCAGAGAACTCGATAATTTAGTCGTGTTTCTTTACAAATACCTCTAGGAACAGGTGTGCATTGTTAACGCCTCTCTCTCGTTTTTTAAGTGAAACGTTCAAGATTTATTTACATTGTTGGTTAAGGCAGACAAAGAAGAAGGTACGTTTTTCGGCACATAACTTCACGCTTAGCTTTATCCTTTTGATATTGAAAATCCAACTTTCGTTAGTAATCTTCACTACTCTGAATACTATCATCTATAACAACGTTCACAAAGAATCCGAGAATCTTGCTACTTGAGTGACTATCTTCCATTCTAAACAACAAATATTTACTGGTTGTACTTGAAGAAACCAATAAAAAGAGGATTTCGTTGCACTAATTACAACTTTAAGCCTACAGTTGAGTACATAAATAAACGTTGATCCTCAAATGTTCGCAGTGCATCTAAACATTGGAGTAGTTCAATGGTTGTGTAATTACACTAAGTGAAACCTAAAATGTTCAGAACATCCGTAATTGTTCGTTGTATTCTAACTTATTTTTCTGCAAATAGCTTTGAATTTCTAGTTTTTCTAACCAAAATGAAACTCCCATTGTGTAAGTTATAACGTATTTAGAATAGCGAATATTACGATTACAGCGTGTGCAAATAAAGACAGGAAAGTGATGAATATTAGTAGATCTGATGAATAGTATGTGAGATATTTTTGCAAAAGTCAATCACTAGATCAAATGTATATTTATTTTCCTGCCTTATATGACTGAGCTAATTTATTCAGTAGCTTAGCAAACAAAGTAATAAATAATAACTTAAAATTTAAATAAATCTGAAACAATGCTTAAACAGAATAAAGTACACTGAATTTGCTAATATTAAGCACGGTAAACTAGGAGTTAGATACATAATTTAAATAAATTAATGATAGAATTACTGCTTTTTGAAATTTTGAAATAAACTATGTTAATGGCCTAAAGCTGATTGTGTTTAAAATGATCGATATTTCAGGTCCGCGTTGTCTATGGTATTACTTTCCCTCTTCGTGGATCGTACTCATTTTAATGCTATTATTACGCATTACTGCCCTACATCGCTATTATTACAGGCTTCTGCGGAGGGAGACAAGATGTAAGCCACAAATCTTGACAAACGTTTTGTATCCCTCCACTATACGTGAATGTCAATTTCAAAAGTATTGTTTGAGCAGAACAAAAATTTATCGAGGTTCTTGACAGATATTTGGTCAAATTATATTGCTAGCTTGTAATTTTTTCTTTATGAGCTTTCAACAACTTTAAATCCATATTTATCATCTTTCTTAACGTTACTAGGATACGTGAATCACAAACGCTTTCATTTAGTTGTAACCGTAGAATTAGCTTTACAGTTGTTTATTCGTAACCGTAGAGTTAACTTTACAGATGAAAACCTTGCTCTGGAATGGTTATAAGGAAGTGGTTTTGAAGCCTGTTTCTGTTGGACATTCTGCCGAGTGAGGTTTTCTGCTCTCACGGAAAATATCCAAACCACTCTGTTTTTAACACGTTGTATTGCTTAGCCCTACATCGTATAACAAGTTTGCCATACGAATGTTTTCCTCGGAAAAAGCTATGACATATACAATCCTACTGACATATGATTCGAGGCTTATTTTTAACCAAGTGTACATATCTAAATAGAACTACTACTCGCATCTGCATTCAATCCTATGAAATGTGATTACCTCTTTAAATAAGGCTTATTTCTGTGTAATGCAGGTTTATTTCTGTAATCCGCTCTAATTGTTTGTAAAAATGTTTGCATTATTCTTCACTCGAATTTCTAGAATTAACTACATGGAACTGTCATATCTGATAGACAATATGAGCAGAGCATTCATTTTGGTTTACAACACAAATCCAAACAAAACCGACTTGTAATGCAACTTTGTCTCAAAACGAGCACGTGTTTTTCATAGAAGATAATTTCTTTTGTTCACAAAATGTCAGGAAATAAAGAGAACATGAGCCTACTTGTACTGAAGGAACTTTTATGACAGCCTACTTGTACTGAAGGAACTTTTATGACAGCCTACTTGTACTGAAGGAACTTTAATGAGAGCTTACTTGTACTGAAGGAACTTCAATGACAGCTAACTTGTACTGAAGGAACTTTAATGACAGCCTACTTGTACTGAAGGAACTTTAATGACAGCCTACTTGTACTGAAGGAACTTTTATGACACCCTACTCGTACTGAAGGAACTTTAATGACAGCTTACTTGTACTGAAGGAACTTTTATGACATCAAAACATATTCGTTGCGACCGCTACTTAAACCGAAATGCCTTAGTGAGTTCTGAAGAGAAATCTTGCAAAGTAATTGGTTCTTGAAACGAAATATCATGCTGTTCCATCGTACATACAAACCGAATCGTCGGTGAAACTGATATTTGTTAGTAAACAAACAAATGCTAACAATGAATAGTGAAATAAAGGCCATTTGATATCATAAGCATTGTCAGAAGGACATCTACCTGAGAATAAGTAAAGATTCACCACCATTGTAGACAGTTCTAAGTCTATCTATATAATATGATAATATTCGTTTTGCCTGGAGAAGTATCATTTCAAAATTTATAGCTTTATGTTTTTTCCAAAGATATTATGCTTGTAATAAAGTAAAAATATGAAACAATATGTTACAGTTACTAAGTAAGCACTGTTTAGAAGCTTATTTCCATGAAATGTCTTCCTTTTTAGCGGTAATTATGCTCTGCATGTCGAAAATCAGTTGTTCAGATCGTCGCATATATTTGGCTATGAATATAATGAACCAACACTGAAACTCTTACATTCCAAGATATGTCTGTAAAATTCTCTAATGTAAAACTAAAAAGCTATTGTGCTTTTCGAAACATGGAAGCTTCTGGAAAAAAAATGCTCATTTATTATGGTAGTTGAAACGTGAAAATAAATTGAGCGAAATGGTATATTTTCATAAGCATTTCGTAATTAAGTCATTGTACAGTGTTATAAATGTCTGAAAGCGTACATAAAGCTCTGGAGAAAATAAATTACTAAAGTTAAAAATAAGAGTCCGAAATTTGTCATAGAAAGCGCAAACAATATTTTATAAAAGTAACACCACAGTATGGAGTTTGAAATAATAACATGCATATATAAATATATTCTAAAATTCAATGAAACTAAACAATTGTCTACAAAAACAGCATCATAATGTGCGTGTTTTGCTATGTATTACAAATAAGGTATATATTGTAATATTTTACTTAAAAACTTTGGTCAGTGTCGGTACAGGATTGTGACATTCTTAAACCTTTAACTATGTCAAGTTAAAAGGCTCCATACGAAAAAAAATTTAAATGGAATCAGTTTTTCTTTTGTAGAAGCGACTAAGAGACCCCACATATAGTGAACAACCATAAGCTGCAGATAAGTTAGCTTATGCTTTATTCGTTTTTGTTTTGTTTTTTGAATCTTGCGCAAAGCTACACGAGGGCTTTCTGCCCTAGTCGTCCCTAATTTAGCAGTGTAAGACTAAAGTGAAGGCAGCTAGAAATCATCACCAACCGCCAACTCTTAGTCTACTCTTTTACCAACGAATAGTGGGATTGATTGTTACATTATAACGCCCCCACGGCTGAAAGGGCGAGCATGTGTAGTGTCCCTGGGATTCGAACCCGCGACCCTCAGATTACGATTCGAGCGCTCTAACCACCTGGCCATGCTGTGCATGAGAATATGACATTCCATCTCTTTAGACTTCGTAGCACACTGATGGCATTGAACAGTATGCCATCTGTCAGCCCGAACTTGTTATTTTTATGTGTTGTATCTCTGTGGGGTGTCATAAGTTCAGTATAACAAACTCTACGTTGTACCTCTTATGTTGTGTGGGGACAAACTGTATCATGTCTTTGCCTGTATTTATCTTCGTGTATGTGTGCACATACCCCCACATATACATGTATATTGTATATGGAAACTCAAGTTACCCCAATATGTATTACGTTAATGAATGGCTTGGTTTGAAAAACAAATTTTTGAATTCTTATAAAGTGTTTTTGAAAACAACTATAATAATTATTTAAAATATACAGAATATATTATTGATTTTTTGTCAGCAGCTATAGCTATGGTTTTGGTATTTTAGCAGTGTTCAATATAATTATATAGACATTCCTTTTACTTAGAAATCTTATAAGGATATTTAAAACTTTTTGAATTGTTTAGGCAGGATTAACAAAAACATTGATAGTTTATCATAAGTCTATTGATTAGTGTGATTCCTCAGTTTTTTAGTTATCACACTAAACATATTAGGTTTGATATTCGTGCAAAACTTGTTTAAAGATTCTATTATCTTACGTCAGAAATGAATATAAGAAAATGTGGTTTTCATCTTTTATAACATCTCTTTTATGTCTCCATCAGTTAAGTATTATTGACAAATACCCATTGTTTCAGAAAAAAAAATCATTATATCAGTTCAGTCAAAGACAGCATACAACAAATAAATACCAAAATGTTTACTCGCTAGAGGTCAAAACGTTTAACTTTATGTAGATTAATTCTAATTCTAAGACTAATTTCATTCTCTTCTCCGGTGTAAATTGATATATTATATTATATTATTGCGAATTGCGAGACTGTTCATAACTACCGTGTTTCTCCGAAAATAAGACAGGGCTTATATTAATTTTCACTCCAAAATATGACACTAGGGCTTATTTTCGGGGGATGTCTTATTTTGATATATTAAAAAAATGAAGTTACAAAGTAAAACTATTAAACTAACCATTTAAAATAAACTAGTATTAAACTATTAAACTAACTGATTAATACTTAAACAAACTAATTAACTAACTATTAAACTAATTAATAAATTATTTTTTTATTTCTTTCCTCTTCCTGCCACTCTTAACTAGGGCGTATTTTAAGGGTAGGGCTTATATTAAAACTATCCCCAAAAATCACACTAGGTCTTATTTTATGGGTAGGTCTTATTATCGGAGAAACACGATAACATATTTTATGTTTCGAAATTGTTTTATATGGTTAAAATATAAAATATAACTTTTTCCTTAACACTACAATTAATTCTATTACAGAGAGAAAAGTTCTGCTCATTTCTCTTAAAAATTCTTTTAAAAAGTGCAGGTTGCCATTGTGATAAAATACCAACCTTAGTTTTAACAAAACCTCATTTTAGTTTATTGTCTAATACCTAGTCAGTCTATTTCTATATATTATTAACTCAGTCTTGACAAGATGTAACTATTGAAACATTGTTTCTATATATTTATTTATATATTACTCAGTGAAAAAAAGCCATGTTTTTTTTTTCTGAAACAATGGGTATTTGTCAATAATACTTAACTGATGGAGACATAAAAGAGATGTTATAAAAGATGAAAACCACATTTTCTTATATTCATTTCTGACGTAAGATAATAGAATCTTTAAACAAGTTTTGCACGAATATCAAACCTAATATGTTTAGTGTGATAACTAAAAAACTGAGGAATCACACTAATCAATAGACTTATGATAAACTATCAATGTTTTTGTTAATCCTGCCTGTTAATCAAACCTAATATTCCAAAAATAGTTCAAAATATAAATATACTCTTCAAAAAAAGAAACGCAAAAGGCAAAATTTGAGACATATTGTTAACAAGTTTATTCCGGGTAGTTCTGTATGACATGTGTGAAACTTTGCACATTTACTGCTGAACATTTAAAGTCTGCAAAAGCGAAGTCCACGCTCACTAGTTGATGTTTAACGTCAATAACGAGTATGCCCCCCGTGAGCATCAATAACTGCTTGGCATCTTCTGCGCATGGAAGCGATGAGATGACGAATCACATCCTGTGGAATGGCTGTCCACTCAACCTGCAAAGCTGCTGCTAGCTGAGGTAGAGTCTGCGGTTGAGGTTGTCGCTGTCGCAGACGTCGATCCAACTCGTCCCAAAGATGTTCGATGGGGTTTAAATCTGGTGATCTGGAGGGCCAGGGAAGAACGTTGATGTTGTGGTGTCTCAAGAAGACAGTGGTGAGTCGGGCTGTGTGAGGACGGGCGTTGTCATGTTGTAAAACATCGTTGACGTTCACCATGATGGGTTGCACATGGGGCCTAAGAATCTCGTCGACGGTTGCGTACGGTCTGATCGGAAATCCTACGCAGCCCTGGTATGGTTGAGGCAGTAGACGTCGCAGTGGTGGTCCTATCCCGAAGGTAACGTAACCAGATGTAGCGATCTTGTGCGGGCGTGGTCACACGAGGTCTGCCAGATCGTGGACGGTCACAAGTTGATCCATGTTGTTGGTGACAATTCCATAGCCTTGTGATGGTGCTTGGGTGGACATTCACAGCTCTGGCAACATCTGATCGAGATTCGCCTGCTTCCAAGCGACCAATGGCGTTGTTGCGTTGTGCTTCAGTCAGTCTTGGCGTAACTGTATTGCGTGTCGGTGGCTTAACACTGAGCTATGGAAACCGAGAACCCGTCACTTTTATAGGGATTTTGCACATGTTGCACTTGCAGAACATGTAGATCTCTCAAACAAATTTATTGGACACGAATGCGTTTTGGCGAAAAAAACGATGTTTTCCTCCGTTTTCAAAGTGCACAACTTTTATTGTCATTTTGGTCTGATAATCAGTGCCTTAACACGTGTAAAATCACATACTCTGAGCTTGTAATGTTATTACATATATTTCTCTTTAAAATAACAAAAATATCCCTTTTGCGTTTCTTTTTTTGAAGAGTATATTTATATTTTGAACTATTTTTGGAATAAAAACTATATTATTATTTTTGAAATTCTTTTTTTTTTGTTTAAATCCTTGATGTTTATTTCGAGTCTTACCCGGGACAGAAGTAAGTCTTCGGATTTACAACGCTAAAATCAGGGGTTCTATTCGTCTCGGTGGATACAGCAGACAGCCCATTGAGACTTGCTATAAGAAAACATATACAGATTTTTTCAATATGATCTAATGACTTCAGAAGTTGAATTTTAGAAACAGATGACTTTTACTTGTTTATATGCTAGTAATGGGTAATGTGTACAGATGTGTGTTGGTTCCAGAACTATTTAATATTGTTTTATATTTCGACTTTTTCGAGGTTAGTATATGTGAGGTGGGTTTGTGTTTTGTCTAATATCGTTATAACAGATATATAAATTATATGAAAGCCAAAGAGGCAGTGAATTTTCATTATCAAGGTCAGGACGTTTAAATTTTTCCTTTATATACCTGCAGAAAAATGAACATTTCACTATGTCAAGCGTCAATGATAGAATATTATCAAACTTATTTTACAATGAAGTCATTATGAAACATGTGTGATAAAAGTTCTTAGTAACCTGACTTGAGTTAGAATTGCTCTAAATGTGTTTTAGGTTAACTAAGTTTAAACTCTGCCTCACAAAATCATCTCAAAATGTCTTTCAAAGTGTCTTTTGTCTGATAAAGCGTGGTCTCGTAACAGCATTATGTATGGCGCCATTCGAGTCTGATCAGTTCCTTAACGAGGTCACTTACGTTTAAACCCGGACTCATTAGCAAACGACATACAAGTCTCTGCAGAATAATTTATCTTGAAATCTGGAAGCACCCAGTTGTGTCGAGGTCGGCCTCACAGTGCTGACATTATTTTTGCTTTATTATCTTTAATTTGTTTGTCCGTTATCTGTTAATGTACCGTGAATACAATACCACCTATTTTTTCTAATAAAGTTCACGAAATATTAAGTACAATAACGAAAACTTTATCATGAATGCATATATTAACTATTTAGTTTATTTAGCGTCGTACATCAAACAAACAAGTTCTATTTAGTAAAATATCTGGAGTTTTCAGTAAAGCAATAATGTTTGAGGGTTAGAACATGTTACAATTTCTCTTATCATTTCCACATTTTAAAATTAATTCCTAAAATAACATTTTAATACTTATTAAAAGGGATCAATAGGTAAACTGGTATTTAATAATTACCCCGTGCTTACTAGACATATTGGAAAGGCAATTAGCACTTATAATAATGCATAATCAAATGATAGCTTTTGGACACATCGAGTGGGTGTGTGTGTTTGTTTTTGGATTTCGCGCAAAGCTACACGAGGGGTATCTGCGCTAGTCGTCCCTAATTGAATAGAGGGGATGTAGCTAGTCATCACCACCCTCCGCCACTCTTGGGCAACGAATAGTGGGATTGACCGAAACTTACAACGCCCCCATAGCTGAAAGGGCGAGCATGTTTGGTATGATGGGTATTCGAATCCGCAACTCTCAGATTACGAGCCTAAAGCCTTAACCACCTGGTCATGCTGGGCTTAACCACCTGGTCATGCTGGGCCTAGGGCACATCGAATAAGTTTTCTTTCTTATTAACGCAACAAAAATGTTCATGAAATTTCAAAATCGCAAAATTTGATTAAACGAACTTGTAAATCTGTGAAAGTTGCATTACTTTACGAAATGACTTAAGTTGTTTTTTAATTGCTTATTATGACGTAAGAAATCTAAAGTAATGAGGAAATTGGTTTCTGTAAAATGAGAAAATATAAAGAAAAGGGAAAAACAGTTGTAAGAAAAAAGAAGTTATTTGGTCAACGTTTCAGTTAGTACTGACCCTCGCAGTGGTTGAGTTACATTCCACTTTTTCTGAAACTTCAAACACCAATTTATTTATAAAATAAATATGTGTCTTTTGATAGAAGAATACTTAGGTTCAAATAATCATCATTTTAAAAGGATTGACAAAAACAAAATGGCTTTGTAAAAGATATTATTAGGAAAAGGTAATTTGAATTTTAATGTTAAAGAATGACATTAAAACAAAACTCAGACCCACTGAACCATTAAAAATACAAACGTGTATAACGAATAACGTGTAGTGGTTACTTTACTTAACCAGGAAATAGTTCTCTTCTTTGGCATTATTATTCCTTTCTTTTTATATTTTTAATACAAGCATATGCCCCGGTAATAGGCAGGTTTGTAATCTGGTGTTGATGTTATTGGTTTTGTCCAAAATCCTTTCATTTAAACCTATCCCACTGGTACAGCGGTAAGTCTACGGATTTATAACGCTACAATCAGCGGTTTAATTCCCCTCGGTGAACTCACTAAATAAACCAATGCGGCTTTGCTATAAGAAAACGCACACTTGCATTTCATTCACTTTACTATCAGATATATGAAAATGTTCACCATGCTCAAACATAAATTAAAATGTTCAGGAAATAATTATAATAGAAAAGTAAAACGTACTGAACTTATCAGTAAACAATTTTAAGATTTTTTTGTGACTTCGACATCATGCAAATAAAATATGTATAGCAAATAGGGTTTAACAGCTAGTCCAACAGTTCTGCTGAAAACAGCTCGGAGAAAACAAAAGTTTTAATGATTTCCTTTGTCGGCTTTCTATATGTATGTGTCTGTATATATCTCTCTTGCAGTTTCCACCACCAGAATGTTACGACTATACTGTTAATATTTTGAAATCTCTAAATATGCAATGGAGTTATTTCCCGTATAGAAAAAACAACAAACACTTTTACATTATCAGAGCTGATTTTTGTTTACCATATGTGCATGTCAATCTGTTGTCTTATATTTATTAATTTTTAATCTATTTGTTGACCACGAACAATGTCCTGTCGTCTCTCGTTATAAATATCCCACAGATTGCGATGTCGTAAGTTACAAAGGTTGTTTAAAGTCAGACAAATACAAATCCGTAAAAAAAATATGATTCCTTTAAACACTATGTGAATGAAAGGTATTTACATCAATACAAATTATAATTTATCACAACAGGTGGCGTCACTCAGTTAAATTTTAGTCAGCCAAAACAGACACAAACCATGAATAGTAAAATGAACTAGCCATCAACATAACAAATGGAAAAAAAAAAGGCTTGAAAGCTAAAAACAATTAAATAGAATTATGAGATGAAACACTTATTTTCAGAATAATTAGGGAAAGTTCTCTTAAGTTCGTAGTACCACGGTTGTCAATTGGTAGCTACTATAATATTGGGGTATTTAGTTAAATTCTTCATTATTTATACATTATGAACTTAACGTATTTATACGTTTGTAATAATTTGATTAAGTATATGTTTCCCGAATATATTATTGTTTCAATTCTAATATGTTAGATACTTAGTTCATTTTAGACCATATTATGTTTGAGTATAATATATATATATATGTCTGCAAGCTAACATCGTAAAATCAGTATCAGTGTCTATTACTTCGGTCTTGTTAAGGAAGCCTGAAGAAATATGACTTTCTGTGATATAAATATTTCAGTGTTATACAGTAAGGTTGTCGAGATCGCACACCAATCATTGTTACGGTTGTTAACATAACTACTAATTACTTTACATCTTATGTTTCGATTTCTAATCTGCTATCACACGCAGTCTTCCTTATGACTCCCTAAACAACGGCAGTAGATTAGTAACTTAAACATGGATATAAATTATTCGGTAATTATTATGAAAAATCTCTACTTGTTAGAGCGGTTTAAACATGTTTAACGTGCTCTCGCTTACAACAACCCCCCGCCAGTGCAGCGGTAAGTCTACGGACTTACAAAGATAAAATCAGGGGTCCGATTCCCCTCGGTGGGCTCAGCAGATAGCTCGATGTAGCTTTGCTATAAGAAAAAACACCCGCTTACAACATGATCTGGCATGAGCAAGTGGTAAGGTGGCTCGATTCGCAAACTTAGGGGCGCGGGTTCGAATCCCCGTCATACCAAATATGCTCGCATTTTCAGCTGCGGGGGCTTTGTAAGTGTCGATCAGTTCCACTGTTCATTGGTAAAAGAGTTGCCCAAGAGTTAGCGGTGAATGGTGATGAGCTGCATTCCCTCTAGTCTTACACTGCTTAAGTAAGGACGGCTAACGCAGATAGCCCTCGTGTCGTTTTGCGCGAAATTTGAAACAAACAAAAGACTTTCAAAAACAGGCTCTGATTTCTGAGAAACGCAATGTGATGGTCTGACCTTGTACTAGGCCATTACCAGATGCTAGTAGGTTGTTAAACGTAAAAACGACAGTTGAACGAGACGCTTGTATCCTGCTTGTAACTGTCCGAATACTTCTATGTCGTTAGGCAGAAAACAGAAGGACGGGGAGTAAATTTGGGTCTTTGAAAAGTTAAGAAAATAATGTCACGTGATTATAGTTGTTATCTCATGGTAGGAGTGATAGTGTAGGCACGTGTGTGTAAAAAGTGTGAAGTGTAGCTGAATATTCATGACAAAACATAGCACCTATAAATAACGCAATATGTGAAGGTAAGGGCCCGGCATGGCCAAGCGTGTTAAGACGTTCGACTCGTAATCCAAGGGTCGCGGGTTCGAATTCCGGAAGCACCAAACATGCTCGCCCTCCCAGCCGTGGGGGCGTTATAATGTAACGCTTAATCTCACTATTCGTTGGTAAAAGAGTTGCCCAAGAGTCGGCGGTGGGTGGTCATGACTGTCTGCCTTCCCTCTAGTCTTACACTGCTAAATTAGAGACGGCTAGCGCAGATAGTTCTCGAATAGCTTTGTGAGAAATTAAAAAAACAAAACAAAATTGAAGGTAAGATGAAAGACAAGTACTGGATTATCTGAAAATGTTTAAAGTTCTAGAGTTTATTCCAATTATTTTTCAACACGTTGATTTGTTCACAAAACGTCATATTTATTTTTACATAAGTCAATCATTTTCACTGAAATTGGGTTACAATTTGTTATGCTTAAAATGTTGACAACCACTGACTATAGATTTCTCTAGATCAATCGCGACGTGAGATTCTTATCGTACCAATCATTCTATGAACACAAAATAACGAATATAATAATAAAAATGTTCATTGTGGTTAACTAAATAATCTGATTTAAGTAAGATTTGTTTTCTTCCCGATGTGTAAAAAATTCTTACGTGACACAAAAAACAAATATTATTTTTGAAATCTGTGTAGGTGAATTATAGAAAAATTCCGTTATTGAAACCAAAACAGCTTTTACGAAGTTTAAATTCGTAGGCCTGTAATCAGTTATTGTTTATTATCAGTATATTAGTCGGGATTATGTAACATTTCATATACTGAATCTAAGTAATCAGTCTTTTAATGCTTCATACTTGTTTGTTTGTTTTGTTTTTAAATTTCGCGCAAGGCTACTCAAAGACTATCTGCGCCAACCGTCCCTAATTTAGCAGCGTAAGACTAGAGTGAAGGCAGCTAGTTATCACCATCCACCGCCAACTCTTGGGTTATTCTTTTACCAACGAATAGTAGGATTGACCGTCACATATAACGCCCCCACAGATGAAAGGGCGAGCATGTTTGGTGCGACTGGGATTCGAACTCGCGATCCTCGGATTGCGAATCGAACACTTTAACCCACCTGGCCATGCCAGGTCTAATGCTTCATACACTTAATAAAAGTCATTATTGAAAATGTTACATTATTAACTTAATTTATCATAAGTATAATAAAATTAATAAGATATTTTAAAACACGTTCAATATAATATTCATTTTTTATGATTCTTGATTTTTAGCTTATAAATTATGTCCTTGTTGTGAAATGTTGCTTGTTTAAAGCAGTCTTCGTTGTCAAAGTGGACTGCATGCACCATTCTTTACACGTTTATAGTATTTGAATGGTTAGTCACCTTGAATGACTAGTCGTCATTAGTTACACCTGTCCTACGATTAAGTGTGATTCATAAATGCAGTTTAATTTACACTGTTTTAATATTAATTAATTTTTATGTACGAAATCAAGACTTGCATAATGCTTATAAAATGAATATTGTATTATTTCTTAAACATTCAAAGACAACCGTGTAATCACTGAGCATTACACAAGTTATTTTATATTATTTCGCTGTTTCAATTTGTATATGAGTGAACCGCTGTTACACTGATCACAACAACTTGGTAGCAGGTATATGTGAAACAGAAACAAAGTTCGTGAAACATTATATTTTGCTTCATTTTGCGTAAGTTTAACGAATAATGTGTTTAAAAGTTACAGAATGTTGTGAGCGAACTTAACCCTAGGAATACCAATAGGGTGCATGAACCAAATTGACATTCTAAATACATTTTTTATAAAAATACGTATGCACCAACTTTTTTGTTGACAGGGTTGTTAATAACACATAAGCCACAAACACAAATGTAATTAACTCCAGTAATTACAGCTGTGGTCCACAACGGTTCTCTAGATAATAAAATGAACAATTTTACCGAATCTCAAATTTTGGCTAGTTTTTTTACACTAGGAGTTGTAACAGGCAAAAAATGTGAAATTAATCATGTATTAATATAAAATGTTAACTCCATCGATAGTGTACAGTATAAAAATAATTTAGTAATTTGAAAATTAAATACAGACTTACATAATAGAGTTTAAAAAGAAAAGAAAGAGGAAGTTATCCTATTTTTTGTTATCAAATTTCGATACTCAATACTGCAACGCCATCTTTAGTTTTGTTCCTCTTATTGCTTTTCTGAAAGTTTGCTAGTCCTTCCTTTACAAAATCTTGATAAATAACGATACAAGAATTGAGGACTGATTTATACAAACAAGAAGTTGGGGTGGAATATGACTGGTCATTTTCTTGTCACAACCAAAATCACTTGTTTTTCACAATGGAGTGATACATTTGTTTTACAACAGTATTCACCAATCATAATAAGTTTTACTTGTTAAAATATGATCATTTCTTTTGGTTATTACAATCTTCGTTTCTTATTTCCATTAGCCCTATAACAAATTTTATTCGTATTGTAGCTTGTTTCTACTAATGCAGAAAACGTTAAACTGTAGCAGCGAAAAAAACCAGTAAAACTGATAACGCATTCCTCTGATGTTTTGTGAAGGAAAAATACACACATTGTCGTTTTTTTATATTTTCCGTAGTAGTAGCTAACTCCACATTTTACGCTTTAAAACATTGTTCACTGTTCAATCTCCTCACCTCCAATGCTCTTGTTCCCGGTGGACAGAGTACAGATAACGGATCGTGTAATTTTGTGCTTAGTAATCAAAACACATAAACAAATTGCAACTGATTTGCAACTTCGTATTTAATTTTGTGACTCTGAGTGCAGATTGAAGATAATTTTATTTTTATTTGTTTTAATTTAGCGCAAAGCTACACGAGAGCTATCTGTGCTCTTCATCACTAATTCTAGTGTAAGACTAGAGGGAAGGCAGCTAGCTAGTCATCATTATCCATCATCAGTTCTTGGGATACTCTTTTACCAATGAATGGTGGGATTGCCCGTCACAATATAATACCCCCACAGATGAAAGGGCGAGAATCTGTGGCGTGACAGGGATTCCACCCCATGACATTCATTCAGCGCCTTCACCATCTGTCCATGTCAGGCCAATTGAAGCTAAAGGTTGTGGTTTAAATTTACTGCAAGGGTGGAAGGTGAACATTACTTAACCTGCATGTTTTTACGTAACTCATGTTGATTTGTTTATAATATAACCTTTAGTTCAGGTATGTTGCAAATACGAAACAATGAACTTGATTTTATAAGCAAAAGGAAACATCAAAACAACAACAGGTTATCTCATACTTGCATCCGACTTATTCAGCTTTATAAATAAGGAGCCCTTCCTCCAGGATCTCATAACATCATAACTTCCATTTTACTTTAAATACGTACCTAGCAACGTTAAGAAACTTTCCTGATAAAATAATATTAAATTATTTTGACTGAAAAAACAGAATGTGTTCAAACTTAGCTTGCAGTTTTATATACATTTTCATTTATATAGATAAATAATGTGTTCACAATATTTCAAAGGTTTTATTGTTTCAGAATTATAAATTATTTTGAACATTTTTTTTAATATCTTTAGATGCTAGTATTGTTTCGTACTATGCTCACGATTATTTTTTTAGCAAAATAAAGATATATGAATAATTTTCGTATATCAAAATTTTTATCTTATTTTTATATTATGGTGTTATGAAGACCTTTCCGTTATTAACGTACTAAGTAAAAATTTTATATGATTTACAATGTTGAAGAAGCAGAATATATTTAAACCTATTTTTAAAATATTTTCTTAGATGCATTTTGAAGGTAGTTTAACTATAATTTAAAATCATATTTAGTTAATATATTTATGCTATTACAAATTGTAAAGAACGTATATGTTTTTTGAAAACATAATTTCTTGTATAGTTAAGGCGTAAAAAAAAAACTATCCTTCATTTCTCGAATAAAATTCGTTTATTGTTTGAGAATTTTAGGGAATTAATGTCTAGATACGATGTCAGTGTGTGGTGTGATTTGATTGGTGAATAATACATTTTAAATATACATTGCTACTAACCCTACTTTCTCAACACTTTATAATACTTTATTGGTTTTATTATTTAATTGTGTCAGATCTGCATACCGTTATCTATAATCCAAAACTTTGAAACAATTACTGTATGACTACGTGACGTAGCTTTCCATATTTTAATAACGATAAAATCTCATCCGTGCTTCTCTACTTTATATCAAGCGTTTGTAGTAATTGAACTTCGGCTTTTACTCAACTGATTGGCACAAGAGATGATGCATTTTTGAGTTGTTAGAACACGTGCAAGGGCTTACGTTCTAATTGGATGATTTGGGAAAGCTGAATCAAGTGGATTGGGCAGCTCATTATTTGGCATCTGAAATCTTCTTCTAAGCCAGGGTTTCCTCGATTGATGCTCCAGACTGCAGGAGAACATAGTCTGCAAACGGTATATTTTTAATGTAATTCTTATATGAGCGTCAGCACCTGCGCTAAGTAAATCTGATGGAGAGAGAACGTGTCATGAAAATTCGAAAAAAAATGTTCTTTTTAATCACCACAATAAGGGGGTGGAGTGATCCAGTGAGTAAGGTCTGGAATCTGACTTTCATTTATCATATTAAATTATCCAGAGAGAGAATGATTTCATACAATCAAAATTTTTTGAAATATTCAACTTTAATTAAAAGATTGGATGATGGTAAGTATATTAACAGAAATATTTATTGTTTAGTATACTGACTTTTTTCTGCAGTTTTTTTTTGTTTTGTTTTTATCCAACGACACAATGTCCCTTATAGTACTGTGAAACTGGTCTGGAAGTTAGATATAAAGCTTTCCAGCAACAACCACATGTTGCAGCATTATTTAGCAAGTAATATTCACAGTTTTAATGTGTGTTTGTTTTTCACTGAAGTGTTTTTTCGCACTTTCCTAAGAATAATTTAAAATGTTGTGTAAAGTCAGGACCCCAGATGTGCTACGTTACGATAGTTTATAAAGTGTAATAAAATCAGTAATCATAAATAGAAGACTCATCAACTTTGCAATGACAACATTTTCTCCCACAGTTAAACAAAACACTTAAAGGTTATTGACAAGTAAATAGTAATTCAAGCTTTCTCATATCGGTCGTAGGTTTGAGTTAATGAAGTAACTACTCGTAAATGTTTAAAACCAGGTTAAATGACGACTTTCTCTGTCTCTCACTTTATCATCCAAACAGCAGCATCTAACTGTTAGAATTCTGCTCCCAAACCTGAAACAGATACAACAGATCATGAAAGATGTTGTTATGCTGTGGCATTCCGTTTTGTTTTGTGTTTTTCACTTCCATCGTGATACTTTTTATGGAAAAGTGAATCTTAGTTTACAGCTGGGCTAATGGGGATTTAACAAAGGAGTTTGAGTGAAGAACATTCACTAAAGTTTTAGTTTTTTTTTAATTTTGCGCAAAGCTACACGAGGGCTATCTGCGCTAACCGTCCCTAATGTAGCAGTGTAAGACTAGAGGGAAGGCAGCTAGTCATCATCACCCACCGCCAACTCTTGGGCTACACTTTTAACAACGAATAGTGAGATTGATTGTAACATTATAACGTCCCCACGGCTGAAAGAGCTAGCATGTTTTGGTGTGACAGGGATTCGAACCCGCGACCCTCATAAGACGAGTCGAACGCCTTAACCCACCTGACCATGTTGGACCTAAAGTTTCAGTAGTGATTAAATTAGAGTGGATCAATGAGTTTGTATATAAACCATGTGTTTTGATGTGTACTATTCTAGTAAACTATTGGTAACATTCATTGTACAATTCATGTTTCATTTGAAATTACCTAGGCTTAAAATTATTCATTAAACCAATAATGATTAGTTGGTGGAGGGGCTAAAAATCGAACAAGTTTGTAAGAGTAAAGCCGACTTCCACTCAAAACTCTGATTAACTTAACATGTTTACAATTTTTGCTCCATTTTTGGAGCCTTTCACATGCTTGACATCATTTGTGAATTTAATTGTTTCTGAAATGATTACTAAGCTCAAGTCAACTTATGGCTTTTAAAAATATAAATTAGGTCTAGAATGTTATATACTTTCAAAATATTCTCATGTTTTAAGCATAAACTTAAATATCTATTTTATCATAACACTCATAGCTCTTAATTTAAATATTTATTTTATCATAACACTCATAGCTCTCAATTTAAATATTTATTTTATCATAACACTCATAGCTCTTAATTTAAATATCTATTTTATCATAACACTCATAGCTCTCAATTTAAATATTTATTTTATCATAACACTCATAGCTCTTAATTTAAATATTTATTTTATCAAAACACTCATAGCTCTCAATTTAAATATTTATTTTATCATAACACTCATAGCTCTTAATTTAAATATCTATTTTATCATAACACTCATAGCTCTTAATTTAAATATTTATTTTATCAAAACACTCATAGCTCTCAATTTAAATATTTATTTTATCATAACACTCATAGCTCTTAATTTAAATATCTATTTTATCATAACACTCATAGCTCTCAATTTAAATATTTATTTTATCATAATAACACTCATAGCTCTCAATTTAAATATTTATTTTATCAAAACACTCATAGCTCTTAATTTAAATATTTATTTTATCAAAACACTCATAGCTCTCAATTTAAATATTTATTTTATCAAAACACTCATAGCTCTTAATTTAAATATTTATTTTATCATAACACTCATAGCTCTTAATTTAAATATCTATTTTATCATAACACTCATAGCTCTCAATTTAAATATTTATTTTATCATAACACTCATAGCTCTCAATTTAAATATTTATTGTAATATAATACTCATAGCTCTCAGTTTAAATATTTCAATTAACTTAGCATAACTGATGGTTGTCTTGAAGAGAAGACAATACATACAACCTCAGTGTAGTAACAAAGGACCCCTTGGGTGAATCCTCTTTTCAGCTTGTACGAATTGTTCTTACTTCTTCGTGAATAAAGAAATAACTATTTTAATTATTCCACGTTTTACATACGTAATTTTACTATATTTTAATTTATATTTATCGTATATTTAATTATTTAGACTCCCTAGTCTCTACAGTTATGTAAGATATTCAACTTATATATTTGTTTAGACTCTCGATCTTATAATATTGCTTGTATTATCTGGTTTATATAGTTGTGTTGTAGACTATGTGTTTGCTTTGTTTTTAACTTAGATATTGCTATTTGTGTTAGTTTGTCTGATGCCGGATGACAGGAACAAAATAAATAGAGTTTTTATGAAACTTTAAAAAAGTTTGTTTGTTTATAATTAAACATAAAGCTACATAATGGACTATCTGTGCTCTGCCGACCAAGAATACCGAAACCCAGTTTCTAGCGTTGTAAGTTCGCAAACATACCGCTCTGTCACTTAGGGGGAGGGCTTTACAAATGTATTTGAGTAATATGGAAACGTAACGTTAGGCTAACCTAGATGGTGAGTGATTATTAAGTTAGTTAATGTGTCAGTCAGGTTGTCTGCCAGTGTGTGGCAGCTACTTAGTTAGAGTTTGTGACTCTTCTGTTCGAGTTTCAGCGAGTGTTAGAGGTAGCTTTATTGTGAACTTTGACCTATCGGCGAACATTAGGTAAGAAACCTTGATAATTAAATAAATGAAGTTGAATACAAACTTTATTGGGTGACATTTTCTCTAAAACACGAAATAACTAATGTTAAAAAACAGCTGTCTCCCCAGGATTGACAAAATAACTATGTATATTTATAACGCCAAATTGTGAGAAACGTATTAAAATATAAGTTGGACTTACAGCATCGCAGTGAAACACGGTAAGTACATGATATGCATAAACAGTAAAACGATTCTAATGTATCTTCGACATACAACACGTAATAATAGTAATAAAACACTATATTCACACAACTATGATGCAGTTAGTGGTATTAATGATATTTGTAAAAGTATAAAAAGTATAAGACGAATAATTTTAAATTTTATTCAAATACAACTTTTAGCAAATAAAATAATGAAAGTCACAAATGAGTCATAAGTAAAATGTAGCAAACATAAATCGCTTCCAATACGCAACCAACGTGTATGAGTCAGTAGCACATATCCCTGGTTGGAAAGAGTTAGGTTTGCAGACTTACAACGTTAGTGAAATCCGGGGTTCCATTCCCCGAATTGGACACAGTAAATAGTCTAATATGGCTTTGCCTTAAAACGAACAAATAACACTATGAAACACAAATTTTGTTCCTGGATAGTATGTGTTATTTTTAATTGCTTATGTTATAAAAGTACAGAAAATGGCCATTATTCCCTTCAAACTATGCTTTTGTGACCTGGATAATGATATTTAAAAATTAACCTATTTTCTATGTAAAAACGGGCAAATTTGCACATTTTAATTTACATAAGGTCTAAATAAAACAACGTATGAATCAAGATTTACATGTATTTATACTAAAGTTATACAAAAATGTTTAGAAGTGAGTAGTTTTTCGAGATTTCCGACAGTAATATAAATCACTTTTACGTATCAACCCCGAACTATAATCTCCCATCATGCTTTCGTTATACGCTCCCAGGTCACAAAAGCAAAGTTTGAAGATAAAAATAGGTCTTTGCCATTTACTTTATGCATAAGCAATTGGGAAATAACACTTTCTGCCCAGGAACAAGAAAAAGTAAACTTTTGTTACATAGTGTAATAGGACACTTCCTTTCCATATCAAGAATTTAAACATTATCAACGATTATCCCCTTTTACATCTCCAAACATATGTAAAAAAAAACAACACACACAAAAAACAATACCAGTGTGTCACGACCTCAATTAAGACTGAAAAGAATACACAGGTCTTCCCGGATAGAAAAATAGTATTGTATTAAATTCAAAGTTCCCATAGAAAACAAAATAAAAAGTTTGACAGTAAACAAAATAAATTAATAGAGACAGATCTTTTTATTCTTTGTCTTCAGAAACGATATAATATGATACAGGTATTAAGTTTTTATTTGTTTATGCAACGTGATTAACAATGGACTGAAACTTAACCCATAATAAACTACTGCACGTAGTTCAATGAAACAGTTTGTTTTCGGTTAACGTTTAACAAACTATTGCTTCTTTGGTTTCTTTCAAATATTCTACTTGTAAAAGAAAACGTTACATGCACAGTTCATTGACAGAAGCCAGCTAGTTTCACTTATTTAGTCTATTCCGTTTCACACTAATAATAATCTGCTCATTTTAAAACCAAAAATTAGATGTTAAACTGATTTTTTTTTTATTTGTGGAAGTTGAGGCTCACAGTTTCGGTTTATAAAGTGAACTCGGGTTTGGGTTTGTGTAATTGTTTCGATTGTTGGGTTTATTCTACATCTAAGCTCTTGTTCGTGGAGAAGTATTTACAATTTTGAATTAAAGAACTTTATCAGGTTACTCGGATAACGATATTTATATAACTTTATGGACCTTATTATTTTTCTTAATTTTATAGATCGTTAACTTTGTAATTTTTTTAAGGATTCGGATTTATATAACTGCCTATACTTTAGAACTTACACGGTTGTTAAATTGCTAGAGACCAATATGAAATGAATATATTTGATTTACTGTTTTATCACGGCTTTTTTAGATAAGGTCTCAAATTAATTCATATTTCATATTCATTCTATAAAAATGATGCAAGTAATATAAAAATTAACATAAGAAAAATTGGGGAGATTTTAATATCCTATTCGATAAGGAAGAATACGTTGAACAACCATAATAAGTATAAGATAATATTACACAGATTAAGTTTGCTCTTTTCTCCGTTGTTTTCTTGTTTTAATTTATTCACTACACTGGATGATAAAAAAAAAATGCTACTGGAGAAAACTATAATGATTCAGGGTAATTTGATGGTGCTGATTCCCAACTTGTAGTCAGATTTGTCTGTCGCTTCTAGAGATTCAGTTATTTTTATGCTATGAAATTAAATTTCCTTTAACATTCTAATGGGTAAAAGTCATATGTTTTTAATATTTTGAAACAGAATATGTTGTAATGATGTAAAATTTCAAACATATTGTCATATATGCTATTTCTTCTTGATATAAATGTAGCGAATGACACCTATTTTATTTCATTACCACTTTCATCTGTTCCACCCGTGCTCAGTTTACTAAAACATCTTAGAAGTCTCTCGACTTGAGCATAAAAAAGGCAAAGTTAAACGCTTCACTGACAGTTGCTTCTCATTTACTCAGTTGGTCACTTCGTCTCGCTCTACGCACAGTCGAAACAAAATCTGATCTTCTTTCTCGTATAATACCCGCAATATAATATAATTCCGCCAAAGTCTGTTTTTTTTTTTCAAATATTTTAAACTCTAGTTTTGTAAATATAAATTATTTTATTTTTTTGAAATATCATTTGAAATGCTGGCTGTCTCAAATGCAATGGATACAAGGAATAACTCTGTTCCGGCCTGGAATGGCCAGGTGGGTTAAAGCGTTTGACTCGTAATCTGAGGGTCGCGGGTTCGAATCCCCGTCGCACCAAACATGCTCGCCCTTTCAGCCGTGGGGGCGTTATAATGTGACGGTCAATCCCACTATTCGTTGGTAAAAGAGAAGCCCAAGTGATGGTGGGTGGTGATGATTAGCTGCCTTCTCTCTAGTCTTACAATGCTAAATTAGGGACGGATAGCGCAGATAACCCTTGAGTTACTTTGCGTGAAATTGAAAAGAAACAAATAAAGTCTGTTCCTCTTCATCTAGTAATTATATTCCTGTGATACCTGAACATAAACTACTTTATCTGATCACATAACAACAGCTAAATAATGACATTCGTGATACGTCCTTAGCAAAGCAACATGGAAAAGTTCTATGATAGCTGGAAAACTAGATGTGATCAGTAATTTTCAACATGATGTTTAGAACAATAGTGGTCACATTAGTCACATACTTTTATTTTCTATTAGCACAGAGAATTTTGGTTGTTACCCGGTTTTACTAATATGAAAATATTATGTGCCTATAGTTTTTCCATTAGAGACCATATTTATTACTAACGTGTTAGATTTTGGTATAAGATATTATAATAATTAAATAAATCTTAATATAATATGTATATTATATAAAATAACCAATAGAGGCATATGAAAAATATGTTGACCACTATGATTGATTGATAGTTTAGTAACAAACACAGCAATCTGTTGATATAGTCCGACAAGATGGCATGTTCTCAACACTATGTTATCAGATCTGTAGGTCGTGAAGTTTTATACGGTACTCGGTAAAATGTATGCTTGTGTATATGCGTATGTGTACAAAACTGTATAAATTCGACGTGTATACACGTTAATGTTACATAAAGAAATTTTCTCAAATATTAGCAAACAAAATAAATATAAAATATAACAATTTACAATAGGATTAATGAAATTAAACAGATCAGGTTCGAATCAACCTTCAGTATATTTTAGACAATATTTCTATATGTTAGGACGAGGAAATAAAAAAAAACAAAAAAACATAATGATACAAATACAAATTTCATGTCACAAGTGATAAACCATCTACAACTGGATTGAATTTGGTTCAGCTTTTCCTACGAAGTAAATCTGTGCTAGCCAGCCGCCTTTATTTTAGAGCTGACATTTCAGAGGGAAAGCAGCTAGTTTACAGCATCCATCATCAATTTTTTGGCTACCTTAATCATATGGAAGGTTTGCCCTTAACTTGTTATAGCCTAATTATGGTCCTAAAATTGTTTGTTTGTTTTGGAATTTCGCACAAAGCTACTCAAGGGCTATCTGTGCTAGCCGTTTCTAATTTAGCAGTGTAAGACTAGAGGGAAGGCAGCTAGTCATCACCACCCACCGCCAACTCTTGGGCTACTCTTTTACCAACGAATAGTGGGATTGACCGCACATTATACGCTCTCACGGCTGAGAGGGCGAGCATGTTTTGCGCGACGCGGGCGCCAACCCGCGACCCTCGGATTACGAGTCGCACGCTGCCTTAACCCACCTGGTCATGCCGGGCCTGCACGAGGGTGAGTCGTTGTACCTTAAACTGTTGGCTTTTTTCTTTCTGGAAACTTGTTTCCTACTGTTTTTAAAAGTATTAGATATATACGACTGTTTCAGTTTAGGTTTAATGCGAGAGTTATGATTTAGATAGATTATATAGTGCGGGTGCTGAATTTAGTTGTTTTTGAAAGTGATAGTTTATCCTTAGTTTATTTACGTAACTGTGTACATAAAGAGCGTATTGTAGCAGTTTCTAAAATGAGATTATCACAGATTAAATTGTAATAACAGAATATTAAAGAATTAATAAGTTCTGTTGTAAAGCAACTGAGCCAGCTTGTGTGCACTTTGACAAAAAAAAAAGACAATTATTTAAAGCTCTGTATACAATAGTTGTAAACACCAATGCCACAAACATTTGAATAAATGTTTGACTTGTTTTAATAAATTATTTTAAAACAAGTGTGAACTGTATGCTGTTTGTTTATTGTTGAAATTTACAACCAACAAGCCACAGACATCTACTTAAAGAATACGGCCCGAAAGAAATAATGACAAAAAATAAGTTACACTCTTATGAAGCCTTTACGTATGCTTTAATTATAGATGTCATAGATAGGTTTTATGGACCAACGCTGTAGTTGCCTTTGCAGCGGGAAAATAAAATTCTTTTTGGCCATTTTACCAGTTTGAAGGAATCACGGTACAGAGTGGCACGTATTTGTTTGGATAAGTGAGGTGTTTGTATTCAAATCAATATTTTCATGGATAGATTATCAATTTGATTTTTTACGGAAACAAGGTTTTGTAATGGAAGAAAAACCCGTCGTAATTTAAGCATAACTTTTTATTAATAGATGGATGACCATCCATGCATAAACAGATTACACAGGCCTGCGAACTTAAACGTCATAAAATTTGTTTCGGTTTCAATAACGGATTTTTCATAATTCAGGTATGCATATTTCGAAAATTATACTTATTTTATTAGAATATTAATTTTATTTCATCACGTAATGAGTTTTTACAAATCATAAAAAAGAAAACTTATTCAGATCAAGTTATTATTTATTTTATCACAATGAACATTTTCTGTTATTATATTTGTTATAATGTGGTAGACAATAGATAAGAATCTCACATCACGATTGGTCTAGAGAAATCTATAACTAGTGATTGTCAACATTTTAGGCCTAACAAAATGTGACTTGATTTCAATAAAAATGATTCACTTTATGTAAAGATAGATGTTTGTTTTCTGAAAAATTTGTATGTGGGAGAAAAAAAGGAATATCACTTTTGGATTCAGAGAACAATAAAACCATCACAGGCCTGTGTTATGAAACACATGGTGACTGACTGTATATTTGAGTTTTGCACTCACGATAAGTCTACTAACTTTCAGGAAATCCCGAGTTTTTCTTAAATGCTTCTGCCTGACCTTTATTCTATTATTTTCTTACAACGTTTCTCTGAAAAGCATTCCTGTCAGATTTCAGCTTTGTTCCGACCACCATAGTGCCTGAGTGGGATTTCCTGAATATATATATACATCTATACGTACACACATCGAGATATTTTTCTTGCGTGTTCTCTTTCGCTTTCCATTTCTCTACTCACCTATGAAAACCCCGTAGACAAAATAGATGAATGATTGGAACTCTTTTAAATGTTTTTTTTATTATTATCTAAGGACATATGTTAAGTTTATAGAAAATATAAAAAAAACCGTTAATGATTATTTCGTGTGGACAAGCGTGTCCGTATAGTGTCAGTTACTACTGTACAGCTAAATAATATTGCACAAGATAAGCATAAAATAAGTTAGACTTCTGAAAATTTTGATTACACGAATGGTTTAGTCTAAAGAAAATTGTACCTTGGAATAGTAATATTTCGAAAGTGTACGTCAGTTTGTACTAAAACTAAAGGCCACATTTTTTACAAGTGAGCTGCATCCTGACATTCAAAATCATCAGTGTAGAAATAAGGCTTATTAACGTATTAGTAATTGAAACAGGAATATCCATGTATGTTTGAGACTTGATTTGGGCAGACTAAAAATCTGCTTTCACAGATGCACATCAGCGAAGCTCTAAAGTCTCAATGAGCCACATCATTCACTTTCAACTAATTCACATGTCGTGATCAATGATCATCTTCTCAAATCAATTTTCCTTAATAGAAAATAGTTAATAATAGATCCATTCAATCCTTATCAGTGAACCATGGAACTAATCAAGTGATTCTTGTTTTGTGAACAATAAGAACTTGTATTATAGCTTTTTCAGCATGAAAGATTATATTTTTCTATTTTATCTCAAGTAAGTGTATTTGGTCAGTAAATAAGTTTGATTAAGACTATTTTGTTTTGATAAGTTTAAAAGGTTTATTTTGTATGGCACGTTTTTTCTGGTTGACTAATGCAAACATTTTATTTTCCATTTCAAGTCGTATATCACAAATGTATACGGCTGCTTTAACATTATTTTTTTCACTAAAAATAGGAAGTATGAGAATATGTTCAGCTCCACAATCCCCCTTATACCTGAATATGTCCAATAATAATATAATTAAAATTATATAAGTTAAAACTTGTTTTTAATAACGAAGGAAGAGAAAAACAATAGTAACAAAAATTAATCCCGAAGATAATAAAATATATTTAGATATTTTATCAACCTTCCCCCTTGTAAAATTAACAGTATAAGTTGAAAATCTTTATGAGAAACCTAGATGGAAGAAATAGAACGAAACATGAGTTGCCAGACCAAATCAGAGACACACAGAAAAGGAAGTTCTGAGACCAAACACATACAATACGTGACCAAACATGACCAAAAGCATATGGACATTTGACCATCACACCCATATGTGCTTGTTGAACATCTCATTCCAAAACCATGGCCATTAATATGGAGTTAGTCCCCCTTTGCTGCTATAATAGTCTCCACTCTTCTGGGAAGGCTTTTCACTAGATTTTGGAACATGACTGCGGAGATTCGCTCCGATTCAGCCACAAGAGCATTAGTGAGGTCGGGCACTGATGTTGGGCGAGAAAGCTTGGCTCGCAGTTGGCGTTCCAATTCATCCAAACGATGTTCGATGAGGCTGAGATCAGGGCTCTTGCAGGCCCGACTGGTTCTTCCACACCAACCTCGGCAAACCATGTCTTTCTGGACCTTACATTGTGCAAGGGAGCATTGTTATGTTGAAACAAAAAGGGCTTTCCCAGACTGTTGCCCCAAAGATGGAAGCACATACTTCTCTAGAATGACACTGCATGTTGTAACATTAAGATTTCCCTTTATTGGAACTAAAGAGCCTAGCCAAAACCATGTAAAACAGCTCAGGACCATTATTCCTCCTCCAGAGAACGCATTTGCACTGCTGCAGAGTCCAGGTGATCTTAAGCTTGTGTGCGTCTGCTCAGCCATGGGAACCCACTTTATGAAGCTCCTGATGAACAATTGTTGTGCTGACGTTGCTTCCAGAGGCAGTTTGGAACTCGGTAGTGAGTGTTACAACTGTGGACAGATGAATTTTACGCGCTACGCGCTTCAATACACGTTAGTCGCGTTCTGTGAGATTGTGTGACCTACCGCTTCGTGGCTGAGCTGTTGTTGCTCCTAGACGTTTTCACTTCATAATAACAGCACTTACAGCTGACCGGGGCAACTATAGTGTGGCAGAAATCTGAGAAATTGACTTGTCAAAAAGGTGGCATCCTTTGACAGTGCCACGTTGAAAGTCATTGAGCTCTTCAATACGACCCATTCCACTGTCAATGTTTGTCTATGGAGATTGCATGGTTGTAGGCTTGATTTTATGTACCTGTTAACAATAAGTGTGGCTGAAATAGCCGAACCCACTAATTAGAAGGGGTGTCCACATACTTTTGTATTAAGATTAAAGAAATGGACAAAGCTCTTCTAAGGAGGTGATGATAAAAAGGTCTACTCTATTTAAATCTCTTATATAACGTTTCTCATGAAACGTTAAGGTGAGCATAGTACGCAAGTATTTTAGATCTTTTGTTTATGAAGTTATTTCTGGCGTTTATACTCTAATAACAAGAATGTACATTTTATAAGTAGTCTACGAAGTAGATGTATGAGTTGATATTCTAATAAAACATATGTAAACGTAATGTTTAATTTATGATTTAAGTATAGGAGTTGATACTCTAACAAAAATTATGTAAACGTAATGTTTAATCTACGTCGTAATTAGAGGAATTGATACTCTAATGAAAGGCATGTAAATACGATTAGTAATTTACAAATACCCTAATAAAAAAACGTATAAAGATAATATATAATCTAATAAATTATAACAGGAGCTGTTATTTTAATGAAGTGTAATGTAGGTAAACATAATTTTTAATCTACGAAGTAGTTATATCAGTTAATACTGTAATAAAAGTTTTGTAAGACTGGTCAGCACAGTGGTCATCTTACCTAGAAATGACTAATTTATCTTAAATAATTTTATTTATAAGGTTCCTAGTATTTTCATAACTTGACGTTAAACGACTCAATTTTCAAGTTTTTTTATTCGTAACATTTTCCAGCACAGTAATCACTTGATCTGGAAATGGCTGATTTATTTTGAAGTTTCATTGTTTATTTGTAACATTTTTTCTGCACAATAATCCCTTTTCTATCTCTGAAACTTCTTAGCACAATGATCACTTGGCGTGGCAACGACTGACTTATTTTGAAGTATTTTTTTGGTCGGGCTTGTCAGCAATTGGTATCTTGCGCATGGTTTATTTCACTAATGTATTTTATTTTAGTGTTGTCTTTTTGCGCTGACTGAATTTTACACAGAAACCTCAATGATATACAGTTTGATACCTTATAAGGAAAAAAAAAGATATATTTGAAAATTGGTTTTATTCATTTCATTTGAAAATAAAAAGAGAAAAGGAAAACATTTCTGAATAGCAACTGAATTCCATTAATCTATACAATGTTTTAGTATTTAATAACATAGTGAAGATATTTTAGCCATAGTACATTCACTATGTTATTTAAGTCAAATTAAATGTCGTACTAGTCATGCATTTCTTTATATTTTAAGAATTATCCCCCTCAGTGGCACAGCAGTATATCAGCGGACTTACAATGCTCTAAATCGGGTTTCGATACCCGTTTTGGGCACAACACAGACACCAAGTTGTGTAGCTTTGTGCTTAACTTCAAACAATACAGTATAAATTCAGAATTATACATTAATTTTAACGTTAGCGTGTTTTGTGATGTGTTACGCGACTATACATATGATACTTAAATAATCTATCACAGTTCTTTGTTTCTATTGGTAACTTTTAAAAAGAAAAATTATTAAGAAAGCAAACAACAAAGAATGTACTTTTGTAAAATTGTTCTGAAATCACGAAAAATAGGACAAACTAGAACAACTTAAAGTCAAACCCATGAAAAACAACTGAGCAATAAACCATTAACCCTCTTTTGTACCACATTAGAAAAAGCTTATCACGAACTTATATCATTCACTTTTTCTTACTATATGTTTTTTTTTGCCCGGCATGGCTAGGTGGTTAATGCACTCGACTCATAATTTGAAGATCGCGGGTTCAAATCCCCGTCACACCAAACATGCTCGCCCTTTCAGCCGTGGGGGTGTTATAATGTGACGGTCAATCCCACTATTCGTTGGTAAAAGAGTAACCCAAGAGTTGGCGGTGGGTGATGATGACTAGCTGCCTTCCCTCCAATCTTACACTGCTAAATTAGGGACGGCTAGCGCAGATAGCCCTCGTGTTGCTTTGCACGAAGTTAAAAGAAACAAACTGAATCAGACTGACAACTCTTCCGAAGACTACTTTTCAGAATCTGAAAAGAGAACAGCCTATATCCTAAGCCTGAAACCACATATTACGACTTCTACATCTGTAGTCGTACATTGTCATGTGAACATAAAATTTTCATCTGATGTTTTTAACACGAAAAACAGCACACTAATTGCACAACTCAAAAAACTAATTTAACGTTTTAACGAACTTACTCAAAACCTTTCCACACTCACTCCCCAGCTTGTCTCCATTAGTCACACACATACAATGGCCAGGTGGCTAAGGCACTCGACACGTAATCAGAGAGACGCAAATTCGAATCGTCGTCACGCTGAAAAATATTCGCTTTTTCATTTGTAAGGGCGTTATAATATGACGATCAATCCCACTATTCAATGGATGGTAAAAGAGTAGCCCAAGAATTAGTAATAGGTGATGATGACAAGCTGTCTTCTCGATAATCTGTCTCTGCCAAATTAGGAGCGGCTAGCGTAGACATTTTTATCTAGCGTTGCATGAAATTCAAAACAAACAAATCGAACATCAATCACTAATTTTCTTCTACATTATGGAATTAATTATATTTTCTACCATATCTCTACCTTGACTTCAAAGTCCAAATATTTCATTTCTCATAGTATTCTCCCGGCCATATCTTTCACCACCAACCACCTCACTTTGCTTATAATAAATTTTTTTTCTACCTTTCTTACATAAACTTCACATTCTCTCTGAAATCGACCGCTAACAACGTTTCAAACACACTAGTACCTCTGCTGGTCAATCTTTCTATCTAACAACTTTTCCACCTTTACACAACAGTTCTCCAGTTCTCCTATGAGTTTTGGTAACGAACTCAACTAGACCACGTCTTCCCACCAACATCTGATTCAACAACATTAATTATACTTATGCTTGTGCTGTTCGTTCTTCACTTTACCTTCCACCTCTATATTTATAGAACTACATGAAACCAGTGTAACTGTAAGTAAAATATTCTGTATACTATTTTCTTTGTCAGCCAACTGTGTCCTAGCTTATTGTTCATTGAAACACACTTTAGTTCGTCATAAAATTTCCAACCTACAATTTATGCCGTTACATTGTTAAACTTTCTTTATAAAGAACTAAACATCCTTACTCTGTCTTCTCTATTCCGGTCCAGCATGGCTAGGTGGTTAAGGCTCTCAACGTGTGATGTGAGAGTCGAGAGTTCGAATCCCCCTCACACCATACATATTCGCCCTTTCAGTCGTGAGGGCGTTGTGACGGTCAATTCCACTATTTGTTGGTTAAAGAGTAGACCAAGAGTTGGCGGTGGGTAGTGATGACTAGTTGCCTTCCCTCTAGTCTTACACTCTAAATTAGGGACGACTAGCGCAAATGGCCCTCGAGTAATTTGTGCAAAATTCAAAACAAACCAAATTTTCCTCTTCCTCTATCGTGCCACTCCCACCACAATATTTGACAATAATCAACCTAATCCACATTGTAAATACTTTAAATACAGTTGAAAACTTCTTCTGGGAAAATCAGATTATTGAGAAATGGTTTAGACAGTATTAATTTGTTAAGTCGTTGCTCTGTAACATACAAACTCACACCTCATCTCTTACACTAAAGGCATCCATCACATTAGTAGTTATTGACAAGATGTTTTGGAATAAATGACACCGGTTCCTTGAAAATATCTCTTCAGATCTCACGAATTCTATTAAGAAATTTTGTTAATAATCTAGGAAAAAGACTCCCACTGTTGTCGTTTCTACAATTCCCACTTCACAGGGTTAAAATGATAATTGACGTAACCCTCCTGAAACTGAATTATAAAATGAAGCCTCTTACCTGTAACACTAATTCAGAAAGTGGGACTGTTTCTTATAACATATCTTTAATATTTCCCTTTTTGATAAATTATTTGTTTAGTTTTGAATTTCGCGCAAAGCTACGCAGGGCTATCTGCGTTAGCTGTTCCTCATTAAGCACTGAAAGAGTAAAGGAAAGGTGTCTTGCCATCACTCCCCACCGCTAACTCCTCTATGGCTGAGCACGTGTGACAGAGATGCAAACCCCGCGATCCTCGTATTGTGAGTCGAGCACAATAACCACCTCGTCGTGCCGCGCCTCTTTTCGATGAAGAATTACCAGATTACCTTAACGTTTTTATAAATTTTGAGGTTTGTTTTTGTTTCATAGTTTTGCGCAAAAGTACACAAAAGCTACGAGTAGATAGTTTCAAAGTATTTGAACTAAAATATTGGTTACCACTAAATATTAAGCTGGCCCGGCATGGCCAGGTGGGTTAAGGCGTTCGACTTGTAATCTGATGGTCGCGGGTTCGAATTTCAGTTGTGGGGGCGTTATAATGTGACAGTTAATCCCACTATTTATTAGTAAATAGTAGTCCAAGAGTTGGCGGTGGGTAGTGATGACTAGTTTCCTTCCCTCTAGTCTTACACTGCTAAATTGGGGACGGCTAGCGCAGATAGCTCTCGTGTAGCTTTGCGCGAAATTCTAAAAAACAAACAAATCTTAAGCTGCTTAGGAAATACTACCATTTTAACGCCACTATTTTAGCGAACTATGAATTTAGGTAAGTTATTGTTGTATGTTACTCAGAACTAGAATATTCTGATAATTTAACACTTTATTTTGTTTTGGCTCACACTAAATATGTCGTTAATGTACGTAAATATTAATATATATATGTAACAAATTGTTTAAAAATATTTCAACCCTATTAAGTTTATGTTCTTGAATTATTTATTGTCGCCAATTTTGTTGTCAAATTCTTCACGTCACTGCAGGAAAACTGATTACATTATATCTTTTCAGCTTAACATGGAAATTCTATTGTGACTTAAGGTTCAGGCTATTCATCTATCACATGTTTGTAAGTTGACAATAGGTACATTTCTCTTGGTGATGTCTATTTAATCAGAACGAGTGAAACGTTTTCACACGCAATGTTATTTTTATCTCCAAGCGCTACCTTTAAACCAATGAAATTTTTTTCTCTAATACGTAAGCAGAAATTCCCCATAAGTTTAGTTTTAGAACTTTATTTTACATGATTCATTTTGTCACTTAAATTTATTGAACTCTTATAAATATAATACTTTACTGCCATAGCCAGCTTAAAATATCAAAAATGCGTTTTAAAACGTGGTGTTTGAAACTCGTAAATGTCTTCACTGTCAACGTTTTTTTCTAAAAAAATAATTCAACATCTTAAAATAAGCGAATGGCACAGAACACAAATATAATCGTAACGTGAATGTTGTGTACTATTCTCACAAGTTCTAATTACGTTCAATATCTACTTAAAGTTTTATTATTTTTGGCATAGTATCTCATTATTAACGTGTTTTTGCCTACCTATAGCTTTTAACAAGATTAATTTGTTCTTTTATCAAGTGTATAAAGTCCATTTTTAGATAAAGAACAATACATAATTTATTCGTGAGTAGAAGTGTCGAAATCATAAATTTAAGTATTCTATGTGATTAGATATGTATCTTCCACAAAAGAAAATTAAAATCGCAAATCTTCACAGATTTTCTGTGCTTTTATATAGATTGCTGATATAAGGTATTTTACAACGAAAATAAGCGTAAAACCTAAATTAAAAGAATAATATATTTACTCTATCTAGCTTAATATTTATAAGCATGAAACGTTTAAAGAATGCTTATTTAAATAAGCTATTATAAACTATAAAGAATGAGATAAATATGTTTTAACTTCCATTACCATTCTCAATAAAAATTTTCATCTGAAAGCTAGTTTTAATTTAAATGCTTTATTTTAAAACCTCTCCTGACTATTTGAGAAAATAAGTAATTTCCTAATTTTTTTAAGTAGAAAATTATAGCTTGAAATCATTTGTCACTTTACTAAAATTAACATGTACAATAACTATAAAACTATAATTTTAGTATTTCTGGCGTTTTTTAAATCGAGGTTTGTAAATTAAAGAAAACGCAGGTCTATCTATTTTTAGTCTGTAATATTTCATTGTTACATCACAGATATTTTCAAAGCTGTTTTATGCAAGAAATAGAACATGAAGTTTGTTTGTGACACCTTAAGCCTTAAGATGACTTTGAAATTAACAATACAGAAATGCGATTTTTATATACGTAAGTCAAATCTTGGAATAATCTAACACGAAGCTTGCTTGTTTCGGATAACGCTGGAAAGCTACATGAAGGTGTTTCTATTTTTGAACTGAAAAACTAGAGGACAAACATCTAGCTAAACAGCACCTACCATCAATTATTGAACTACTGTAAACAAATAGCGCAAGTTAACCGTCGCTGTAGTAGCACACCTACAGCCTGTGGCGCCTTTAATACTGAGTCCACTCCAGGCTCGTGAAAACAAGCTGGTGTTACGAATATTGCTGAATACTTCAGACACTAGTCAAATGTAAAAGTAATTATCAAACAGTATTCATGTGAGAATGACCACGACATCCTATTCAGCTATATTCTCTGTGTTAATGGATGTCCTAACTGAAAGTACGTTCAATTGCTAAATAAGAAGCGATTCGTTTTTGTTAATTTTTTTCAACATATGCACAGTTCAAGTGAAAAGAAACTTCATTAAGAAATGAACAATATCAGCTCCCCTGACGTCATATGCAAGATTGGTTTGTTATACTGTACTTGATTTTAACTGGATAGCAATATTTAAACTTTAAGCTTTTGAAATTAAGAATCTTGTCGTTGAAAGAAAGAGAATTACTTATACAATAACCATATCGAAAAACTAAAGATACGTAAAGAACAGGATCTTGTTTAATAAATCTCTTTAGAAGTTGTACAGTGTGTAGTAAAATCAAGGTAGTTTAGCAATGTTGAAAAGTCCCAGTAATGTAGACGTAGCTACAAAACAAGTGGAATAGGTTTTACTGAAAACGTTTTAAATAAATAACAACTCATAAAGAAAGCTGAATAATGCTGATTATATTATTAGTCCTAAGAATAAAATAATGACACAATTTTTTATCTCTTTTTAAAAACGAACGGAATTAAAGTTTCAAATTGAAGCATACTTCCAATGTTCAGATCTATGATAACACTACATTGCAAATATACAGAGAATTTCCAACTGTTTTTAAGCAGTAAATCTTATATTTGAGTGCTTACTATGCAAATACTGAAGAAAATTTGTAAATAAAATTATCATTTAAGAGAGCATTTGAATATTATGACAGTATTTACAAATAAATACTTAGTACATTATGAGTAGTATAAATACTGTTTAATGTGAAGAATCTATAAAACTTGAACTAAAGTAATGAATAATCTAAATGGACTAAATATATATTTGGTATTATGTAGTATGTTCAGAATATATTGTCCTGTTTTGATTGTTTCAATACTATAAATGTAAACATTACTTCAGTTTGAAATCAAGACTATTATGTCTGGACGTAACATCACTTCAGTTTGAAATCAAGACTATTATGTCTGGACGTAACAATTTTTCAGTTTGAAATCAAGACTATTATGTCTGGACGTAACATAAACCGTGTTATGTTTTTGATATTACAAATTATATTAAAATGATTTGTTTGGTGACATTGACTGCAACGACACCGTAAGGATCCAAAATCGTAAAACTCCATTGTATTACGTAAAATAATAGTTTATTTACTCTTTGCCATTGCCAGGTGTATTAAACTGTCTGAGAATCTTTCTACTACAAATTTTGCTGTAAATTCTGATTTCAAAACACAGGCTTAATAAATGTTTTGGATCTCATAAAAAAATAATTTATGTAACAAGGCAGTTACGATTGTACGCAATAAAAACAAGAAACTTGTTGTATTCCCACATTTGATGGCCCGGCATGACCAGGTGGTTAATGCACTCGACTCGTAATCTAAGGGCCTCGGATTAGAATCCCCGTCACACCAAACGTGCTCGTCCTTTTAGCTGTAGGACGTTACCATGTGACGGTGAATCCCACTATTCGTTGGTAAAAATGAAGCCCAAGAGGTGGCGGTGGGTAGTGATGACTCGCTGCCTTCCCTCCAGTCCGACACTGCAAAATTAGGGACGGCTAGCGCAGATAGCCCTTTGCGTGAAATTCAAACCAAACCCACTCTTGACAAGAAACTGTTGGAATATAGAATGTGCAGTATCTCTTATGAAGTACTCTGTAATTTTTAAATGTTTAACCTTGAATTTGTTTGACAGATAATTTCCACATCTGTTTGTCTTTGTTAATCTCATGCTTTCAACGACTGTTTGTATTTTTTATACTAGATATTACTGTATGCGCTACAAGATAATACGATACGCGTTGATGAGTATGACAACAGAACATGTCTGATAAAGTAATTAAGTATTTCAGTGTATCACGCACTCTGACTAATGAAGATCGATCACCCTCTGCTTTTCATGGTTTCACAAAAATCTGTTGTTGTTTTTTTTAATTTTGCGCCAAAGAGCTATCTGCACTTTCACAAAAATAATCGTATAACTTATTTAATTGTAAGAAATACAAGTTGGAAAACAATGTTGCTATAAAAATGGCCTGATACACATGAGAACTGCAAAACAAAATTCGTCTCGCACTGAACGATGTGGTCTTATGTGAAATAGTTTTTTTTTTTATCGATTTTGCCTGTTTGATTCCGATAAGTCACAGACTTTGATTTACGCCGCCTGGTGGAATTGGATGTTACTAGAAAGTTTGCTGTCTCACTGAATAGATATGGGGTAAACTTGTGTAGCAGCCGTTAAAAATGAGAAAAAGGTGGCGCTCGTTTTAGGGACTTGGAAGCAGGACTGGGAAAAAGAATTTGCGTTGGGATACAAGAGGATTACAATAAGAATAGTTTGGTATATGGAGGGCTATAAGTGGGGACATTAAGATGGGTAGGGAAAACGGACATGAAGTGGGAAAGGAAATTCGAACAGGAGAAGAAATGTTCCTCCGGATAAAAGAAATTCTTTTTGGTTTTCATTCTGCGCCTGAGTTGCTTCAATATTTTAATATAAATATAGAAATTAGAAGATATTAATGTTACTAAGTTAAAATGCTTTGGCAACGATGTGTTGTACAAGTAGATATATGTAAATATGTTTGTTTCATAGCAAAGCCACATCGAGCTGTCTGCTGTCTCCACCGAACGGTTTGGTTTGTTTTGAATTTCGCGCAAAGCTACTCAAGGGCTATCTGCGCTAACCGTCCCTAATTTAGCAGTGTAAGACTAGAGGAAAAGCAGTTAGTCATCACCACCCACCGCCAACTCTTGGGCTACTTTTCTACCAACGAATAATGGAATAGACAGTCACATTATAACGCTCCCACGGCTGAAAGGGCTAGCATATTTGGTACGACGGGGATTCGAACCTATGATCCTCGGATTACGATTCGAGCGCCCTAACCACATGGCCATGCCGGACTCCACCGAAGCGGGTCGAACCCTCTGATTTTAGGGTTGTAATCCAATAGACTTATCGATGTCCCAGTGGGGAACAGGTAAATTAACTTTATAAACAAATGTGTTGTGGAAAACTAATTGAAAAATAAATATTGTTCTATTGTTCTACTACAATAATGCAACATTTATCAATCATAAAAGGTTAATTTGAAATCAAAACATTTACACAATTTCTGCAGACAAAGCAAAAACATGGTTATAAACATTTTAAGCACAGTTAGATGAAGTGCATTACGCTATCCCAAGAAGATAAAACAAAGTGATTAATTTTATAACACTAACATTTCGATATGAATATGTTGCTTCATATAAAAATATGCGTAATGCAGGTTTATTAAGTTTTTGCTTTATATATTTAAGTTTAATATAATTTTACGTGGCATAGGAAACTTCAACCTGAGTGGCAAGTGATTAAACATCTAAGTGAAGGACACGTTCAATTTATATATAACCGTCACACGTTTTCACTTACTGACTAGAATTGAGAGAGACATCCAAACAAGACCTGTCTTATTTTTTAACCACTGACCAAAGCCTGAATAAGGTAACCAACCAGAAACATCTGTCATCAGAAATTGTATTTCCTCCGTGATTCGTAGTTATTTTTGCAACCTGTCTACAACTGATGGTGTGGAACGTGTTCAACGTCATCACGTCTCAAACTCCGGCGCTTCGGCCCGCACTCCAGCATGTTAATTACAAGGCCACGCTCAAACCATTTTAATATCGAAATATTGCACGTGAACACGAATTCTGACACACATTATATTTATATTTTATAGTTTAAATTGTTTAAACTCTTTTACATACGTTGTGGAAAATGGTTTCAATATGTCAGTACTCATTAAACTATGGATAAGAGACGTGATTTCAATAGTAACTCTTCACTTTCGTAAAATGGAAAAAATTATATCCCTACCTAAGAATGAAAGTGAATATATAAATGAACTATCTGCATATAAAGGGTACTTATGCACACCTTTCTAAAATATATATGCCAACCAGTGGCACAGCGGTATGTCTGCGGACTTGCCAGCAAGTTTCGCTACTTGTGATAGGCAAAGCAAAGATAACCCTTAATGTAGTTTGTGCTTAACTACAAAGAAACAACCAAACAATTTAACATACATACACGAGGTGTGATCAAAAAGTTCTAAAACTTCACTTCTATTTCGGAGAATACCGTACACACATCAGTATTATAATTTATCCACTTCAAAGTAATCTACCCTTGTTGATACGCACTTGTTCCAATGTTTCTGCCATTTTCAGAAGTAATGTTAGAAGTCTTCATCTGTTATGCGACTAACTTCTGCTTTAAAATTATTATGGATGGTTGGAATGTCATCAAATCTTCCCTTTCGACTTAATTTTGATTTTTAGGAAGAGAAAAAAAAACACACACACACATTGACCAGATGGAGAGAATACGGGGTATGTGGTATCACAGAATACGGGGTATGTGGTATCACATGAATGTTTTTTCTGTCAACAATTCTTGAACAGACACAGGAGTGTGTGAAGACACGTTGTCATGGTGATGAAACTAGTGACCATTCTCCCACAGCTCACGGTGGTTTCTTATAACTCTCAAGCGAATTAAGACCTCTTCATAAAAGGCCTAGTTAACTGTCTGACCATGAGGTACGATTTCATGATGAACAATACCTCGAACATAAAAAAGAAACGCGATGAACATTGTCTTCACATTTGATGGAGGCTATCGTGCCCTTTTCGGGCGTGGTGATGATAAACTTTCACTGAGATGACTGAACTTTCATCAATGGACGATGTCGACGGTTGCCCAGAACATTGGTCATCTTTGACCGATTTTCGGCCATCTTGGAAACGTTTTATCCACTGATAAACAACAGCCTTACTAAGCAGTGATCACCAAAGGCAGTTCTTAACATTTCCAGAATTTCTGTTTCTCTTTTACCCTTTTTCACACAAAACTTGATTCAAACATGTTACTCTTCTTTTCTGTCTATTTTATTACGACGGGGGTAAGAGAAACGTCTGTTTTTGATCACGATTTTTGTAACATGGCTATAAGGTCTGGAGAAATGGCTTATTCTTGTAGTAGATCATTATTTGTACTTTGTACACATCTCAGTGAAGCTCACTGCCTCTGTACTGGCACCTGTAACAGAAGAAGCCTTAGAACTTTTTGATCAAATTTTGTATATATAACTTAAAAAACAAGACAAAACAAAAATACATTAAACAAAAACGCTGCACTAAGTAAAAAGATCCCAGGCTACAAGCTATAATGCACGGTTATAAAATGAACCATAGGTTTTGGAGGTGACTGCGGAAGTAGGACCCACATTGTGGTGGGGATACACTATCTATGAGTCATAACCTCCATTCACCAGTCTCATATAAGAAATAAACGAGTTGCAATAGATATAGAAATAGAAATTAGGAGAGCGAGATGTGGGTGCTGAAGCCCTCAACGTTTCACATCTATATTACACTTCACCTTCTGCAAACAGTTGTGGGAAGATGACTGCTTTCCAAAGTAAAAAAGAAAAAGAAATAATAAGAAGAATAAGGTAATACCATTTAGGGCTAAGTAGGTTGAAAACTTATGTTTTAAAGTTATTATGCCATCCCAAATATGGGAGAAAAAGCACTAACTGATAGCACAGTAGACGAATTATGCTAGTAGGAAACACCCTATTCAGTTATCTAAATAAAGTAGTATGTGGTAAAATCATCATCTGTTTATTAAGTCTACTGTGGCTATCATGCTCTACACAAGATTTTATGTACGGTAAGGTGTACATACGTATAAAGTAGTGCCAAGTTGTTAAATGACCTTATTTATAGTTATAGAAATTTTAGTAAAATTTTTCCAATTTTTATTTCCTTATATTTATTTAATAGGTTCTTATATTTATTGTAGAATAGTTTAATAATTTTATTTAATGTTTCTTTTCTAAATCCATTAACTATTAATTTTTGTGTCAGTATTTCAACATTAATGATATAGTATTGTAATTTATTACAAATTTTACAATGTCTGAATAACTGCAAAGTTATGATGCTTATAACAGAAGGATATAGTACCATAAATTGGAAAAACAAAATATTTACTTTTATAGAATATAATTACATTGATATTCTTATCAATTATTTTAATTTCTAATTGTAAATAATATATTTCTGTATCAGATATTGAAGTGTTTTCAGTTTCTAATTCTGATTATTCATTACAGGATTATTTATACTCATTAAATAATTTATATATCTGCAAGTTAGGTAAAATATCTGGAATTATGTAGTTTTCAACAAATATATTCTCATAATAGTAAAGATATAAATTTGCTCAATAAGTGGAGTAGTTAGCTGCCATTGGAACTTCTATTGTATCATCTTATTACTTGTTTGAAAACATATTTATTGAAAAATATATAATTATTGTAAATACAGAAGCTTAGTATATCTTTTGTGTTTTTAGAGCTACATTTTCTTTCTTCCAGTTCTATAAAAGAATAACAGAACTGTTCTGTTAATGAATTTAAAGTCAAGATTAAGTCTTTTTTATGGAATTATGGTGTACAATGTGGTAAAATCAAATGTTTTATTTTACTTTTTGTTCACAATTGGTTAGATATTTTAAAATAGGTTGATTATTTCTTATTATCCAAAAAGTATATTTTTGATTATTAACATTTACATTTTCAAATTTATCAAATAAAATATTGAATAATCAATTTATTTAATAATATAGTCTGTTGTTTGTTAATTGTTCTTATTGAATTAGAAATAAATCTAAATTTGATTGGAAAAGGTAAATTTACATAATATAATGTAAATTTACATTATAAGCTTTAATGAAATTATTATTTACGATATTTTCAGACTGGTTAACTAGTTTGAATGTTTGTGTACTATTAATTTATTTTATCGTTATTAATGCATACAACTTTTTACAAATGATACCAATGTTAGAGTTAGCCTTATTAATGAGAACTATAACACATTTTTCTTGCAATTTTGAATCTTTGAAACTGATGAAACGATAAACCTGTATGTTATTTTTAATCTATATGGGATAATTTTATTTTTATTTTTGAAGTACATATAATTTTCATTCCAGAAACCATCTAGGTGGATAAGATATAATATAGTTAAGGTTAAAAGATATTATACAGTATGGTTTTCAATATATTTTAGAATGTTAGTCTTATTGTATTTTGTGACCATTCTGTACTTAGATTTTTTTTAGTATTTCACGTAATATGTTATTTTTTATAATTCGCACGTTACCAATAGCAATATCTTTATGAAAAGTATCAATAAATAAACTATTTTCAAACTCACAAGGTACTTTTTTAAATTCGTCTGCATTTAGATTTGTTAAATTCTTTTATAATTATACAGTAATGGACCAATTAAAATTTCGTATTTATAACTGAGAGTAGGCTTTACGTTTTTACATGGAAAAATATTATTTTAATAGATTGATGAATAATTTTAGAAATCTGCAAATCATTGAACATTTTATGTCAAAAATGATTACCAAATATGAAGGTTTGAATTGTAGTTTCTCTTTTTTAAAACTTGATAAATCATTAACTTTTAATCAATATTTTACATCTACAAGTAAGTGTTTTGCATGATTGTTTAAAACATCAAAATTTTTGTTACATTAATTAATGCTATTATTTTATGAAGATTAAGTTGATGAATGTTTTAAAAATAACTTACACACATTAATACTAGAATAAAAACTATTATAGAAATAACTACAAAATTCTGAAAAAATCAGCCCATTTTAATTTATTATTTGCTTTACCTCTAGTTTCCTACTTTTATGAAAACATTATCTGTAATGAACAAAATAGCAATACAGTAATCATTACTCAAATTTAAAGCAGTAGAATTATTAAAAGTTTGGTTTAATCCATAAATATATAATGCTCTGAGTTTCAAAATACAGAAGTTCTCTCGTCGAAGTTTATTGGTATCTTCATTAACAATTTCTAATATAATTATCTTGAGAGAGGTAAAGGGTGAATCACGAATTGTTTTAATTCTATAGAATTCATTAAATTATTTTTAACTTGAGATCTATGTAAGATTAAGATATATACAATGGGTATGAATTTTGAGCCACAAATTCTGTATTGTACTTAGTACATGTTAGTAGATAAATTATATTTTTTATTTTACAAAATGAATTTGTGTAAGTAACACAGTGAAAAATATTTAGAGCAGGACATGTGAGACATCGTTTGCTATTACATTTAACAACGTTTGTAGCAATATAATTACTATGATAAGCTCACTAAGCTAAATTATAGTTTACATTAGTTAAGGCTATTACACTTAACTTCATAAAGATTGAACAATGTAATGGAAAAGGCGACAGAGTCAGCGTCAAATTACATACATTGAGTATATTTCAGTGAAAATTAATACATTTTGATAAAGTCAAGTAAAGAAAATCATCTTTAGAACATGATAGTCACAGTAGACTTAATAAGTGGGTGGTGGTTGGAAGCTATATTAGTTTATTTAAATGGGACGCTTTATACTAGTATAATCCGTCTTTTGTGCTATCAACTAATGTCTGTCTACCATATTGGGGGCTGGAATGTTAACTTTAAGAGGTAAGTTTTATCTTACTTACCCCCAAATGGTATTACCTTATATTTCTCTTTTTATTTCTTTTTTCTTCTTTACTTTGGAAAGTATTCACCATCCCACAACTGTTTGCAGGAGGTGAAGTGTTATATAGATGCAGGACGTTGTGGGCTTGAACACAACCAAATCTCGCTCTTCTAATTTCTACTACTGCCACTCGTTTATTTCTAATGTGAGACTGGTGAATGGAGATTATGACTCATAGACAGTGTATCCCCACCACAATGTGAGTCCTACTTCCGCAGTCACCTCCAAAACCCATGGTTCATTTTATAATCTTACATTATAGCTTGTACACTGGGATCTTTTTAATTAGTGCAGTGTTTTTTGTTGAATTTAATTTTGTTTTTGCTTGTTTTTAAACATACTATATACAGGTAAACATACTATATACAGTTTACTAGTTGTTACTTGTATAATATAATGGGAGCATTATTTAATATTTATGTTACGATTATCAGTATTCTTAAACAAATATTCACGTTCTCAACATATGTCAATGTATTTTTTTGCTAATCTTAAGTTAGTTTCTCCTAAAATGTGTTAGAAATGTAAATTATAATTAACTACGATATTTCTATTGATTTGCGATTTTGTTACTTTAGATATTGGATTTAATTAGAAGCACGATTTCTATGCAAAGTGATGTGTAATTCATTATTAACGAGTATATATGTGTATATATTTATAAGTAGACTTCATAAATAAATGATCTCGCAGAATCTCGTAAGAAAGTTTATTTTCACTTTTTGGTATTCGGTACTTAAAACAGCTCAACCAGAAATCTTTAAGATTAGCGCTGTATTTAGCAGCAGACGAACGAAGCAACTGATTACGATCCTGTATTGCTTTGCTGGGAGACAGATAGCTAAAATCGAAGCAAAAGACAAGAAGAATATAATGACTATATGTTAGATTTATATCAGTAGTACTTGGACAATACTAGAATACAGTGGAATATTAATATTATTCAAAATTACGAATTTTAAAAAAGAAAATTTTCTTGACGTTTTTGTCATTTGAGACCATTTCTCTGATCCTGTGCTCTTGCTAGGGAGCTCACAGCGCTCTCTCAGGCCCCCTCCCACCCTGTTGTCTAATATTGTCCGTTTTTCAATTTACTTTTATCTCTGAAATGCAGGAGGGGCTCTCGAACAGCTTTCACTGAAGCTCACAAAACCTGAATGTGGTCTTGTCTAAGGTTGAGGCATAGCTGGTTTTAACGTAAAGATACTGACGAAATGGAAGGTAATGAATCAGGAAGCACCTGCTGGCTAGCAGATCTATTTTAACCAAATAGGGGATTTACAGTAACAGATATAATGAACCACAACTGAAAATGTGGAGGGTATTCAGCGGCATATCACAGCTCAAATCTTCATAGCTGTGTGAGTTAGTCTGATGAAACAGGGAGAGAGCTAACACTTGTAAATAACATGAGGTATACATTATTTGCACCTTACGCAGAAACAACACACATTTATACATTACAGAAATGCACGATGACAAAACATTAAGCAAGGGGAGTTTTGCGATATAAATTGATCTACAAACAAAGTGTAACAGAAGTTCCTCAACGTGACGTTATTTTTCTGTATGGAACTATCTAATGTTTCATATACGATATAACTTAATGTTTCTTGCTCAACTAAAGCTTTAGAATAATCTCAATGTATTCATAGCAGATCTTACAAAATATTGCCATTTTTAGTTATATCAATCAGGGCTAAAGTTTCATGACTTATTTTTATTTTCTTATGTGAATGTTAGTCAATCGACATGAAAAAAAAACACACTTCAATTCACTAACACCCCAAAAAAAAAAAAAAAAAAGAGAAGACAACTGTTCTAAACTGGTGACTACCGGAAAGGTTTAGCATTCCTAAAATATATATGGCACCAAAGGTCACGACCTGACTTAAAAAGTAAAACCTTCATCAAGAAATACACGAGCTTCATTAAAGTTTGTATCAAGGCTTTAAAAAAGTAAATCTGGTCCTCAAAACGTTACACTGACTTTAATTTCGGGAGTGAAAAGTATATTAGATTTTGGTATAAGAAATCATAAATTGTTTTGGCGTTTTAATATATTAAAAAAACAACATTATTAATAACGTAAATCATTCCCGATATACATGCACATAACATAAAAAATTTCCATTGCACCAACACATAATTTACCCAAAACACCACTTCCGTATTAAAACATATCTTTTTTTGTAGAATTTGATTATATCTATATATTAAAATAAAGTTATCATCATTGTTCCTTTTCTTCTTTAAAAAGGGCAAAACGTTCTTATCATCAATACATAAAATAACAATAATGATATTGATGTGGAAATATTTAGATTAATTATTAAAGGTACAAGTAAAACATATTTAAATAAAAGTAGGAAGTAGGAATGAGAATATCAAAAAGTAAGGAAACAAAACAGGAAGTGGCGGAATAACATTGGAACACTAGATGATTTTTAACATGGTGCAACCAAACTCAGAGTGGGTGTAACTATCATTTCACCCATTACTACTCTGTGTTTACTTTGAACTTGAACTGAGATTTATTAGTAGCTAAACTTTTGTAAGTATTCAACAAATTTAAAAATTTTAAATCAGTGGTTTGATACTAGTCTTCTGGCTCATCTACGACCAGTCAGGTAGCTCCCATACATAAGCAAAGAATGACTATCGGAACTTCCTGTCATACTTCCGACATGAAATGATCCACATATGATGTCATGCATTTCGTTAGGGACACGCAACTTCATTACACAAACATATCTGTACATGGCTGCTAAAACAAGATTTACGAGAAAAAAATTTAGCTTGAACAAGTAAGAATGATTGAAACGATGGACACACCAACTTTGAAGTTGTGCCTTGTAAATGTTATCCCGTCCATTTCTACTTTGTTTTCTTACCTGATGCACCTTTTCTACGCCCTAATTTTTTTTATTCAAAATTATTTTACACATCTCGTGGCTTTTCTGGATGTTAAGTCTCGAGAGTAACTGAATTCTTGGCTTATCCTTTTCATAGTTTTTCTTTGTGTTAACTCGAGATTAACTGGGTCTAGGCCTATCCTTCCTCTTCTTTTCTTAATAGAAATTTATTGGTATTTATTGGCTTTTGCTAATGCAGTTAGAGAGGGTGACAATCTTTTATTTGGCTGGATTAATGGGTAAGACTGGTTCTCTAATCAGTAATGTTCTATTCGCTGGAACAAAGACTTTTCAAGGTTATGAACTTAAGATTTTATCCTTTTTACTTGTTTTATTTCCTTGAAAGATACATTTCAAAAATTGCAATGTTTAAAGTATAACTTTAGATTTTAATATGTTACACTTTGCTGATAAACAATCCACAGGGTAGATTATACAGCTTACCGTTCCCGTTTTAAGTGCAACACGCTCGAGCACAACCTTGTCAGAGTTCAGCAGTGATATTGTTCGTACTCGTGCAGGAAACATGTTAGGCACGGATTGCTATGTTAAAATTCCTTTGTCCAACACAGAATCCTCAAGTCAAATGTATAGCCCTAATCTCTTCACAAAAGTTAAATCAAAATTAGAACCTATATCAAGAGAATCTACATTGTCCATGTTTTTTTTTATCTAGCTAATACAACTAGCTGCAGGCAGATTACATGTGCGTGCGTATAAGTAATCGTATACACGCACGTGATATATAAGCAGGTTTATCACTTGGCAACTCAGACAGCGTTCACGTAATCATAGAATATGACTACTAGTGCACTGTTAGCCGGTTAATAATGTTGCATAATATTATTGTTATTACCTGTTATTATAAAGATCCTAAGTAAAACATCTTTTAGCCACAGTAACATAATTCAATCACATGTATTAATATTTGCCTTTTCAACAATGTTAGTCAATTATTTAATCACGTTGAGAAATTCATGGTTTCGTAATTTATTGTGTTGTCTACCAATTTTGTGATTGGCTAGTCTGTTTTGAATTTTGCACAAAGCTACACTAGGAGTATCTGCGCTAGCCGTTCCTAATTTAGCAGCGTAAGACTAGATGAAAGGCAACTAGTCATCACCACCCATCCGCCAACTCTTGGGCTACTCTTTTACCAACGAATAGTGGAATTAACCGTCACTTTATAACGCCCCTACGGCTGGAAGGGCAAGCATGTTTGGTGCGACCGGGATTCGAACCCGCGACCCTCGGATTACGAGTCGAACGCCTTAACACACTTGGCCATGCCTGGTCCCGATTTTGTTGACTGCTTTGCTGGCTTGTTACAGGTGGTTTGTTTACCGCTAAAGAGTGAGTGTAAAGTGCTTATGGTTTTGTTTACATGCTATTTGCAGTGTATTTAGGATTTTAATTAGTATCGTATATATTGAATATCATGGCCCATTTTTACTATAAGTACTACTATACTTTTGATTAAAGTCTGTACAAATACACTTGTGTGTTTTCTTATTGCAAAGCCACATCTGGCTGTCTCCTCAGGCGGCCGAGAGGAAATTGAACCGCTTATTTTAGCGTTGTAAATCCGTAGACATACCGCTGTACTAGCGGGGAGGGGCACAAATACACTTCACTGGCATTACTAGTTTATAGTTACAATTACCTGAAGTGTAAAGTTTTGTTGCGTAATTTAGTTAAAGATAACTGTCACTGCGAAACAAAAGTAGCTAGAGTATTTTGTATGGCTGTCATACGAAACAAAAGTGGCTAGAGTATTTTGTATGGCTGTCTTACGAAACAAAAGTAGCTAGAGTATTTTGTATGGCTGTCTTACGAAACAAAAGTAGCTAGAGTATTTTGTATGGCTGTCTTACGAAACAAAAGTAGCTAGAGTATTTTGTATGGCTGTCTTACAAAACAAAAGTAGCTAGAGTATTTTGTATGGCTGTCTTACACGCAAGCAGTTGGATGCACAGAAATTAGTAGATCGTTTTGACATTAGAACTTTTTCTGAAAAATAACATTTATTTAATAAATAAAACTAATATTTATGCATATTAAATATTAATTTACTGACGCCCAGTATTGTACGAAGTTATGTATTTTTGTAAAGCGCTAAGCTACCCAATAGGCTATCTTTACTCTACGATTCCCACCTATCGGAACATGATTTATAACGCTATAAGCTCAGACTTATCGCTGAGACACGGGAGGTCTGGTGTATAAAGAAGTATATTTTAATACACTTCTGTGTATTAGCATACCGTACTGGCGCTCTATTAAGGGGTTCAAAGTGCTTCTCGTGATTCACAGAAGTTCCGGTTTACTCATAAACTAGTTCAGTTACTTCTACAGCGACCCTAGATGGCGTTTGTACTCGAAAAAAGTCCCGTTAACACACCCACCCTAAGTAGTTGAGCATGTGTGTTACTTTTGCTCCACAATATCTGATTATAGATTTGCGTTAAGCAATCCAACAAATCTAATATCAGACCCTCATCATGTCTGGGTGATCTTCCGGGGGGCGTTTTATTCCCTTTAGTTGAGGCTATCATATAGAAAATGTTACAACCCGGCCATCTCATGTCCGTCAACAATGTTTGTTCCTGCTAGCCCTAAAACAGTGGGAAAAGTTTGCGGATTAACAAACATAAAAATTCACAAACATACAAACATGTATTAATATAGAATACATTTTCTTTAAGATTAATGAAAAACATAAATTTTGAAAATAAGGTATTATAAATCTCTTCAAAAACAAATCTGCAGTAAAAGGACAATATCAAATCAGACTTCACAATAGAGCCTTATTATACAAATATTTTAACTGTTTTATTGCTATTTTTAAAAATGTGAAGTTTAAAATAATATTAGCGTCTACACATTACGTAAGTTGGATATATTTATTTTTTTTTTACTAAATTGTAGTTGATGCTGGAGGTTGATGAGTTTTCTAAAACTCTACCTAATTGTTTGTTTCGAATTTCGCCCAACAAAGCTACTCGAGAGCTATCTGCGCTAGCCGGCCCTAATTTAGCAGTGTAAGACTAGAGGGAAGGCAGCTAGTCATCACCACCCACCGCTAACTCTTGGGCTACTCTTTTACCAACGAATATTGAGATTGACCGTCACATTATAACGCCCCCACGGCTGAAAGGGCGAGCATGTTTGGTGCGACCGGGCTTCGAACCCGCGACCCTCGGATTACGAGTCGAACGCCTTACCTCGCTTGGCCATGCCGGCCCAAACTCCACCTTACACAAAGAAACATGCACTAAATCTAAGTTTCAGTTTGTGTTTTGTTACATTCGGATTTTATGACACACGACTGGCTGACTATACGACTGTAATATAAGTTACACCCTTTCTGTCTTTCATTGGTAAAGCAATAACAACAAAACAACTCTCAACAGGTTCTTTGCAGTAACTATAATCGTTAACGAATGAAAGATGGAAAACATGCTATAATGTTTAATTCTGTATCAATTAATTCACGTTATGTGTTTATATATTTTTTTTATCCAAGTATTTCTCCTAAAATTCTAGGACTAAATTTTGCAGACGGACCCAGACAAGTCTGGTAATTTCTTTATCTAGATAACATAGCACACGTACATTATGAGGCTAAAACGCCCGTGGAAGACGCTCTAGGCATAATGGAGAAATAAATTAAGCTTGTATGGTCGCAAATCTAAATATGGCATCAGAATTTGAATTCCTAGCCCTTCTAGATATTCTGAGGTTGAAGTTTGAAACTATGTTTATTCACCCACTCGTACACCAGTAAACTGGCAAGTGGCTTAACGAGGTTTGTTGGGGTATTTATAGAAGTAATGGGGATAATGGAGGAGCTTAATTGGTATTATATGGATCATGAGGAGTCTTTGAGCCACGCAGGAGCACTGTTATTTTACGCTTGCTAGACCAAGACATTTATGTACGTACTATACTGTTAATTATCGAAAAAAATCATTTTAATATCGAACGCTTTTGGTGACTCTAAGAATTTTTTAGATTTATTTGTTGCTTTAAAATATTAATGTAATTGGACTAACTAACTTAACACTAACTTAACAAAGATGGTCATGTTTATAACAATTTATAGAGCAAATGATGAAGATAAGATAGACTGACAATTGTATTTCAAGCGTCCTGAATGGTAATATTATTGTGTTTAATATTTTACATTTACTGTTTTATGCTATTTCTTTCCATTTAAGCTTGCATGAAAAACATTATAATGAAAAGGATGGGTGAAATCAGATTAATGTGAAAACTGCACTAGCAAAAGAATCAGATTATCTCCCAAAACGTTAAACTGTTCAAATTATGTAAATTATCATGTCTCGCTTGGTCTTTATTGAAGTATTTCCAACACAAACGACAGACAGTTTAGTAGTGTTGAACTGTAGTAAACAGACCTTTGAAACATTACACGTGGTGTGCATCATTTAAGGTAAAGAACCATTTTTACAAAGACTGAAAGATCAAAAATAATGTGATATGTAGTTACTGGAAACATATGGTATAATAATTAGCAACGCTAACCATAAGAAGCTCTAATGACGCCTTTTCTTTTATGGCAGAATTTTGCATAAGGTTCTCATTTGTCCTTAACTTTTCGTGTATGTATCACAACACGAAGATCAAAAACTGCCTAGCGCAGAGCATACTGCGTATTCGCCCATTGGTATACAATAGGGTAGAATATTTTTGTTTGTCACTTACCGTTCTCATGCATGTAACACAACACGAAATTAAGGAACTGTCTAGTGTAGAGCATGTTAACTCCTTGGTACTGAATAAAACATGAGATGCTCGCGTTGTCACCCAACTGCTCCTGCATGTAACACAAAACAAAGTCCATGAACTAATCAGTGCAGAATTCTCTGGTGCAGAATGAAATAGAAGGTTGGAGTTACACACTTTTCGTAAATCAATGGATGGAACTAGTTTCAAAATAGAATTATATTATATTAACTTATACAGTTACTTTATCACAATCATTTAACACGTTCATCCTTGTCTTTGTTATTTGGCTATTCAGCTATTGAAACGTAAAAGTAATTTTTCTCTTACTTGTATTTTGCATACGCACATAGATCAATTCAATATTTTAAGTTCAGATATATCTTTGGGTCATTCGGTTGGTATATTCCCGTAAGCAAAAACACCATAGCTTAAAATCAGTACTATCGAAGACAAAAACAACAACAACAAAAGACAGTAATAAAGGTTCAAAAACGAATCTCTTACAAATATTATATATATACATATAATAGAATAAAAATATAAGAGAAAAAAACTGTGACAATAAAATGAATATTGAGCCCCGGGAACAAATCATAAGGTTGGATTATTATCTAATATGTTATGGGTTTTTTTGTGGTAGTGACAAAAGAAAGACAGAAGTATTTATATAAACTTAAAAACAGTGAATTAAACAAAGTAATGATATACAATCTTAGTAGGAGAAATAACTTGAATTATTTGTTTGGACATTCCATATGTGATGCAGGAGGATTCATGTAGTTGTATTACTTTCTCTATATAAGACCTGTGACTGTGAGGATATTTTTGTAACAGTTAAAGAATGAAATAGTAGCCTGTAACAGTAGAGGATGGGAGTTATACTAATGATTTAGGTTGGACATGATAAAGAATGAAATAGTAGCCTGTAACAGTAGAGGATGGGAGTTATACTAATGATTTAGGATGGACATGATATAGTAATAACTGAACATCATGGTGTTTGCACCCAAAACATCATACTGGGGCTGGATTGTTAACTTCAAGGAGTTTATGCTGTCCTTGTATTGATATCTTGCATGTTAAGTATTTCTATCTTGTTTGCTTGTTTGCAGTTAAGCAATAAGCTGCATAATGGGCTATCTGTACTTTGTACACCACAGGTATCGAAACCTGGTTTATAGTGTTGTAAGTCCTCGGACAAAGCGCTGTGTAACTTGGGACATTTTTATTTATTATTGATTTGATTTGATTTTTGTGAGAAAACACCTTCCCACATCTGCCTGCAGACACTGAAAGATGGTATAAAGATATGGTAAGTTGTGAGCTAAAGAACCCACATCTCTTCTCTCACCTTTTCTATTTTTTTACCCCTTCTAAGAAATGATTATTATAGACGACACATACGGTTCTAGTGTCATGAAACTAGCTTATATATTGTATTACCACTGACGAGTACAAATACAAAGTATTCAACAATTTAAAACAATCAACTAAATATTACTCGCAGAACAGTCAACATGATGCTCACAGTGTAATAGTCCGTGGAAATTGGACGTTCAAAGCTAATAATTTTGAAGGTAAAAGAGAAGAATGTGAATGCAAACTGAGTTATCATATCTATAAGTATATGCTTTGTTGTTTATAGGTACAATATAGTATTGCATTGATTTGGTTGACTATTGTGAATTCACGTACAAGAGGTAAAATAAAACACATCAAAACTATTTGCTTTAAGTAATTTCTATCCGTTCACTGATATTGTTATCCTAGTAGTCGCTTTACATAAGAAAATAAATATATATATATGTATAACATAAAAATTGCTGGTTCATTATTTTTAATCTGATAAGAATACACACAAACATATTATATATGTGTGTGTATTTTCTCACAGCGAAGCCACATCGGGTCGGGCTATTTGCTGAGCCCACCGAAGGGAATCGAACCTCTGATTTTAGCGTTGTAAATCTGTAGTCTTACCGCTGTACCGGGGGGAGCAGTGTGTGTGTATTTGTCTTATAGCAAAACCACGTCGGACTATCTACTGTTCTTACCGAGGGACATATATATATATATAAATTTGGTTTTCATTTTTAAGCCAGATACACTTATTACAGAAGAGCTCAGATAAGATAATAAAACTATCGTGCTCTTATCCCTCCTAAGGAAATAACCTCTTTACTTTTAACACGTATTTATCCCTATTAGTCTTTGATAAATTAATTTAAATTCTTCTGTAATTTCGAAAGAGAAAAGTATCGGATTGAGTTATCTAGTAACTGTAAACACACACAAATTTTGACCATGAATTAAAAGTGAAATTTATTCTTGTACAATTATATTATATTACACAAGTAGTGACATAATATGTAAAAATATTTCGGGTATAATCGGTGGTTCAAACTTATATTTTAGTGATGTTGTAACTTACAAATATAAAATACAAATTATTTTATCCCATAATTTCTAACTTAGTGACCACTAGCTGTTCTGACTCTCAGGTGTATTCTGAGTGAATTTTTTTTTTTTTACCATTGTTCGTGGAGCGATTAGGAAACTTTGTGATTTGAAATGCTAACTTTAAATCAACAGCAAATACACAAAATTAGAATAATGAAAGAATTCTTCATACAGTTTTCGAATGCTTTTTTTTTGGTATTTTCATGCTTGGCTAGTTCTAAACCTCAAGAAACAAATTAAAGGACGTACGTTGGCTCGTGCTTTGCGTCAGTGAATACGAACTTTGTAAAAATCAGAAATCTACTGTAATAGAAACCAATTGACTGTTTTCGTTGTAGCTTTGTTTGATCGTTTCTGTTGCAGTGCACGTAAAACTTCGGATTTTATATGGTTTTTGCTGTATATACATATATATCCTTTCAGTTTCTATTTAATCCGTTCTCCATGGATTCTTTTCTCCTTTAATATATCTCCTCCCTTCTTCCTTTTCTTACTTTTAGATTTAAATGCTACCGAAAATTCGCGTGATAAAAGCGCGAATGTATGTATACCAAGTTATATCTGAGAAGGAGTGAAGACCGGTACAAGGATCTTTGTTTTCAAAGTGACAACCAACCAGTAATGTGAGCTGAATAGCTAGTGGTGTGATTTGCATATACAAGTGGGTTTGTAATTCTGTATCGTGACAGTAAGATAGAAACCCCATCATTACCAGTTCTATCAGTGGTATACTAATAGTATTTCAGAATCTCGGGACTGGACTGGGTTTATCAAAAGCACAAAGCAACGAGGTAATGATTTATATTTATAAGAAGTCTAACCTCACATGAAGAGAAGAGATACTCAGTAAGAACATACAGATCCACTTTGTGATGACTTTACTCATTAGTAGATCGAACCTACACGCATATACAAGTTACTACAAGTATGATAAATTGTAGAGTAAAATATTATTTGTATCAGTTGTTACAGAATAATAATTTAGTATCTAATATTCTTTCCTTTCAGAAATCATGTCTGACTTAGTTAAACAAATGTTACCATTGCAGTAAAATGCCCAAAATGAAGATTCTTAATTCATAATTGAAGTAAGCAAGTGTTATTAGTTCTATGCTATATTTAATGTGGACTGTGGTTAGTTAAGAACTGTTGCAAATAGATAAACATGCATATATGTATAAGCCCCCTAGTGAAACAGCGGTATGTTTGCGGATTTTCAAAGTTGAAAACCAGGTTTCGATAGCTATAGTCGACAGAGCACAGGCAACCCTTTGTGTAGCTTTGTGCTTAGTTACAAACAAACAAAATGTATGTATACATATATGCACACGTTATTACAAACATACACATAGGTAATACAAAGATGACTAACAGTTTTAGATGTGAGACATTGGGGCACTCTCATATGTTCTTTATTTTTAAGTTATTGTGTGTTCTAATTTCCTTGCTCATATGTAGTTTCAACTTCTAGATTAAAGTTGATGAAAATATATATATACACACTTCTGTGTGGTCCTTTTTCATATACCTCTTATTTGTGTTATTAATTGTTGAAATGAAGCGAAAATAAGTTTGGTTGTTTGTTTTTGAATTTCGCGCAAAGCTACTCAAGAGCTATCTGCGCTAGCCGTCCCTAATTTAGCAGTGTAAGACTAGAGGGAAGGCAGCTAGTCATCACCACCCACCGCCAACTCTTGGGCTACTCTTTTTACCAACGAATAGTGGGACTGACCGTAACTTTATAACGCCCCCATCGCTGAAAAGGCGAACATGTTTGGTGCGACGGGGATAAACAAATCATAAACAGTTTTCTGTGAAAGTAATATTTTAAATTAATTTGTGAACGTTCGTGAAATATTGAAATTTTAACAAAAAATTTTGCTTTTTATAATTCTTTTTCGATGATTAGCTAAGCTTCCACTAATTAAAGAAACTTTTCCCACCATTCTTTAATGGGGATTTTAACTAAAATCACTTCCTGATATTCCCCTTAGTAAAATCCCTCTGCATTTGAAGTAAAATAAGTTAAATAAAAGAACGCTTTTCAATCGTAATTTGTATCTATTTAATTGGATAATCCTGTTAATTTATTATCTTCATTTACTTATTCATTATATGCAGAACAAAGGATGTTAGCACTTCTTTCTTACAGTAATCTTATACACAGTTATTTCAGTTAAAGTTCCCCCAGTGACACAACGGCACATATGCAGACTTACAACTCTAAAAGCCTGATTTCGATACCCGTGGTAGTCCACTGTGTAACTTTGTGCTGAACTTCAAACAGGAATCTTTCAGTTAGAATACCAAAAACAACTTTCATCCCAAAACATTCAAGTTCAGTTTATTTTAGAGATTGTAGCTAAGAAATTAATTATTTTTGGTGTAAAATAATTTTGTTCGCTTCGTTTTGTTTTGGATCGGTGGTTAAGCAGGATAAATTTTACCTCTTCCACATAATATCAATTGTAGTTTATACTTTAGTTTTAAGTGAAACGCCTATTTTTATCTACTTTTTGGAATTTTAATAAATCAGAAAAAAGAAAATAGGGTTCGCTGAATTACGCTGTCTTACCTTTAAAACATTAAAATTAATAAAACAGTTTTGTTTTTAAATATATATATATATATACCTACAGTTTTCTGAGGCCATACTCCGAAAAGTGATCCATATTATTGCAGTGTTAGGAATAGCTGGTGAGTTCTAAATGCTAAAAGTTCGAACAGGGAAAACACCAGGTACGATCTCACTTAATGATTGTTAAAACATAAAGAATTATACGTAACAAGAATGAGCCGTTTACTGCTAAACAACACTAGTTCTGTCTTGTGCTCTGAATCACACATGATGTGTGAGAACGCACCCTGTAATCAGATAAAATGTTACATTTTCATTTCCACATGGTCTACGTGCATCTTGTGTATAAAAATTGTAACTAAAGTTACTTAAGCTTTTATTCCAATATTGCCATAACTTAAATAAAATTTACAAAACGAACAAAAAAATCCAACAACAAATAGACATATACCCACTGTGGTAGTTTATCACTTCGGAGTTAAACCTGAGGTATCTCACACATCAAGATAATGAACTAAAGAACTAGATCCATAATGCTCTTTAGAAAGTCACTTTTTAACAGATCGAACTACTACATCATTATGGTGGAGAAAGAGGATATCATACATTTCGAAAAATACTCGTCACGTTATTGTTTTCCACGTAACAAAACTATCTAATGGTGTGTAAATGATAGAACAAGTCATCGAATACTGATACTTACATTTTTAATAACCTGAAATTCAGTGAGACTGAAAATGATAAATAGAGTTCATAATATTACATATATTAGTCTGACCATCCGTTGAAGAAAAGTAGAATTTTCATGGGAATGTTTGTGGGTTTGTTTTGAATTTCTCGCAAAGCTACATTTAGTAGTGTAAGACTAGAGGGAAAGCAAATAGTCATCACCACCCACCGCCAACTCTTGGACTACTTTTTTACCAACGAATAGTGGGATTGACCGAAACATTATAATGCCCCTGAAAGGGCGAGCATGTTTGGTGGGACGGGGATTCGAACCCGCGACCCTCAGATTACGATTCGAACGCCTTAACCCACCTGGTCATACCGGGCCCATGGGAATGTTAAACTGTCTTTCTACTGATATGAAGACATATTATTATGTGGTAGGTGTTATCGACACATTGAGGTTGTTATTTTCTTGAAATAATTATTAGAATTAATGAAAAGTAAAAGAGAAAGTTAACATTTAAATTTGTCTATATGTAAAACATTCATAGCAGTAAAAGAAAACTGCAGAGGATTATACACGCACCATAATGATGCAATGCAGCTATAGTCAAAATACGTGTTTTACATCGTTGCCTTTGCACATAAAAAATGACGAACCAATTTGTAACAGAAATATGTGCTACGCCTCATTGCCTTCCCATATTCATCATTCTAGAGTAAGGAACGCAATTGGTGAATGGAAGTTGGATTTTAGGAAAGAAAGAAAACTTCCATTACGTAGTCTTTAATCATGTAGATTTATCAATAAACCAACATATTCATGTCCAGAGTAAAGAGAAGTTAAAGTTCGTCAAAGATTACGTAGTCTTTAATCATGTAGATTTATCAATACACCATCATATACATGTCCAGAGTAAAGAGAAGTTAAAGTTCTTCAAGGATTACGTAGTCTTTAATCATGTAGATTTATCAATACACCAACATATTCATGTCCAGAGTAAAGAGAAGTTAAAGTTCGTCAAGGATTACGTAGTCTTTAATCATGTAGATTTATCAATAAATCAACATATACATGTCCAGAGTAAAGAGAAGTTGAAGTTCGTCAAGGAAGGGAACTAGACATTTCGAACATTTCAAATTTAAGTGAGATGACGTAAAGACCTTGGTTTTAAAACGGAAGGTGCGTGTAATTATCAATTGTTGACCAGGTCAGTTCTGAATAACCCAATAGCCAAATTAAGCACGTGCTAAGGGTACCAGTAAAGCAATGACACCCCGAAAGAAAACCTTTTTTGAAAGAATTTCATACTTGATATTTCAAATAAAGCATGAAAGTAGTCATCATGAGAAAAAATCAAAATTCTGTTAGACTTCCCTGTACTCCACCCTTTTTTCCCATTTTTGTTTTATTTTTTAACACTTATCCTCACCTACACTAGGTCTCTCTTGATTAATACAAAATTTATATAGTCGTTTTATTTTAAATTACATCTATATGGGGCACCATAATCGTTTTAGTACATAAGGCCTATAAATGTCTTAATTCGGCCCTCGTCCAGGAGGGGGGTTTACTTATAGCAAAGCCACATCGGGCTATCTGCTGAGTCCATCGAGGGGAATCGAACCCTTGATTTTAGTGTTGTAAAGCTATAGACTTACTGCTGTACCAATGGGGGAGTTGTTGTACTCACTGGCATCAGTAGTTTGATTTTTAACTAATACTTCATACCTCCAGTTATTGCTGATCATAAGTTAAAATTTGTGTGGATTTTAATAATGCTGATAGTAATGTTTAACTTGTTAGAATTAAAACTGAAAGAATAAAAATGGTAAAAGGTACAACAACTTATTTTAACTGATCACATAAAAACCTTTGAAAATATATTTTCATATTTGAGAAGGGTTAATTGTCCACTCAACAGGAAACGATGTAACACATTTTGTTGCTCGGCTATAAAAAAGAATTGAGTTTCAATAAGAGGTGAGATTTATGAGAATTTCCTGTAGGGTAAGTTCTGTGTTTCTAAAGTTGTACATTATTTTAATAAAAGTAATATGTGTATTAAATTTAGTTATTTTTTACATATAAAATAGACTAATAAAATATCTCTTACCCGAGCACACGTAATAACACATAAATTACTGTTAGGATTTTAAATAACAAATATTAAGGTTGAACAGAGTTCAAAATGTTATGATTTTTTGTTCAAATCTCATATGTCAGAACAAAAACAATACCGTTGGACGAGGAGTTTATAAGAATGGTACACAAATGATTACATCATCAGCCTCGCGCAGGTTACACATTGTCGACTTTGTGACAAGTGCATTTAATCTTATAACACACGGTTTTATGTTGAAGGTTAAAGGTTTGTTTGCTTGTTTTGAATTTCGCGCAAAGCTATTCGAGGGTTATCTGCGCTATCCGTCCCTAATTTAGCAGTGTAAGACTAGAGGGAAGGCAGCTAGTCATCACCACCCACCGCCAACTCTTGGGCTACTCTTTTACCAACGAATAGTGGGATTGACCGTCACATTATAACGCCCCCACGGCTGAAAGGGCGACCGGGATTCGAACCCGCGACCCTCGGATTACGAGTCGAACGCCTTAACACAGTTGGCCATGTCTGGCCCCAGAAAGGGCCCAGAATGTTTTAAAACCCTGTTAACATTAGCGACACAGATACAACTGTGGTCTTTACATGGTTAAAACATTTATGTTAAGTTTCAATCGGCATATTTGAAAACCTTACGAATAACTTTCAAGATATTCTTTGTTTAGGGTAATAGTTTAATATCTGGAAAGGTATTTACAGCAGAATACTGAACAGTGCATATATACGTGTGTGTGAGAATGAATATATTACATTAACACTGATCAAATTTTGCTGTTCTTACTGATTCACGATAATAAAGAACGAATATTCTAGTTTGAATAAAGCTGTAATTAATTAACATAATAGTTGTTCTCTTTGTGAAGGACTGTGACAGGTAATGAAGTCGTTGTTCTCTTTGTGAAGAACTGTGACAAGTAATGAAGTACTTCATATTCAGCTCAACAACTATATAACCGTGAAATTAGATGCTTGTGTTGAGGTTCTATAGTTTATCGAACTGAAACTGAAATACACTGTAATTACGAAACGATTTTCATCAAGTCAGAAGTAAATGGATGCTGTAATCACTTACGAATAAATGTCCAAGTATCGTATATTATCTTGTGAACCATGTAACAAGAACAAATCTTTCGTCCTGGTTCAACTGGGAAGTTACAATTGAATGAACTGCGAACAGATTGTCTTAATAGCATAGAGGGAATAAACTTTTTTCTTTCAATAATATATTATTTATAGTAGTGGTTTTTTGAAATTTCGCACAAAGCTACTCGAGGGCTATCTGTGCTAGCCGTCCCTAATTTAGCAGTGTAAGACTAGAGGGAAGGCAGCTAGTCATCACCACCCACCGCCAACTCTTGGGCTACTCTTTTACCAACGAATAGTGGGATTGACCGTACATTATAACGCCCCTACGTCTGAAAGAGCTAGCATGTTGGGTGCGACAGGAATTCGAACCCGCGACCCTCGGATTACGAGTCGAGTGCCTTATCCACCTGGACATGCTGGGCCTCAAACTTAGGGACCGTGGCGGATAACCTTAACAGATGGGAAATAAATATAATATATATATATACGAAATTAACTGTTTACTTGATTATCTATTTCATTGTTTTAGTCCCAAATCTTCTCTTTATTTCTTTATATAATTTGGTCTTTGTAATAAAAAATGCAGTTATTTTTAAATATCAACACAGTTAAGAAACAGTTAAAGTTGATACTCAACAGTTAAGACGATATAACGATAGCAAACTATGGATTCTGTGAAATAACAGAGGCTTTTCACTGATAGCACCCACGAGGCATAACTTACGGCTATTGTCATATTTCACCACTTGTTTTAAAAAAAACTTTCATTTACTTGGAACTAAAACATGTTATGTTTGTGCTGTTAGTGTCTATAGGTGTTTTTAGGCGAAGTTCAGAACTAGTTTCTGCAATAAATATTACATGTTTAACATTTTTATTGCAAATCCGTTTATTATACTCATAAAGGTTAAAAGGGGTAATTCCCTTTACTCATTCAAGTTCATCACCTCTTAATGTACAACATGATACATTAGAGAAACATGTTACACATGTTTTACTGTGTTTGATATAGAAAGAGGTAAATTCTAACCATTACTTCCTTAAACAGCAACGGATTCGTTAATTTCAGCTTGTAATGTAACTAATGATAATCCGGTGGTTGTTACTGCATGCTCAAACCTCTGTACACTCGAGCTTGGAAAATTGCTTCTGCAAGATTCACAAACACACATAATTGTGTTGTAGATGTAACTCTCAACACATAATTTCCATGAAGAAATAGCAGACAGTTTTACTGATAAAACTCCCCAAGGAAGCTGTGTATGACAATGGATAAATAACGTTATTAACGGTGATAGCGTTGTGCGTATTTTTTTTTTGCTGGCTTTGTAAAAGCAATAGCAGTAACCATTGTGTAGTAAAGTATACAAAGTTCGGGGTTTCTTTCAAGAAATGACAAGAACAAATGATATATTTAGTTCCTTATCGCCTGACTAATTTATTGAACATAAAAGTGCATGTAGTGTGTTATGTATTGGATATTTTAAACAATTTTCGGGGGTCGATTAGGGAGTACTAAAAATTAGCAATGATATATAAAATAAAACAGAACCGTTAGCGACGCACCTTATAATTATATATTTAGCAGACAACGTGACCGATGTTCAGGACTTCATTCGAATTAAAGTAAGGATATACAACTTCACGTTACAACTTATCTCTTCACAAACTACAAGTCTATCACTCACATAAGTAAAACATGATTCTTAAAAATAAAGCACTTGTTATAATATATAAAAAAATATTATCTTTATCTATGTTCATGTTAAACTGTTATCGTAACTACATGAAGAGTTTGTTATTTTAAAGTTAGAAGTATGGCATGGATGGATTGTTTTGGAAAGAACGAAGTGAAAACGCCTAACAGTCTCTGGCCAGCAAACTTTAATATTATATACTCTTCAAAACAAGAAATGCAAAAGGGATATTTTTTATTTATTACTTTATTTATTAAGAGAAATATATGTAATAACGTTACAAGCTCAGAGTATGTGATGTTACATGTGTTAAGGCACTGATTGTCAGACCAAAATGACAATAAAAGTTGTGCTCTTTGAAAACGGAGGAAAACATCGGATTTTTCGCCAAAACGCATTCGTGTCCAATACATTTGTTTGAGAGATCTGCATGTTCTGCAAGTGCAACATGTGCAAAATCCCTATAAAAGTGACGGGTTCTCGGTTTCCATAGCTCAGTGTTAAGCCACCGACACGCAATACAGTTACGGCAAGACTGACTGAAGCACAACGCAACAACGCCATTGGTCGTTTGGAAGCAGGCGAATCTCGATCAGATGTTGCCAGAGCTGTGAATGTCCACCCAAGCTCCATCACAAGGCTATGGAATCGTCACCAACAACATGGATCAACTCGTGACCGCCCATGATCTGGCAGACCTCGTGTGACCACGCCCGCACAAGATCGCTACATCCGGTTACGTCACCTTCGGGATAGGACCACCACTGAGACGTCAACTGCCTCAACCATACCAGGGCTGCGTAGGATTTCCGATCAGACCGTACGCAAGCAACTGTCTACGAAATGCAGGAATCCGACCTCGACATACAGTCAGAGACGTCATCCTCACCCAGCAACATCGTCAAGCACGGCTGCAGTGGACTCGGGCACATCGGGTATGGCCTCATCGGCCATGGAGGCATGTTTGGTTCAGCGATGAATCACGTTTTATGCTTCCTAGGCAGGATGGAAGGACCCGTGTTTACCGTCGCCGAGGTGAACGTTTTGCAGCAAACTGTGTGCAGGATGTTGACAGATATGGTGGTGGCAGCGTCATGATGTGGACTGCCATCGCCTACAATGCCAGAACAGACCTTTTGCCCATTCGAAGGAATCTTACGGCTCAACGATACGTCGACGAGATTCTTAGGCCCCGTGTGCAACCCATCATGGTAAACGTCAACGACGTTTTTCAACATGACAACGTCCGTCCTCACACAGCCCGACTCACCACTGTCTTCTTGAGACCGACGTCTGCGACGACCACAACCTCAACCGCAGACTCTACTTCAGCTTGCAGCAGCTTTGCAGGCTAAGTGGACAGCCATTCCACAGGATGTGATTCGTCATCTCATCGCTTTCATGGGCAGGAGATGCCAAGCAGTTATTGATGCTCACGGGGGGCATACTTGTTATTGACGTTTAGTGACGTTAAACTTCACTTAGTGAGCGTGGACTTCGCCTTTGCAGACTTTGGATGTTCAGCAGTGAATGTGCAAAGTTTCACACATGTCATACAGAACTACCCGGAATAAACTTGTTAACAATTTGTCTCATATTTTACCTTTTGCGTTTCTTTTTTTGAAAAGTATATAGCAAATGTTTGTGACTTCAAACTCTTTCACTATTAAATATTATGTGCTCACTTCGTTTTAAGCTGTTAAGAATGATGCATGATGTTTATGTACTTAAAATACGCGTGATCATCACATTGATTTACATAAGAAACTTAATAAACCACATTTAAGCAAACAGTAATGTTCTAATGGGAACTAAAAGTTTCTTTTTTATATTAATGTGAAACATGTTACAATGACCTTCGATGTAAACATTTTAAATCATATTTTATTTTATGAAATTGGGTTTTATTTTGACACTTACAGGAATATTGAATTTTTGGTAAGAGCGTTAGAAATGCACCCCAGTGGCTCAGTGGTATGTCTGCGGACTTACAACGCTAAAAACCGGGTTTCGCTATTTGTGGTAGGCAGAGCACATACAACCCATTGTGTAGTTTTGTGCTTAATTCAATAACAACAACAACAGCATTAAAAATATATAGCCACACCTTTTGTCATTTTTTATTTCGAAATGACGTGCTGCAACATTTAACCAAATAAACATAAATAACGGACGCTTTGGTCCTTTAATGTATAGTTATCGAGATAAATATTTCTTTCTTTTTGAAATTTAAATTAGAATAATTTCACCCACTCTTATTGGTGGGCATTCCATCGTTGTTTACTATTTCAATCAAACAGGTTATTTCCATACTCGATTCAGTGGTAAGTCTACAGGTTTACAAAGCAAAAATAAGGGTGCTCGATTCCTCTCGGTGGACTCAGGAGATAGTCAGTTGTGGCTTTGCTATAAGAAATGCCCACACATTCAAACAGGTCAAATGTATTGAATAAAAACAATATTTTATTATCATTTCAAAAGAATATTTAGAGATGAAAATAAAAGTGCTAAAACTTCTTTAATGCAGATAAATAAATTATTCCATCAAGATAAAAAATGATGTTTTGTCAGAAGTAAATTGATAAACATTAGTATATTTTTCATTGTGATATTGAACTCGTTTGTAAATTTGTCACTCTATAAGCTTAATGTGTTGCCTACAAAATTAACTTGTTTGTAGGCATTTAGTAACACCAGACACTTGCAATATGGCAAAATATTCTTGTGGTACTTACGTCTCTTTGTGCATACATTTATTACACATGTTAATGCGGTTATGGTTTTTAAGAAATGGCGCAACTGAAACGGAATATTAAATATTTATAAACAAGGTGCGTTCCGGCATCAAGCGAAACGCACTATTTTACCTAATCAACAATAAGAGGAAACATTCTCATTTAACGACACACAAAAACAAGTTTAAAATATCTTGTGTACATGTTCTTAAGTTTCTCTGCAAAGGCATATAAAGTACTCCATGTAACAAAATTTTTACTTTTTCTTGTTCCTGGGCAGAAAGTGTTATTTGCCAATTGCTTATGCCTAAAGTAAATAGAAAAGACCTATTTCTCCTCTTTAAATTTTGCTTTTTTGACCTCGATAATGAAATTTTCAAATGTACCCATTTTCCAAAACGTTCCAGGTAGATTCAGTGCTGTGTAACTGATAGAGAATTTTCTCGAACTTACAAGAATTTTCTAGAATGTTGAAGAACTTACGATAATTTTCAAGAACCTTTTAGAATTTTCTAGAACTTTCCATGGTAATATATATAGAGGGGCTCACCACTCAGCACTTCAGTTTAGTTCTAGCTGCCTAAGTGAACACAGACCTGTCTGATTTTATCAGAGATGGCATCAAAAATCTGCAAGTATTCTCCAGACGCATTCTGCTATGTATGTGGCCAATTTATCAAGACAAGAGCGAAAAAGTACTCTGTGACAGCATCTGCTAAAATGTGTGAAACCTACAATGCATATTTCAGTATGCCTGTCGGGGATCAAGCCAAACCCTTTGCACCTCGATTTATCTGCAAGCACTGCAGAAAAACTCTATTCGGTAAGACGAACAATTTTTACTTGCTTGAATAGTAAGATTTTATATCATACAAATTTTAGACCTTCTAAAATTGAAATATATTTTAATTTCTTAAATTTCCAATAGTATAGAAAAATGTCACTTACAAAATATTTTGCATGAACCTCTTACACATTAGTTGTGGATTAAATAAGTTTATTCTTCATAATAACAATTTTATTTTGTTCTTTTGCAGGATGATACAGAGAGGAAAAGAGAGCCATGAAGTTTGCTATTCCAAGAATTTGGTGTGAGCCCACTGATTACTCAAGCAATTGCTACTTCTGCATGGTAGACCCTTCCAAACGTCGGGCTAGCAAGAATGCATCTGCTCTCATGTATTCGGACCTTCCATCATCCATCGACCCAGTGTCACGCTGTCCTGAGCTCCCTGTACCCACTCTGCCACAGAGAAAGCAGCCATCTTCAGAAGAGAGCAGCAAATAAGAAAAGGAGTAAGACGTTGAAGATCCAGATTAAAATTTCAGAGGTGCAGTTGGTGAGAGAAACCCATACTACCTCAATCACAGAGATCGCAATGACTTGCTCAGAAATCTTGGTCATTTCTCAAGCTTCTTCACTCGTCAAGATGGGCTCTGCTTTTGCCACAATGTATCCGGTCTGTGCGAGGCAATTAAAATTGCCTGTAACCCGAATGAGTAGCACCTCTTCATTGATAGCTCATCCAGAACCCTCAAAACTGTGCTGCTCCATAACGGGAATAAGTATCTGTCTCTTCCTCTGGCTCATTCGGTGCACCTCAAAAAGGAATACAACAGCGTCACGTTCTTGCAAGAAGCCTTGAAGTATGATGAGTATGGCTGGGAGGCTATTGAAGACTTCAAATGGCGACATTCCTGATGGGTCTTCAAGGAGGCTTTACCAAGTTTCTCTGTTATCTTTGCCTTTGGGACAGCAGGGACACCGCAGCACACTACAACAGAAAGCGCTGGCCACAACTGACCGGGTTATCTGTGGGGAGGCACAGTGTCAAGTGTGAGCCAGTAGTGGACCTCCAGAAGGCGTTGTTCCCACCATTGCACATATAATTGGGTTTTATGAAACAATTTGTCACAGCTATTGATAAGGAGTCTGCAGTCTTCAAGTACTTTCGAGACTTCTTCCGTAAGCTGTCTGAGGTAAAAGTAAAAAATGGTGTCTTCGTTGGACCACAAATAAAGAAGATTCCCCAAGAATCTCAGTAGGAAGGAGAAAAAGCTTGGGCAGCTTTGTCGCAGTGGTTCGGGGTTTTTGGGCAATCACAAGGCTGAAAATTATGTGGACCTGGTTGAGGCTTTGTTGAAGAACTACGGCAAAATGGGCTGCAGGATTTCCTTTAAAGTCCATGTTCTTGACGCTTATCTTGATAAATTCAAGGAGAACATGGTAGCATACTCAGAGGAGCAAGGAGAGTGCTTCCATCAAGATATACTAAACTTTGGACGTCACTACCAAGGAGCATATAACGAAAACATGATGGGAAACTATCTTTAGGGGTTGATACGTGAAAGTGATTTACATTTCAGTCAGAAATCCCGAAAAAGTACTCACTTCTAAACATTTTTGTATAACTTTAGTATAAATACATGTAAATCTTGATTCATATGTTGTTTTATTCAAACCTTATGTAAATGAAAATGTGCAAATTTGCCCGTTTTTACATAGAAAATAGGTTAATTTCTAAATGTCATTATCCAAGTCACAAAAGCAAAGTTCAAAGGGAATAATAGATATTTTCTGTACTTTTACAATATAAGCTTGTTTGTTTGTTTGTTTTTTGGAATTTCGCACAAAACTACTCGAGGGCAATCTGTGTTAGCCGTCCCTCATTTAGCAGTGTAAGACTAGAGGGAAGGCAGCTAGTCATCACCACCCACCGCCAACTCTTGGGCTACTCTTTTACCAACGAATAGTGGGATTGACCGTAACATATTAACGCCCCCACGGCTGAAAGGACGATCATGTTTGGCGCGACCGGGATGCGAACCCGTGACCCTCATATTACGAGTCGCACGCCTTAACAACGTAAGCAATTAAGAAATAACACATACTATCCAGGAACAAAATTTGTGTTATATTCTGCTGCGTATATACTCATTTTTAAATAAAATAATTCGTGTTTATCAAGCTAAAAATTACAAAAAATAGATTTAGCTTTCCTCTCGAAACTTAGCACAATATATCACGATTTTCCAATTAAATGTTTTTTTTTTGTCTATAGTTTAATTCTTGAGTTTCTACATCTCCAGGTTTAGACTATCACCCCTTAAGAAAATCTAAATAATAATGTTGTGCTGTAGTGCATCGATTAACATTTTTGATCTTGGTGACTTGCTTTTAGGTTCTATGGGTAAAAAAAAACCCCTTGAGTAATTGTTTGAAACCTCCAAGTTATATGCCCATACCATGAATACATTTTCTGATTTATTATACATTCAAGGAAGAAGCGAATGACAAGGACACGGAAAATATGTTTGAATAACCACAGGGTAATTTATTATTCAGTACTTAGAGAGAGAACTTTTATCTGCTGCGGTCTTTGGACATTTTATGAAAATGTTTTAGTCTCCTTCTTATGCCATTAACTGTGTTGTGTCGGAGAACTCCACCTATCGGAGAACTTAAACCATCTATATATACATATATATCCGAGAACTATATATATATGTATCCCAGACATCCTTTTCTGGATGTGAATATAGTTAATGAATATAGTTAAATTTTACGAACTTCATTTTATGCGATTTTATTACCATTTGTTGCAGACAATATACATGCATGGTTATTTCTCCTAATTATTTGTAATGGTTATACATGGTAATGGTAATTCGTACTTTCATAGGTTAATACATGGTTTGGTTTTGTAGAGCTTTCTAATTTAGTCACAATATTTCTACCAGGAAAATGATTTAGTACATATTTGTAATGCGACCTTTTACATAATCACAGGTCACACACGAATCACAAGCATAGCAACATTTCATAAGAAAGAATGAGATTTGTGCTTTAAAATTCATCTTTTATTTTCAACTTGTCTTTGGTGCGTCTTGATAGTGAGTGTAAGAAGTTTGTACAAAATACACGTTCTGCTTTCAAACATTTGTGATGTTAAGCAGGAGAAAGTTGTTGTTACAACAAATGCTTAATTAATTACTACATGTGTTTCATTGTTTCACTAAGTTATAAAACCCGCGACTTTCGCACTCAACATAAACAATCTTTGTGTACATTAAATTAGTATCCAAAACAAAAATGAACTGAGACAAAAACATCACACGTCCAAAGAGCTGTAGAAAGCTTTGTCGTTGACTTTAAAGTAAACTATGAACAAAAGTACAACACATATGGATGGATAGGAACAGTGAGAATGTTTTTAGTTATTTAAGAATGTTTATACTTCCGCCATTTTACTATAACAGTTACAGATACAAAATATATAATAAAATATATAACTCTATACCTAGAAGAAATGTATTGAAAATAATTTTCGTTACTAAAAATGATTATTATATCCAAACAGTATTACAATAAATTTGAGAAATATTCCCTTACCGTAAGGGTACCAAGTATTTAGAAAGATTTTAGCCAGTTTGAATATATGTATAACATGGTCAAACGTAGAATGAATAAAGATTTAAATGATAACCAACTGGCGATTTGGAAAGACTTAAATCATCCAAAATAAACTGTTTCAGTAAGATATTTTTTTTAATTAATTTTCATTGCAAAAAATGGGTGTGTGTAAAGCGAGATAAAACCAGTTGTTAAAATTTTTGAAACAGAGGTGCTAGTATCTCTTGGAAACCTTGTTATGTTGAATCACGGTGCTAGTATCTCTTGGAAACCTTGTTATGTTGAATCACGGTGCTAGTATCTCTTGGAAACCTTGTTATGTTGAATCACGGTGCTAGTATCTCTTGGAAACATTGTTATGTTGAATCACGGTGCTAGTATCTCTTGGAAACCTTGTTATGTTGAATCACGGTGCTAGTGTCTCTTGGAAACCTTGTTATATTGAATCACGGTGCTAGTGTCTCTTGAAAACCTTGTTATGTTGAATCACGGTGCTAGTGTCTCTTGGACACCTTGTTATGTTGAATCACGGTGCTAGTGTCTCTTGAAAACCTTGTTATATTGAATCACGGTGCTAGTGTCTCTTGGACACCTTGTTATGTTGAATCACGGTGCTAGTGTCTCTTGAAAACCTTGTTATATTGAATCACGGTGCTAGTGTCTCTTGAAAACCTTGTTATGTTGAATCACGGTGCTAGTGTCTCTTGAAAACCTTGTTATGTTGAATCACGGTGCTAGTGTCTCTTGAAAACCTTGTTATGTTGAATCACGGTGCTAGTATCTCTTGAAAACCTTGTTATGTTGAATCACGGTGCTAGTGTCTCTTGGAAACCTTGTTATATTGAATCACGGTGCTAGTGTCTCTTGAAAACCTTGTTATGTTGAATCACGGTGCTAGTATCTCTTGGAAACCTTGTTATGTTGAATCACGGTGCTAGTGTCTCTTGGACACCTTGTTATATTGAATCACGGTGCTAGTGTCTCTTGAAAACCTTGTTATGTTGAATCACGGTGCTAGTATCTCTTGGAAACCTTGTTATATTGAATCACGGTGCTAGTGTCTCTTGAAAACCTTATTATATTGAATCACGGTGCTAGTGTCTCTTGAAAACCTTGTTATGTTGAATCACGGTGCTAGTATCTCTTGGAAACCTTGTTATGTTGAATCACGGTGCTAGTATCTCTTGGAAACCTTGTTATGTTGAATCACGGTGCTAGTATCTCTTGGAAACCTTGTTATGTTGAATCACGGTGCTAGTGTCTCTTGAAAACCTTGTTATGTTGAATCACGATGCTGGTGTCTCTTGAAAACCTTGTTATATTGAATCACGGTGCTAGTGTCTCTTGAAAACCTTGTTATGTTGAATCACGGTGCTAGTGTCTCTTGAAAACCTTATTATGTTGAATCACGGTGTTAGTGTCTCTTGGACACCTTGTTATATTGAATCACGGTGCTAGTGTCTCTTGGACACCTTGTTATGTTGAATCACGGTGCTAGTATCTCTTGGAAACCTTGTTATGTTGAATCACGGTGCTAGTGTCTCTTGAAAACCTTGTTATGTTGAATCACGGTGCTAGTATCTCTTGGAAACCTTGTTATGTTGAATCACGGTGCTATTGTCTCTTGAAAACCTTGTTATGTTGAATCACGGTGCTAGTGTCTCTTGAAAACCTTGTTATGTTGAATCACGGTGCTAGTATCTCTTGAAAACCTTGTTATGTTGAATCACGGTGCTAGTGTCTCTTGGAAACCTTGTTATATTGAATCACGGTGCTAGTGTCTCTTGAAAACCTTGTTATGTTGAATCACGGTGCTAGTATCTCTTGGAAACCTTGTTATGTTGAATCACGGTGCTAGTGTCTCTTGGACACCTTGTTATATTGAATCACGGTGCTAGTGTCTCTTGAAAACCTTGTTATGTTGAATCACGGTGCTAGTATCTCTTGGAAACCTTGTTATATTGAATCACGGTGCTAGTGTCTCTTGAAAACCTTGTTATATTGAATCACGGTGCTAGTGTCTCTTGGACACCTTGTTATGTTGAATCACGGTGCTAGTGTCTCTTGGAAACCTTGTTATGTTGAATCACGGTGCTAGTGTCTCTTGAAAACCTTGTTATGTTGAATCACGGTGCTAGTGTCTCTTGGAAACCTTGTTATATTGAATCACGGTGCTAGTGTCTCTTGGAAACCTTGTTATGTTGAATCACGGTGCTAGTGTCTCTTGGAAACCTTGTTATGTTGAATCACGGTGCTAGTGTCTCTTGAAAACCTTGTTATGTTGAATCACGGTGCTAGTGTCTCTTGAAAACCTTATTATGTTGAATCACGGTGCTAGTGTCTCTTGGAAACCTTGTTATGTTGCCTTTTTAACAGGAGAATAAATATTTGAGCAGAATGAATTTATTTCAATTTTAAAATCAATCTACAATGTGAAACAAGGCTCGGCATGGCCTGGTAGTTAAGGCACTCGACTTGTAATCCGAGGTTTCGGGGCTCGAATTCCCGTCCCGCCAAACATGCTCGCCCTTTCAGCCGTGGAGGCTTTATAATGTGACGGTCAATCCCACTATTCGTTGGTAAAATAGTAGCCCAAGAGTTAGCGTTGGGTGGTGATGACTAGCTGCCTTCCCTCTAGTCTTACGCTGTTAAATTCAAAAAACAAACAATGTGAAACATATCACAGGTAATGAATGAAACAATTTCAGTTTCGATGTCGAGTAAATAAATTGCAGGTACAGAAGGATATAGATAGATATCAAAAACACACTAACAACCTGTATATACCCAGAAGGATATACATAGATATCAAAAACACACTAACAGCCTGTATATACCCAGAAGGATATACATAGATGTCAAAAACACACTAACAGCCTGTATATACCCAGGAGGATATAGATAAATATCAAAAACACACTAACAATTTGTATATACCCAGAAGGATATACATAGATATCAAAAACACACTAACAGCCTGTATATACCCAGAAGGATATACATAGATATCAAAAACACACTAACAGCCTGTATATACCCAGAAGGATATACATAGATATCAAAAACACACTAACAGCCTGTATATACCCAGAAGGATATACATAGATATCAAAAACACACTAACAGCCTGTATATGCCCAGAAGGATATACATAGATATCAAAAACACACTAATAGCCTGTATATACCCAGAAGGATATACATAGATATCAAAAACCCACTAACAGCCTGTATATACCCAGAAGGATATACATAGATATCAAAAACACACTAACAGCCTGTATATACCTAGAAGGATATACATAGATATCAAGAACACACTAACAGCCTGTATATACCCAGAAGGATATACATAGATATCAAAAACACACTAACAGCCTGTATATACCCAGAAGGATATGCATAGGTATCAAAAACACACTAACAGCCTGTATATTCCCAGAAGGATATGCATAGGTATCAAAAACACACTAACAGCCTGTATATACCCAGAAGGATATGCATAGGTATCAAAAACACACTAACAGCGTGTATATATTATTTAAACAACATAGCTCTCCATGTTTAAATAAAACATTTTTAGTAATTTGAAATGTGACAATTTTTATTATATGTGAACAATTGCAGTTACTATCAAAAAGTCATCACTACATCACGAAGAAAGGTTACTATAGAAACAGACATTTTAAATTATCACAATTGTGTTTATACCAGTGTTAATCTAATAAAATTGTATTTTCTTCTTGAAAGGTTTTACTCAAAACAATGGTGTGGTAATTACATTTTCAACCTTATCGCTATTTACGTTTATTTTATTACTAAGGGTCAACCAACAGCTTATTGATATTGCATGTTATTTGTTACACTGGAACTACTTTTTTCATCGTAATGCGGCACGATGAAGAATGACGATGTTAATCTTAAGCCACAAATATAGACAAACTCTGTTAAGCTTGCACTGTAGGCGCTGGCTTTCAAGACAACGTGCAAGCAGAAAACATACTGAAGTTAGTTGGAACTGCATTATGGGACTTGACAAAAGTGTAGTCAAATGGTGTTGGTTTATTTCCTGTCCTTCAACCATCTTGCTTAAGAAATTGGCCGTTTATTTTGAAACATGATTGTAATCCTGTGAATTGTTAGACTATGAGTTTTCACCATGGTTAAATAATTATTTATTATCTTGTTATCAGTTTCTGGAGGAATGATCAGCTTCTCTTCAATGGTTGTATGGGTAGGAAGGTTCTCTCTCGTTACCGTAGCCTCACTTAAGAGTGTTGATGCGAATGTATTTAAAGTGTTATTTTGTAGACCGGTGCCACCGTACTAAACGTTTTGTTGCTTGAATTTTTACCTTTCTTTGGTGAACACATAAATTTCACTTTTTGGAAGTAAGTGTATTTTGGCTAAGCAATGTTTAACGATCTCGCTGTACAACCACCCTTCCGCACAACAACTCGTAACATAAGCTCCAGCTGTAAGGAGACAAACACATCGCTCACGGCTCTTATTAGCGACGCAACGCTAATACATGAATATAAAGCGCTATTACCTCTCTGCAGAAAATGGTGAAGCATGCAAAGCACGTTCTGCAACATGTTACCTTTACGTAAGGTAGCTACGTATATTAATTTGTAACAACTTGCTTTGATGCTAGATATATATTTGATGTACAAAGCGTCGTTTCATAAAGTAATTTCAACCAGCCAGCTTCAGAGAGGTATAGTTGAATTATAAGTAGAGTAGCTGGAAACTTTTATTCATTAAAAGCAGTTTATGAATTTATAAATTAGTGGTTAACGAACAAATTATTTGGGTTTATTTTCCCTTAGTGGGTTGTGCAAACAAAATTGTTTTCTACTTTGCATATTTTATATTTATATCATAGAAAAAGTAGTTGAATGTACCCTGATGTTGTCTATAATGTTTAGCGTACACAAATTCAGCTAATTTTCACTTCCTTTTTACATTGTAATATCTCCAAAAGTTAATATTTCAATCAATAATCGTGAAGGAACTATTAAAGTAAAACAAATAAAAAATATAAAATTTCTAAAGACAAAAGTACATTCAACGGGTATGTTATACACTTAGTACGTTATATATTTATTTACATAAGTTACACACATAATGTGTACATCATAAAATGTAGTTACAGAACAGTTGATTAAAATTATTACGTTCCATTTAAGACAAAAATAGTGTAATTTAAATCTTTCAGAACTCGTCCTCTCTCTCTACAGCTTTTTTACAAAACTTATACGTCTTCTTGAAGGATCCTCGTAGTGAAAATGATGAGTGAACAAACAAACGCAACATTAAACGGACTATAACAAAAACAGACACACGATTTTCGTCTCTAATCAAAATATCTAAAAAACATTAACCTTTGACATAAAGGAAATTAAATTTTCTAATCTCAAAACTAGAACTATCACAGCTTTTAGTGAGTCGTCGGAAAAATGTACTACTTTCTTATCAGCAAGTGACCAACCGGGCGAAAGCCATACTTAGAGGCATACAAAGAGTTTTGTAGTCGCGAAAGCCTAACCTTGCATCATCCACGCTTAACACTATATCACTGACACTGATGGGGCGTGCTTTTATGGTAAGCTATATCACTTAGCATTCCACTCTGTAAAGAGAGAGTCCAGTCCCAGACGAGTCTCGTATTTTCTTTTAAATTGATAACTGCAGCTACATAACTGGTCTTTCTCAACTTTACCTAAGCTTGGCCTACGAACACTTACAGTGCCCCAGACCTATTATATTATTGGAATTATTCCTCTGTGAGTGCCTATCTGAAGCTTCCGTCTTGACTCTCAATCTTTTTTTCTGCATTACATGAGCAATTGTGTATTATCTACAGAATAAAGAAACGTCAACAGAATAGAACTTGGAATATTGTAAACGTATTGTACAAACAACAAAGCTGTAAAACAAAATTTGTTTGACAAACACCTTCTTCTCTTTTCGTAAAGAAATTCACCCATTCAACAAATATACTATAATTTTGTTCAGTGAAAAGTAAAATTATTTAGCGAAAACCAGAGTGATTCTCCTGTTTATGTAATCAATCAATTAACACACCTCAGAATCAGAGTGATTCTCCTGTTTATGTAATCAATCAATTAACACACCTCAGAATCAGAGTGATTCTCCTGTTTATGTAATCAATCAATTAACACACCTCAGAATCAGAGTGATTCTCCTGTTTATGTAATGAATCAATTAACACACCTCAGAATCAGAGTGATTCTCCTGTTTATGTAATCAATCAATTAACACACCTCAGAATCAGAGTGATTCTTCTGTTTATGTATTCAATCAATTAACACACCTCAGAATCAGAATGATTTTCCTTTTCATGTAATCAATCAATTAACACGCTTCAGAATCAGAGTGATTCTCCTGTTTATGTAATGAATCAATTAACACACCTCAGAATCAGAGTGATTCTCCTTTTTATGTAATCAATCAATTAACACACCTCAGAATCAGAGTGATTCTCCTGTTTATGTAATGAATCAATTAACACACCTCAGAATCAGAGTGATTCTCCTGTTTATGTATTCATTCAATTAATACACCTCAGAATCAGAATGATTTTCCTTTTTATGTAATCAATCAATTAACACACCTCAGAATCAGAGTGATTCTCCTGTTTATGTAATCAATCAATTAACACACCTCAGAATCAGAGTGATTCTCCTGTTTATGTGGTTAGTCAGTTAACACACCTCGGTTTTTAAAATATCTTCCACAGAAGGTCTCAATGTGAAAATGGTAACAATAACAAATTACAATTAAACATTAAACATATACAGGGAATTTTTACTGTCATAATTAATTGCATTTAATACTAAAACCTGTTTGAGAAACGAGAATAGGTTGAAAATAGAACGAAAGCATTTTACGTTATTATCCTGTTATTTTAAACAGTAAAGCATTCGCAGCTATTCCTTCTATGTGCTAGTTTACATTTAAATGGGAGAAAACTTTGCGCTGAAGGTATATTTAAGAACAGATTTGTGAATCTTATATTTCAAACCAGATTTTGAAGTCACATTTAATGGAAAAACAAACAAACTTACTAACGCCATGGAAAAATTACTTGTTTATCCTTGTAATTATTTTCATATCCAATATTCTGTGTGATTAATGTTGTAAAAAGATATTTTAATTATAACATGACCATGCAAGTAAAGCGACTAATGTATTTAATACGTTATTAGTATACTTACTATAATAACACACCACTTAATCATGAAAAACGAGTACAAAAATTAGTTGTAAAAGCGTAAATAATAGTAAATATTTCGCAGAATTTTATTTATCTCGTGTTTCAATGCCTACTGATTTTTATTATCAAATACTTATAATAAAAAAATTCAAAATGGTAAATCTAAAGTATTCTAATTAGGATTACAGATTTGTTTACGTATAAACACACAAATTGAGTTAAGGTTGAAATTTCTATAATATCAAAACATGTTGCTATTCTTAGGAGGGAGGAGGTAATTCTTAAATTCCTTTTATTTATATATGTATTTTTACCATTCGTATGACAAGCTTAACTTTCGAGTAATTTTACTTCAAAATGTGACCATTTCTTCTTAGGACTAATTCTGTACCTTATTATAACACATTTTAATCAAATAATAATCCTGCCAGTGGTGTGAATTACCTTAATACTATTCAAGAAAAATATGGAATATAAAACAGATTTAGTAATTGTTATCTCAGAACGGCTGGTATGGGTATTAACTCTTTTATTGATAAGGAGAGGACAACGTTTCGACCTTCCGAGGTCGTCTTCAGGTTAAGAAAGAGAGAATTTGAATGTGACCGTTTATGGACACATGTCTTAGGGACAGTATAAACGGTACCGGATTGTAGGGGGCGTTGTAGGTAGATGTTGGTTATTAATTAGTGTAGGTATAAAGGTGTTCCTTTATATTAGTTTAATTTTGGTTTTATTTGTTGTATAAGTAGGGCTTTGTTGATTTTACGTTTGTTTCTGTATTTAGTATTTGGGTGTTTTCTGTAGTTGTGAGGTGTTTAATTAATTTGCTATGTTCAAAAACGTGTGAAGGTTTATTTTGTGTGATTTTGAATCTGGTTTACATTTTCCTGCTTGTTACTATAATATAGAAGTTATGACAGTCATTGCATTGTATTTTATAAATAATGTTGGTGTTGTGTTTGTCAGTGTAGTTTTTACATAGTATGGACTTTAGTTTTGTACCTGGTTTCTGAATAAATTTGGTGTTTACTGGAATGATATGTTTTGTTATATGGTATGCAGTAATGTAATGTTTTGCAGTTTGATATTTCTTGGGATTTATTATTGTTTGTTTGTTGTTGGTTCAGGTGTGCCGGTATAATTTTTTCACGGTTGTTTGAGGAAATTTGTTGATGTGGGTTTCCCGTCATGATTGTTTTGTGTGGAATTTCGCACAAAGCTACTCGAGGGCTATCTGTGCTAGCCGTCCCTAATTTAGCAGTGTAAGACTAGAGGGAAGGCAGCTATTCATCACCACCCACCGCCAACTCTTGGGCTACTCTTTTACCAACGAAATGTGGGATTGACCGTCACATTATAACGCCCCCATGGATGGGGGGGCGAGCATGTTTGGCGCGACTCGGGCGCGAACCCGCGACCCTCAGATTACTAAGCGCACGCCTTAACGCGCTTGGCCATGCCAGGCCTTTCCGCCATGAAGAAAGATCATTAGTTTTGTAAGTATAATTGTTTCTAATTGTGTGCTATAGTGTTATATATTTTGTTGCAGCCTTCGTGTTTTTGAAACTATTGGCGTTATCTTTTCCGTTTCTGATGACGTTGTGTTAATTGTTTGTGTGTGTAAGTAGTTTGCACGTACGTCACTAACATATCTGAAGAAGTATGTATACACAAGTTACAGTTCATTGTTCATTGATGGTGTACTTATCAATTAATCACGTTAACAGTGAACAGAAACGATTTTCTTTGTAACTTGATGTAATATGAGATATGAGTACGTTGATATATTATTAAAATCATTATTCCAAAAACTAGAAACATATTTTGCAGTATGTAGTTTTCAGATGACTACTAATATACGAAAATAGATTATAATGATTTTAAAGTTTCAATACAAAAGAAGGAAACTTGTTTCTCCATCAGTATTCGTCCATGTTTGAAATTTGGTTTCAATGGTCTTAAAATTAAGCTTTTGGCCACAAGTAGTTAAAAACCTGCATTATATGAAACACTTTACGCAGTCGCATTTGAAAGAAATTGGATTTTATTTCCAGAAAGTTACTGTGTCGGCTTCTTCTTCAACATGATACAAACCGAACTCATCACCTGCGACAACCTAGTACCGCTGACGTCATGCTGTCGTTCGGTCAACAACCAAGAAACTTTCCCGTTGTTTAGAAACCTTTTTATAATGCAGATGCTTGTGAAAATGATTTCCTTGAATGTAGTTATTTGTGGAGAATATCTCAACGATTTGTCTGTCTGTTATTGATAAGTTTGTGTCTCGTTGCAATCGTTTCTTGTACCTTGAATTTTTTAGCCACCACGACTTTAAGCAATTATTGAGTGTCCTAACCTCTCACACAGCTCGCCCTTTCAGTCGTGGGGTCATTATAAGTGACGGTCAATTCTACTTTTCTTTGGTAAAAGTGTAGCCCAAGAGTTGGCGGTGGGCGGTGATGACTAGCTGCATTCCCTCTGGTCTTACACTACTAAATTAGGGACGGCTAGCGCAGACAGCCCACGTGTAGCTTTACGCGAAATTCAAAAACAAACAAACAAACTGAAGTAAAAATTAGTCAACTTTTGACACATTCATACACAATAATATTCTTATGGTTCAGGTTTTCCTAAAATGTATGTAAACGTACTTTTTAGTCTTTTAAAATCGTTTCTCATTGTAAGGTTTTTAAATAATGATTTTAAAGTAAATTCAAGCTTCATTTTACAAACATTTCTTTGTTTATAAGCTAATGTTTTGTGTCGAACTAGAATAGGTTGCACTTAGTTTCATCATACTAAGTTATTGAATATTAGATTAAAAATAGCTGAGCTTTATACAGACTGCTGATTGTTCAGACATTTTTATTATTCAAAATTATATATTATTATTTATACACTTATATTTTTATATCTTTTAAATAATAAAACTTAAAAAAGTCATTCCCACACTATCAGTTAGAGATTATTTTGCATTGTTAGCTTAATATATAGATTTGGGAATAACCTGAGTTTCCTACGGTTGGTGAACCATTTGAGTTATTATTATGTTTACGGTCAAAAATATTGTTAACAGCGATTATGTCTAACTGACGAAATATTTCATTATAATCTTTGTAAGGAAGAACAAAACAATTCCTTCGATTAGCTATACTTATTACCGTGTTGATTCTTGTTTTTGATATACGTAGATAGTTTGCTCTGATCGAGAGCTAATATTAATAACATATAAGCATGAAGTTTGCTTCCTTCCAGATTTCTTCGTAGTATAACACAACCGCTGCTATACTAATACATTAATTAATCTTCGCTAATACATTGTCGTACCCAGGAATTGTTTCTGTGCCTGAAGTGGACGCATAACGGAGACACATTACAACGAAAACTTTTTTCTAACTGATTAAAGCATCTTATTGTCCCTTTTTGTTCATTTTACAATAGCAGTTACTCCTTAACGCATGTCTTTTTTAATTGAAATAAAGCTGCATTATTTTCCTAGAAAACCAATATAAGAGGTTCTTGTGAAATCGTTTTTATCAATAACTTAACTCTATTTTTTATTTTATACAATTTCAATTAAATTTTGATTATAATGTTTGAAATATCTAAAGTTTATTTATAAGATTTTCTTTTCAATGTTGGTACTAAGTTTATGATTCAGTGCCTTTTAGTCATTATATCTTTTGTTTCTTGGGGAATTGATTTATGACATCTATTATTTTTTGTCAGTCTATTATTCAAAATTTTGTTCATTAATTTCTGTTATTAGATAAATAATTTTTAACTTTGATCTATAGTTAGTTTATTTTTGACAAACGTACCTTATTATATTTATTTATCTGTCCCTATATATGATGAAATACTGAACTGTGAGATTTCTTCCTGATAGTCTTGAGTGTATTGTATTTATTCTAATGACTAGTCTAGTATGTTTTATATTTTCCATTTTTTGTATGTTATCTGCTCAGGAATGATGCCATTTTAACGACAGTGAGCTATTTTTAGTCTCCTTAAAACCACAAAATTACATTTGGTGGCTAGGATGAAACTAAGTAAATATAAAGAAATTTAAAACGAGGGTAAAAGATAAAACACCTCCAAGATAATAAACAAGAAGTAAAACTACATCTCATGTAAGAGCTTCTGATGTCTCTTGTGATGTTAGAAGCCCAGTAAACAACATACGCACATGAACTAAACCAAATGTGTAAATGAAATACACCAATGCGAAACACAAAGATTGACAAAGCAAGTCCTATTTCACTTTGTCGTTAATTTTCTAAGAATTCGTTTCACGAAACGTGACGTGTTTTTCGAGGTCAAAATACGAATAATGTGTTGTAAAAATAAAGACGAAGTGGGATACTAAATGTATGGAGGAACTTTGTTAGCTCACTCTTTGTTCTTGAGAACGATTAGCTCTCATTCCACGAGCAGGGAAGATTCTATTGTGACCAGCTTTACGGATAAGTACTTCCGAAGCTGGTGTTCCTTCCAATAAAATAGGGTCGTTTAGAGATTATGGAAACACGCGAAACATAGCTACCGCTTCCTTGCTGATATTTAGATGGAGATTAACTTTGGTAACATGGTACTCAGACATTTGTTCCTTATATTAAAAATAAATAAGCGTTAAGAGTGAGTATATCTAACTAACGAAATATTGCGTTATAATATTTGTAAGTAAGAACAGTACCTTCAAATAGCTTTACTTATTACCTAAACAGTACGAGTTGTTGAAAGCATACGTCTTTCCCATATGACATATTCATAGAGCGGGAGTATTGTTTGTTTTGAATTTCGCGCAAAGCTACTTGAGGGCTATCTGTACTAGCTGTCCCTAATTTAGCAGTGTAAGACTAGAGGGAAGGCAGCTAGTCATCACCACCCACCGCCACCTCTTGGGCTACTCTTTTACCAACGAATAGTGGGATTGACTGTACCATTATAACGCCCCCAAGGCTGAAAAGGCGAGCATGTTTGGTGCGACCGGGATTCAAACCCGCGACCCTCGGATTACGAGTCGAACGCCTTAACGCGTTTGGGCATGCCGGAGTATTAAACGGGAGTATATAGAAGTGACAGACATACCATTATAAATGTATGTATATTTTTTTACACATGACTGTAGTCCACCGCTGAGACAGCAGTAAGTCTTCGGATTTACAATGCTAAAATATGGGTTCAATTTCCTTCCGTGGACACAAAAAAAGCCCAGTATTTTTGCTATAAGAAAACACACACACACACACTTATATAAGTGTAAAAACTTGCACAGTAGAGAACTTAGGACAGCAATGGGCTCCGAAACCCCATCCCGATGTAATCAAGACGAACGCTTTTATCTGCAAACTAAATATGAAAGAAAACCCTCCAATACATACATCACTAAGACGAAACTGAATCATTAGAAAGAAACACAGAAGAACATAGGACTAGTAAGCACTCAGAGAAAAAGATTCACAAGCTTTCAGCCACATTTTAAAACTCACCGCTATCTTACGAAGAAATATAAAGAAACAAAATGCATTGCATACTACAATACCCTTCAAAACTTTAGTATTCGACCACTAGCTGCTAAGTTCTCCAGCGCAGTTCCAATAGATTTTATAGTATTAGTATGATTAGAGTCGTAAATCTAAGGTATCAGCTAGTTTTACAAGAGAATCAGGAATAACACTCACATGGCTGTTTTTAAAGAAGCCTGGTATCATAGAACATCGTGTTTTGAAGAGCAAGGAAAGAGACAGAGCATGATCACTGGATAAAATATGGTTTCCAGTGCTAATCTGTCGAGTTTCAGCGACGTTTCCAAAACCGTGTGAATGATCTCCCATGTTCCTCTTAAGTAAAGATTGGTTTCAAATTCGCGCAAAGCTACACAAGGGCTATCTGCGCTAGCCGTCCCTAATTTAGTAGTGTAAGTCCAGAGGGAAGCCAGTTAGTCATCACCACCCACCGCCAACTCTTGGGCTACTATTTAACCAACAAATAGTGGGATTGACCGTAACATTATAACGCCTCCACGGCTGAAAGAGGCGAGCATGTTTGGTGTGACGGGGTTTCGAACTCGCGACCCTCGAAATACGAGTCGAATGACTTAACCACCTGCCTATGCCGGGCCTTTAAGTAAGGAAACATAAAGCAATATCATTGACGTATTAACATTAATTAACCTTACAAACGTGCCATGTGAAACATTTAAGTAGTATTACGAAAAATATGAAGCTGGAGCGTGGACGAATATGGGAGGTATTTTTTAATACACACTGAAAGAAAATTATGTCAAGAAGAAAGTATTATTAATAAAACATTTATATAATAAAGAAGTTCGTTATAAAACGCTTCATAAATATTTCAACCTGAAACCTAATCTAAACTAAGCCTAACACTTCTGTTCTAGTTAAAATATTATGTGGTTGTGGTCAGCTTATTGTTTGTATTGTTTTTATATTCATATATTTTGTAGGGTTTGTCGCGAACTGTTTTCCACGTACGTTTCTCAATTCGAGTAAGTTTACTGCAGAGCTCAGCAAGTCGACTTTTCTCAACGGACAAATCAATACTTCTTGAAACATGCAACTTTTGATCGACTACCATTTATTCATCTAAGACTTGGCCAGTTTCCAGCTTCCTAACAGATAACACCTTTGTCTGGGTCCTTATTGATGGAAAAACAAGAAATAAGATTTTTTCGTAAAAAAAAAATTAAATACTCTTCCTTTGGAACTTAAAAGGCATAAAGTGTAAAATATTTTAATAAGTATACATTTCTAGACAATTTTAAGGTCGTGGATATTAATACATTGTTAATTTATTGAAACTTTGCTTTCAAATTCTTGAATCATTACGTTATATCTTCAGAAAGTCTTTAACCTCTACCCTCTATATCTTGTTCTTCACCTCTAAAAGTTGTTGTAAATTCAAAAGAACTTCAAAAATATAAATAAAACCAAGTTATAAAAGTAATTGCTTCTATAAAATAAAATTTATCAACCACGAAAACTAACCACGAAAAGACTTTATCTTTGTTATAACTGATTCAAAGAAGCAAATGAAATGATACATTGATAATAATATACAGTGGCTTGAGTACGTTATAATAAAACGATTTGGATATGTATATAAACAAGAGAGATAATAACAATGGCTAATATGAAGTCGTGGGTGAATGGCGTAGATTATAACTTCCTTTTTCAATGCATGAAATTCGTAGATAGAGTGATGCATAAAATATTATAACTTTGCGTTAGAAAATCTGACAGGTTTTTCCGACGCAAAATATTCGTAACATCAGGTTATAAAGATGTATTCAGATTAAAAATATAGAATTTCCAGAACGGGCACATCTTGTGTATTTAACAGTATTAGAAAAAGAAAATTCATATGAATCAATTTGGGAAACCAGAACTATCTAGAAAGAGACCTACAACAAGTCGTACTCCAGCTATCGTAAACAGAGTATAGAGTCCATAAACACAAAGTCAATGGCAAAAGTAATCCATACTCTGTAAGGCCCAAGCAATATTACAACACATAATCATGAAGGATCTATATCTAGAAAAAATGATCCAAATAACGTTTACACAAGTTATTTCTTTTACGTATCACTCAAGTCATACATCAAGCAGTTGTAGAAACATATGGTTATTCTTGCTCTTCCATATGAAGACATATCGATCAAGTAAACATATGCAACATCCACGGATTCCTGTTAGACTGGACAGTTAAAATGAGCACTTTGAAGTATCAGACCTCATTAAATTTATAGTTCATTGAAATAAATCAGAAGAGTGATGTGTTATTGATATAAAAATCAATATTTAATGGAGTTAATAAAAAACCTGAAGTAAAATTATTATATTATTCTATAATATATATAAGGATGTATTAAATAAATATAAAGACATTTTACTAAAGTTTCTAATAATTATTTTTAGTTCTAAATAATCCAATTTAAACAGCTTGGCACTATTTTACGTGGATGAACACCTTATCGCATATAAAGACTTGTTTTAGAGTATGAAAATTGGTAGTTAGAGTAGACTTAATGGGTGGTGGTTGAGAGTTATACTAGTTAGTTTAGCCAACTGGTTGGCACCATTCATGCTAGTATAATTCGTCTACTGGGCTATCAATTAGTGCCTTACCACCATAATGGGGGCTGGAATGTCAACTTCAAGAGGTAAGTTTATTTAAGTTACATACTCCCAATTATTTTTAATTAATTAGCACTTTGTTTTTCTTATTATTATTTTATCTTCCTACAACTATCTGCAGGTGGTGAAGGGTGATATAGATTTGGGACATTGTGGGCTTGAGCATCCACATCGTGCTCTCGTAATTTCAATTCCCTTAACTGTTCTTTATGTGAGAATGGCGAACAGAGATAAAGACTGAGAGACGGTCTATCCCCACAGCAGTGTGGGTCCTACTTTCTCAGTTACTTCCAAATCTTAAGGTGATTTCATATCCCACATTATAGTCTATAACCTGTGAATCCTTTCAATTGATGCAGCGTTTCAGATTTTTGTTTTAGCTTGTTTTTGCACATATATACATGTATATATATAAAGAGAGAGAAAGAGAAAGTAAGAAAAGTTTCACGACATATGTACTTGGATTGTTGCAAAGGTTCTGTAATTGTTTAACACTAATATATATTTCTTTATGCTGTGAGAGCCAATAGCTGAGTGAGTGCTAGTGAAGCACATTGTGGTGCTACTAATTGATTACAAGGGTCTTGAAGTATTGTTAACACAATGTGGATCTGCTTCTGGGTAGATTGTACATATGAACTGGGTAATATTATGTCCACTACTTTCATGATACGATTGTTATCTGATGGTTCTGGTCAGTCACAATCGCCAAGTGCTTGTGCCAAGACTGAATTAAATGTTCTAGTTGCAGCGGAATATCATCAGTTTATAGACGATTAGAAGCAGACTTCACTCTTGCATATAAGAGGTCCAATGACGTGCGATTCGCTCACAAAAATTCGCAAATCAGTTGGTCTGCAATGGTGCAAAATACAACGAGTGGAACAACGACATATGGATAAATATTCTTTTTACAGGTATGTGCACTTCAAGCTATATCTCTATACCAGGGGCGTAGATCCTGGGGGAATGGAGGGTATACATACCCCCTTCATTTTAGGTGGGGGTATGGTGCATACAATCATCCACCTCTACAGTTTGGTTTGTTGAATTGTTTTTATTGCATAACAGGCCTACAAATTGTGTGTTTGGTCTTGTGATTCTCGTGTTCTTACCAATCGAATTACATAATTAGGCCTAAATATAGGCTTTTTCAGTAGCCGAAATGTACATCTTTAATATGGGCGTGCTTCTAAGTTTTTCGATCTTAGTTATAGTTCGTAACTTCGCAAGTATCAGCCAGTAGGCCTAAGTATACATCCAAGTATCGTGACAACAAGATTATTCTGTGATTGCATGTTTACAGCTTTCAGGTTCACGTAATCAGATATTACCAATTTGCTAATTGAACAGTTCACATAAGTGATTGCAAAATCATCTCCCCCATCGGGTGTAAAAAATCTACACCTCTGCTCTCTACCCATTTAGAAAGAATCGGGAACCAGATCCAACTTCACTTTCGTGCAGGAACGTGACACGTATATATGGTGGAAGTCTGGGACCATTAACCTCATACACCTTAACCTCTGACTCTATTTGTGTCATATGCACGTGCAGTTTTTCTAGGTCTATGTTAATCGATGATGACACCATCCTCGTTGCAATGTGCTCGTCAACTCATTTCTTGAAAAAGAGAAAAATGGATCAATGGAGTGACTTGCACACTCCACTGTCTTCTATTTCACTGAGCATATAAGGAATGGTCTCGAGAAATACCCAAAACGTTCCTTCAAGTGTTTCCAAACACTAAAAGTCCTGGAAAAAGCTCTTTCAGATGAAGGATCTAGGACCATGTCAACACTCTGATTTTAAGCAAAGAACACCAATACGAGGCTACCTTTGCTAATCGTGGTGGCAATGCCACATGGTATAATGAAATGTAGTGAACTTCAAAAATATAAGACCATTTTTCTCATATATTTGTTTTTTAGCAAAAGTTGAATCGGCAGTCATTTATATCTTTAATCATATTACGGATAATCAGATGCTTGATTTGCATCAAGATAAACTAAAAGTCTATCTCACTTTATAATAGCGATCTTGTGTTATTATAGCCAAACTATTACCAATACAAGTTATCCTTCTTTATGTCCAACAGTGGCACAATGGTATGTTTGCGGACTCGCACCACAAGAAACCTTTTTTAGATATCCCTGGTGGGCAGATTGCGTAGCTTTGTGCTTAATTCCAATCAGTCAGCTAATTATTTGTTATATATATAACAGACAGATTTGGTTTTGAATTTAGCACAAAGCTACACGAGGGGTATATGTGCTAGTCGTTCCTCACTTACCAGTCAAAAAGAAAGACCAGAGGGAAGTCAGCTGGTCATCACGACACACCGTCAACTCTCGCACTACTTTTCACTAACGAATAACGAGATTGACTATGACATTATAACACACCAACTGTTGAAAGCGCGAGCATGTTTGGGAGGCAAAGATTCGAGCTCGGTGCCCTCAGATTATGAGTTAAGTGCCCTAACAACTTGGCTGTGCTTGGTCTATAACAGGTTGACACAGCAATCAAAGTTACGCTGCACATACAGAATGCAAAAGTTAGACAGCTGAAATTTGTATAGAGAAATATATATTGATACCTACGCAAGTTTTAAAATTATGAAGTTTATCACGTTGGATGATTTAATGAAAAACAATGATCAAGAACTTTATGTTTTCCTTGTCAGTTTGTCACGCTGTCAAATCTTGCATATTTCTTTTATTTCTGTTCACAATGTTTTTATCGGTTTAAAACATGGTGCGCCTTAATAACTACAGAATTTATTGCACAAAATTTAAGAATAATAGAGTTTCTGAGCAAAATCAATTAAAACGTGCAACTAAAGCAGTGAAACCAGATCAACTGAGTATTTTTATTTCACTTAAGTAAAGGCCCGGCATGGCCAGGTGGGTTAAGGCGTTCGACTTGTAATCCGAGGGTGGTGGGTTCGAATTCCGGTCGCACCAAACATTCTCGCCCTTTCAGCCGTGGAGGCGTTATAATGTGACGGTCAGTCCCACTGTTCGTCTGTAAAAGAGTAGCCCAAGAGTTGGCGATGGGTGGTGATGACTAGCTGCCTTCCCTCTAGTCTTACACTGCTAAATTAGTAACGGATAGTGCAGATAGCCCTCGAGTAGCTTTGAGCGAAATTCAAAAACAAACAAACAAGTAAATAAAGAAAATCTAAAATAAACTAAAATTGTCTTCGGAAGAATTTTTATAGCCCTTAAAAACAATGGCATATCGAGTATCAACAATATTATACGATATAATTAGCTTGATATAATTAATTACAATTAGTAACATGGATTTATAGGCAACAGCTCCGTGACTATCCTTGTTTTTACTTTACAGATTATGATGAACCAAATCACATGCTTAATGATGTACGTTTGTTTGCAGTTTGTTCATTAATATTTATTAATAGGAGTACAAGTGTTAAAGTCAGTCGTTTAACAAGCGTATTAAAACTGTTTGGATTACACTATGCAACAAAATTTTTACTGTTACTTGTTCCTGGGCAGGAAGTGTTATTTCCCAATTGCTTATGCCTAAAGTAAATGGAAAAGAACTATTTTTCTCTTCAAACTTTGCTTTTGTGACCTGGAAGCGTTGGAAGCGAAAACATGATGGGAGACTATATTTGGGGGCTGATACATAAAAGTGATTTACATTACAGTCGCAAATCTCGAGAAACTACTCACTTCTAAACATTTTTGTTCATTTTTGTATAGCTTTAGTATAGATACACGTAAATCTTGATTCATATGTTGCTTTTTTCAGACCTGATGTAAATGAAAATGTGCAAATTTGCCCGTTTTTATATAGAAAATAGGTTAATTTCTAAAATTCATTATTCAGATCACAAAAGCAAAGTTTGAAGGAAATAATGACCATTTTCTCTACTTTTACAACATAAGCAATTAAGAAATAACACATTCTATCCAGGAACAAAATTTGTGTTTCATAGTGTTTATTTAAGGAAGGCGCAACTCGTCTTTTATTTCAATTTTTATTTTGTTTTGATAATACATAGTAAAGTACAATCAATTTAAACAACAGCAAAATGTTTTGCTGATGTTCAGTAATAGCACATTCGGACACATCGTGATCAGTAACGTGATACGTGGCACACTAAAAGATGCCAGATCAATTTATTTTATGTAGGTGATAGTCGTGGACCACTGTACTCGATAATGAGAGAACGATATCTTGTAAAGACTTTACAAGACTTTATTTATCATCATATAGATTACTGCTGGTGGTTTGTACAGTCTTGAAACACGAAATCGACCATGTTACTTAATTAGTTAAAGGAATTAATAGTCAATATTTTTACAGTACTAAAATGATAATTATACCAAATCGATATCAAATACTAAAACAAAATACAAAATACGTTATAGGTGTTAGAACTTCTGGTTTAAAACAAGTAAATAAATGGTGTAAGAATAGCGTAAAAGAGTAAATTAATATAACGACATCGAAACAGAGAAAAAAACTGGTAAACGATTAGTTAATCCAAAGATTAGTCTTGGAATTAATTTGTGGGGAACGAGATCCGTTGAGCCAGTAAATCACTCTGGCTACTGGTAACAAGTAGAAGACCAATGATGACCCAGCGTAAAGCTTGATTTGAACTTGTAGTCTCTTGCGTTTGAGATATCTTGTGTTACGTTATAGTGGTAGTACAAGTGTGTCTTACGAAACTGACTGATTTTGCATTCGAAAGGCTAAAGAACAGATTTAAAGTGCAAAATGACCGCTTTCCACCTCTAAAAGAATAATGTTATCATAGTTTCTTTTCCTTATATCTTTTAAATATATATAGGTATAAGTATGCACTGACACTAGGATTATGTGATAGAGCCTAATGAAATGCTCACAATATAATTTTTCTTGCCTAGATTGCATTCATCTGCAGTTGTATCGAGATAGCAAGGAAAGATGCCAAAATGGCCCAACTAAGGCATCGTTATCGCTTGAGGGATTTTTGGGAATGGAGTCAGGTTTTACTCTGGACAAAGAAAGTAACACTATGGCTGTTATCTGTACAGAAGTTGTTGTTGTTATAGCTTACGATTCTCGAGAACTTCTCATACAGTGGCAGGTTAAAATTAGAGCTCATCTGGCTGAAGGTAAGTTTAATATACTCATACGACAGCAAGTTAACATTGGAACTAATGTGGTTGATTGAACGTAAGTTTTAGTTTCCATTAAGAACAACGAGATTTGCTGTGTTTGATAGGGTATATGTTATTGTACAAGCTTTTGCATATAATATCACCATGAAGAATATATTAGTACTTTTAAATACTTTTCACTTCTTTTCTGATATTATATAATGTATTATATTATAATTTGTTAATTTAATAATCCTAAATCATGATGCAACAGCTGCTAGTAAATACATAGATATTTGATCTACAACATTGTATATCTTACACCTTTGTTTTCGTGTACTTTTTACAATATCCATAATAGAACAATAAATATTTTAGGATGGAAGTGGTAATATAAAGCTTTTAGTTACTACACTTTAACAAGTTTATAAAAAATAAAATTACAGACGAAAAAAAGAAAAACTAACATTTTTATCGCGGCTCATTGTTGTAAAAGTAAAGCTGTAAAACCAAATTTCTCTCCAAGAGGTTTTGCTATAATTTTGAATATGTTGATCACTTGATGTAATAAAAAACAACTAAAACACAGTTATTCAAGTAGTCTTGTAAGGTACTTAATGTTGATCACTTGATGTAATAAAAACCAACTGAAACACAGTTATTCAAGTTGTCTTGTAAGGTACTTAATGTTGATCACTTGATGTAATAAAAACCTACTAAAACAGTTATTCAAGTAGTCTTGTAAGGTACTTAATGTTGATCACTTGATGTAATAAAAACCAACTAAAACACAGTTATTCAAGTTGTCTTGTAAGGTACTTAATGTTGATCACTTGATGTAATAAAAACCTACTAAAACACAGTTATTCAAGTTGTCTTGTAAGGTACTTAATGTTGATCACTTGATGTAATAAAAACCAACTAAAACACAGTTATTCAAGTTGTCTTGTAAGGTACTTAATGTTGATCACTTGATGTAATAAAAACCAACTAAAACACAGTTATTCAAGTTGTCTTGTAAGGTACTTAATGTTGATCACTTGATGTAATAAAAACCTACTAAAACACAGTTATTCAAGTAGTCTTGTAAGGTACTTAATGTTGATCACTTGATGTAATAAAAACCAACTGAAACACAGTTATTCAAGTTGTCTTGTAAGGTACTTAATGTTGATCACTTGATGTAATAAAAACCTACTAAAACAGTTATTCAAGTAGTCTTGTAAGGTACTTAATGTTGATCACTTGATGTAATAAAAACCAACTAAAACACAGTTATTCAAGTTGTCTTGTAAGGTACTTAATGTTGATCACTTGATGTAATAAAAACCTACTAAAACACAGTTATTCAAGTTGTCTTGTAAGGTACTTAATGTTGATCACTTGATGTAATAAAAACCAACTAAAACACAGTTATTCAAGTTGTCTTGTAAGGTACTTAATGTTGATCACTTGATGTAATAAAAACCTACTAAAACACAGTTATTCAAGTAGTCTTGTAAGGTACTTAATGTTGATCACTTGATGTAATAAAACCAACTAAAACACAGTTATTCAAGTTGTCTTGTAACGTACTTAATGTTGATCACTTGATGTAATAAAAACCAACTGAAACACAGTTATTCAAGTTGTCTTGTAACGTACTTAATGTTGATCACTTGATGTAATAAAAACCTACTAAAACACAGTTATTCAAGTAGTCTTGTAAGGTACTTAATGTTGATCCCTTGCTGTAATAAAAACCAACTAAAACACAGTTATTCAAGTTGTCTTGTAAGGTACTTAAGGTTGATCACTTGATGTAATAAAAACCAACTAAAACACAGTTATTCAAGTAGTCTTGTAAGGTACTTAATGTTGATCACTTGATGTAATAAAAACCTACTAAAACACAGTTATTCAAGTAGTCTTGTAAGGTACTTAATGTTGATCACTTGATGTAATAAAAACCAACTGAAACACAGTTATTCAAGTTGTCTTGTAAGGTACTTAATGTTGATCACTTGATGTAATAAAAACCTACTAAAACAGTTATTCAAGTAGTCTTGTAAGGTACTTAATGTTGATCACTTGATGTAATAAAAACCAACTAAAACACAGTTATTCAAGTTGTCTTGTAAGGTACTTAATGTTGATCACTTGATGTAATAAAAACCTACTAAAACACAGTTATTCAAGTTGTCTTGTAAGGTACTTAATGTTGATCACTTGATGTAATAAAAACCAACTAAAACACAGTTATTCAAGTTGTCTTGTAAGGTACTTAATGTTGATCACTTGATGTAATAAAAACCTACTAAAACACAGTTATTCAAGTAGTCTTGTAAGGTACTTAATGTTGATCACTTGATGTAATAAAAACCAACTAAAACACAGTTATTCAAGTTGTCTTGTAACGTACTTAATGTTGATCACTTGATGTAATAAAAACCAACTGAAACACAGTTATTCAAGTTGTCTTGTAACGTACTTAATGTTGATCACTTGATGTAATAAAAACCTACTAAAACACAGTTATTCAAGTAGTCTTGTAAGGTACTTAATGTTGATCCCTTGCTGTAATAAAAACCAACTAAAACACAGTTATTCAAGTTGTCTTGTAAGGTACTTAAGGTTGATCACTTGATGTAATAAAAACCAACTAAAACACAGTTATTCAAGTTGTCTTGTAAGGTACTTAAGGTTGATCACTTGATGTAATAAAAACCAACTAAAACACAGTTATTCAAGTAGTCTTGTAAGGTACTTAATGTTGATCACTTGATGTAATAAAAACCTACTAAAACACAGTTATTCAAGTAGTCTTGTAAGGTACTTAATGTTGATCACTTGATGTAATAAAAACCAACTGAAACACAGTTATTCAAGTTGTCTTGTAAGGTACTTAATGTTGATCACTTGATGTAATAAAAACCTACTAAAACAGTTATTCAAGTAGTCTTGTAAGGTACTTAATGTTGATCACTTGATGTAATAAAAACCAACTAAAACACAGTTATTCAAGTTGTCTTGTAAGGTACTTAATGTTGATCACTTGATGTAATAAAAACCTACTAAAACACAGTTATTCAAGTTGTCTTGTAAGGTACTTAATGTTGATCACTTGATGTAATAAAAACCAACTAAAACACAGTTATTCAAGTTGTCTTGTAAGGTACTTAATGTTGATCACTTGATGTAATAAAAACCTACTAAAACACAGTTATTCAAGTAGTCTTGTAAGGTACTTAATGTTGATCACTTGATGTAATAAAACCAACTAAAACACAGTTATTCAAGTTGTCTTGTAACGTACTTAATGTTGATCACTTGATGTAATAAAAACCAACTGAAACACAGTTATTCAAGTTGTCTTGTAACGTACTTAATGTTGATCACTTGATGTAATAAAAACCTACTAAAACACAGTTATTCAAGTAGTCTTGTAAGGTACTTAATGTTGATCCCTTGCTGTAATAAAAACCAACTAAAACACAGTTATTCAAGTTGTCTTGTAAGGTACTTAAGGTTGATCACTTGATGTAATAAAAACCAACTAAAACACAGTTATTCAAGTAGTCTTGTAAGGTACTTAATGTTGATCACTTGATGTAATAAAAACCTACTAAAACACAGTTATTCAAGTAGTCTTGTAAGGTACTTAATGTTGATCACTTGATGTAATAAAAACCAACTAAAACACAGTTATTCAAGTTGTCTTGTAAGGTACTTAATGTTGATCACTTGATGTAATAAAAACCTACTAAAACACAGTTATTCAAGTTGTCTTGTAAGGTACTTAATGTTGATCACTTGATGTAATAAAAACCAACTGAAACACAGTTATTCAAGTTGTCTTGTAAGGTACTTAATGTTGATCACTTGATGTAATAAAAACCTACTAAAACACAGTTATTCAAGTAGTCTTGTAAGGTACTTAATGTTGATCACTTGATGTAATAAAAACCAACTAAAACACAGTTATTCAAGTTGTCTTGTAAGGTACTTAATGTTGATCACTTGATGTAATAAAAACCAACTAAAACACAGTTATTCAAGTTGTCTTGTAAGGTACTTAATGTTGATCACTTGATGTAATAAAAACCTACTAAAACACAGTTATTCAAGTTGTCTTGTAAGGTACTAAATGTTGATCACTTGATGTAATAAAAACCAACTAAAACACAGTTATTCAAGTTGTCTTGTAAGGTACTTAATGTTGATCACTTGATGTAATAAAAACCAACTGAAACACAGTTATTCAAGTTGTCTTGTAAGGTACTTAATGTTGATCACTTGATGTAATAAAAACCTACTAAAACACAGTTATTCAAGTAGTCTTGTAAGGTACTTAATGTTGATCACTTGATGTAATAAAAACCTACTAAAACACAGTTATTCAAGTAGTCTTGTAAGGTACTTAATTACAACATTTATTAATGCTGCATCGTTTAGGTCTAAATAATATATTTATTAATAGACCTATAGGGTTTTGAATATTGACACAATATTGATGCAAAGGGGCAAACGATTCATGACATTTAGGACATTACAATATGTTTGTACATTGGGAATTGTTTCGAAGTAATATGATCTTCTTAATGAAGAAAATTCAACTTCTTTTGCCTATTACTGAAAAGTTCGTATAGTTTTTTATTTATTTTGAGTTATAGACATAGTTCAGCGAATATAAAATGTACAACCCTACTATTGGGTCGATTTTAATTTTCATTATTGCATTGTTTGAGAAAAACAGATTGTGAGTGTATATATATATTATTTTGAGCATTTAATGAAGTGAAACACTTTGCATGTAGTTCTTGAGACTGCTCTGAGCCCTTTAGCGACTCAGCGGTAAGTCTGAAGGCTAAAACTGAAAATCGCGTTTCGAAATCTGTGGTGGACGCAGCAGAAATAGGTTATTATATGGGTTTATACTTAATAAAATAGGCTATTGTGTAGGTTTATACTTTATAAAATAGGCTATTGTATAGGTTTATACTTTATAAAATAGGCTATTGTATAGGTTTATACTTAATAAAATAGGTTATTGTATAGGTTTATACTTTATAAAATAGGCTATTGTATAGGTTTATGCTTAATAAAATAGGTTATTGTATAGGTTTATACTTTATAAAATAGGCTATTGTATAGGTTTATACTTTATAAAATAGGCTATTGTATAGGTTTATACTTAATAAAATAGGTTATTATATAGGTTTATACTTTATAAAATAGGCTATTGTATAGGTTTATACTTTATAAAATAGGCTATTGTATAGGTTTATACTTTATAAAATAGGCTATTGTATAGGTTTATACTTTATAAAATAGGCTATTGTATAGGTTTATACTTTATAAAATAGGCTATTGTATAGGTTTATGCTTAATAAAATAGGTTATTGTATAGGTTTATACTTTATAAAATAGGCTATTCTATAGGTTTATACTTTATAAAATAGGCTATTGTATAGGTTTATACTTACTAAAATAGGTTATTGTATAGGTTTATACTTTATAAAATAGGCTATTGTATAGGTTTATACTTACTAAAATAGGTTATTGTATAGGTTTATACTTTATAAAATAGGCTATTGTATAGGTTTATACTTTATGAAATAGGCTATTGTATCGGTTTATACTTTATAAAATAGGCTATTGTATAGGTTTATACTTTATAAAATCAAGCAAAATCTTTCTCCAATTTTCTTTTTTTCAATGTAGAAATAGAGTAACTCATTTTTATTTAACGTTTTCCTTGTTCTTCTGTTTACAGACATTTACGTTTTACCAACTATAATACGTTGAATGTGACATACGTTTGTCACTGTAAGAATCTTACTTCTACGAAAGTCACTGTTTTCTTGACATTTTATTACCACAATCTTTTCAGAAAATTCAAGTGTGATGTGCTATATTTTCACACTTTTTTGTCAGATTATGTGCTTCAACCAACAGTAGTATATTAGGAAAAAAACTACATTTTCACTGAAGTTGATGAAGGACATCAGACAGTGCAGTACTTTGGATTTTGGCGTAGGCTTTCAACATAGTAATTATAAGACCCGGATCTAGTGGGCTCATTTAGAGTTGAGGAGTTGTTTATATGGTATTATTAAATCACGGTTACAGTGGCACAATAAGGATTCATTAACGCTGTAGGTGTTCTTCTTAATTAAACGTTGCGCAAGATTGACTGTATGCCTAATGCTCATAAAAAAACCGACAATGAAAACGTGTATGGCTTAAATAGAAGTTTGACTTTATTCACGGTTGTATTAGGCTTAACAAGGCTCCATATTCAGAATATTCAATACCACGATACGGAACTTATAAGCATAATGACGTTCACTGTCAAAGCAAATGAAAATAGTAATATGCAAATGGAGACGAAGTGTTGTTGGTTTTGATTTGTTATCTTAAGTCATTTTATTTTTCTTAAACAACTATGCACTTCGTCCATCTGTGTTGTATACATGCAAATTATTATTTGATGGGTACTGAAATACCGTATTAAAACACTAGTTTCTGTGATGTGGTCCAACCAGTCTGAAGAACATTGACATTGATCATTTTACTAGTCAATGTAATGCGGTTGGTTTATGCTATTGATATAGTTGCTTGATGTAAAGCCGTGTTAGCCAATTCAACTTATTTAAATTCTCATAAATCATATCAATTAATTTTACTTAAATTCGATACAAAACTGTATCAGTAGTGATACAAAACAGGAATGTTTAGCTATTCTCCTGGAGCATGCCAAACCGTTAACGTTTGCGCACAAATTAATTAAATATAAAGCAACAACACTTTAAAAGATTTAATAAAAGAACAGTTGACAACTGCTCTGAACTAAATGTTAATGTTGATTTTGTTTAACCGTAGCAGTACTTTTTGTTGTTAAAAATCAATCTGAAAGAAATACCGGTTCCATTTGATTTCGTTTTAACTACATGGGAAATAAGAGATGTTGCAATAGTCTAATTAAAATAACGATGAACAGTTTGTACGCTGATCTGAATAATTGGACTGAGGCCTAAGTACGTAGTTTTTAGGCTACTCAATCAAGTTGTGTTTCTGATATTGGAATCTTGTTGGATTCACTGTAGAAAGTATTAAGACCCAGAAAAGACAAGATTTTACCAAACAACGTTCATGAACACAGTTTATCTCGAATTTTTACCAAACAACGTTAATGAACATAGTTTATCTCAAAATTTTACCAAACAACGCTCATGAACACAATTTATCTCGAATCTTTACCAAACAACGTTCATGAACACAGTTTATCTCAAATTTTTACCAAACAACGTTCATGAGCACAGTTTATCTCAGATAATTTTACCAAACAACACCGAATGCTTACAGTGCCCTTTTTCCGAAATCAGTTACGAGACGATAAATTTTCTAGAAAATGTTTCAATAAACAGTAACAGAATTAAAGTAAATGTAGAACGAAACATTACTTAAGTTCTTCTCAACAGAATGTAAAAGAATGCGAACTATATGGCTCATATTCATGAAACTAAACTGCAAACATAAAAATAATTTTATTCTTTTATGTTTCCTGTTATAACAAAATTACATAAAGAGTTGTTTGTGCAGTGCTTATTGCTGAAACTGAACCTGTAAATTTAGTGTTATCAGCATTAAGCCCATCGCTGAGCTACTGGAGGACATTTTCTTATTTTTGTCGAAACTAGAGCTGGATTACGCATATTACTAAAAATTATACATTGTGGGATACCCGACTGTAGATCTTGTGGTTCATGGTTTGCTCGTGTTCCGCATTTAAGGGTCGTGAGTGCGTTATAGAAATGACTGTCAAATCTCGGAATTTGATTAGTGAAGTTCAAGGATTTGCATTAGCCGTTGACTAGTTGTTTTGCTTTAAGTTTATTAGTTGAAAATTTGGGGGCTTAAGTTGCTAACAATTGGCTAGCTTTGTATAAAAAATCCGGATATAAATTTATCTATTCGTATATTTAAATCTCAGCATTATTTGCCTTTTAGCAGTAACTAGTAAACTAGCATTTGATAACAGAAAGACAACAGCACAAATGGAACAGGTTAGTTCCAAGGATAAAACAGAGATTTTATTTTATAATAAACTCATTAATTGAAACCACACAATAATGTAATCTCGTACATTTGCTAAGAGAAAAAAAAAAGCGTTGAAAGGTCTGGATAAAGAAGGAAAAAAAACTCTCACAACCTATAATTTATTTAATCACTTTGTACTTGTATCTTATCTACCTACAACGCTCTGATGTTTTAAAGAAGGCCGAACATCTAACATTATCGATAATGGCATTCAAAATGGAAGCTTATTTAATGCATTTTGATTTTAAGTAGTAAACTGGAAACCTATTAAGGATTGGAATTATTTGCCGTCCATCAACTTTATTTATTCTATATGTAAAGCCACATTTGTAAGCATATATAAAAATAAATATTATAATGTATTGTTATAACTGTCATAACATTGCTTTAAATTAAAACTTGTGTGATTTAAATTTCAAGTCATTAAATATATGAGCTGCTATCTTAGATATCTTGAAATTGGATTTCAAATTCATGTCTATTTTGCAGAGGCGTCGCTAGTCTGTTTTTTTTTTTTCTTAATGTAGCGCAAAGCTACACGAGGGATATTCGCTCTAGCCGTCCCTAATTTAGTAGTGTAAGACGAGAGAGAAGGCAGCTAGTCATCACTGCCCACCGCCAACTTTTGGGCTACTCTTTTACCAACGAATAGTGGGATTGACTGTAACTTTATAACGCCCCCACGACTGAAAAGGCAAGCATATTTGGTGCGACGGGAATTCGAACCCGCGACCCTCGGATTACGAGTCAAACCACTTAACCCACCTGGCCGCGTCGCTTGTTACTAAAAAGATTTTGAACTCGGGGTCCATAGGCAATGGAATTTTTGGCGGTTAAGTGTGATATGGATCATGTTTCTTATTCTGATTGTTCAGGACACTGAGGATTCGGGGCAGTCTTTCAAATAAAACTGGGGCAATGTTTGCCGGTGCCTAGTAATGCTTCTGATATTTTGGAACATGCATATCAAACAGAGTCCATCTTAATCACGATGTTGAATATAAATCGCCAGAGGCAAAGATTAATTCTGGTAAAAAAATCGATAAATGATTTGTTTGTTTATCTCAAAATGTTCACAAGAAACTTCATAAAGGGCTACCTACGGTAGTTGATCGTAATTTTGAGTTGATACGCCAGAGCACTTATCGTTAACTATTGAGTTAATCTTGTCTGGTTAAATAATATGAATGACAATCTAAAGTGTGGAACGTGTTCACAAAGCAAAGGGAACCAAGCCACGAGACGAGTCTTCAGATTCGCAATGTGGACACGCTAACTACTGAGCCATTCAAAACTCGTTAGTGAATGGTGAAAGACCTTTGAGTATTTTTTGTCATGAGCTCAAAACGAATTAGATCGATATGAAATGTGTGTTAGCGCCATTATTTCTGTGGGCAGTTTCTACGTTACTATATAATTAGTTACAATTTCTTGGAGGTAACAACTCCATCTCAATATCATTGTGAAACACCAATAGCACCTCATTTTTTATAAAAATTTTAGCTAGACTATACTTCAGAAGTAAACATCACTCAAATAACATTATAGAACTGAAAATAAATAAGAAAACAAAATTTAGTTCTATCAAAATTATTATTCAAGACACACGAATTCACTTTGAATATTACATGGAAGTTAAGATGAATTAAAGTATGCGTACAATATGGCTTTTCCTTGAAATTCTGTTTTTATCTTTGTTTTAGAACAACAGTACCTTGTACAAATATCTCACGTTCCTCCAAAAAGTAAGTTACTGTGCGGACCTGCACGCCTTCACCTACAGAACTATAATTTCTGTTTGGCAGCTGGTATACCTCCCAGACTATTAGGCTCATGGCCTTTAAAAGAACTTCGCAAATTTGGTGTTGTGGAAAACAAATTTTGCTTTGAAGGTGGTTCATTCTGTGGTAGAGGTAAGATATCTATCTATTGGACATTTCATAATAGCTAAAAAGTTAAATAGGTTTAAAAGCTATTTTCAATGTCATTTCTCAACTTATTCAATTACATACTATGCAGGTTAGTATAAATATATTAATATGGTCTACCACAGTGTCTTAAAAACTAGATATACTTATTACATAATTTATGATATCTCATCAGCAGAACATTTTGTATTTTGAACTGAAGTAAATGCTATTATTTTCATAAATAAAAATGAAGAACTGCTCATCCCTCATTTAGCAACAGAACTTCATATAATCTCAATCAGTAGAGATAGAAGTTTAGTATATACAAGGCGTTCAGTTTGAAAAGAAACAAAATTTTCATTTGTATAACAAGAAGCAATTTGAATCAAACACTTTTACCCACCCACATACAAGTGTATTTTATTGTGGGATAAATTATACACTGTGATTGTGCATAAGGTTTTATAGGAATATTTGTAAAAAAAAAGTTATTCTAAGAAATAAATTATGTTTGTTCAGCTTATGTGATTTTAAAAAGTGATGTTTGTGTTGAGTTGCATATTTTTACATGCTACAATATAAGTTACGTGGTCATTCATTTGTTATATAATGTAAACTATTTTAAGTTATTTTTCGTCAATTGTTGCAACAAGTGATTAAATCCTTTAAGAAATTTACTTAGTTGTAATTTGCCTGTTTGATTGTTTTCACTAATCGTTGGAACATGAGATGTAAAAACTTATAGTAATAATTTGTACTGTTGTGATTAAAATAAAATAATCACCCCCCTCCAAAACCGTACTTTTAAGTCAGTGTTTGATATTCTAAGAGTTTTAATGTTTTCTAAAATATTATATAAAGTTTACACCATTAACTTCAATAATCTCTCTAAAAATCCAAGTCCTGTATGATATTTCAAAGTCGTCACTTAATTATTGCTATAATTACATATAAACAATAAATTACAACATTATTTGGAACTTAAATGTGAACAGGAGAAGGTGTACATGTTCTTCTAACTAACCAAGCTGAAGACCTGAGAAAAAGTTTTGATCTGGCTACTAGAGGGAAGCTTGCTGAGAAGCGAAAAGGATCAGCACAAAAGAATTCCGGTAGGAAACTTTCAGAGTTTCATTTCATTTTTTGTTTTGTTATTGTAAGTGAGAAGTGCTTGTGAGTTCTGTGTTAGGTTTTATTAGAAAAATACTGAGGGCAACAAATATATTTTAATCACTGTTTATTGTTTTGCTATTGTAAGTGAGAAGTGCTTGTGAGTTCTGTGTTAGGTTTTATTAGAAAAATACTGAGGGCAACAAATATATTTTTATCACTGTCAAAACAGAACAACATCTTCTATAAACTTTCTGTATACAAAACTCTTATTGTGCTTATGTTTTTTCACTTATTCTCAAAAGCTATTTAGAAATGTTTGTTTTTATGTTAACACTTTAGCTTAATTTGTCAATTCTTTAACCATCTTTATCATGTTGGTGTGTTATTAACTTTAAATGTTTAAAATGTACTAAAGATATTATAAAAATAAGTTTTCTCTATACCTTTTGCTATTTTTCAGTTTTCGAATCTTCAACTCGAATTTCGTTGCAATCGAAAACCAACATTAAAGCCTTTGTAAAATCGAGTCACGAGTTAAGTCGAGCGTTACTCGTCTCTGGGTCAGAAAACAGTATCTGTGATGCAGCATCGGAAATTTCTGGACTCAATAACTGTGAGAACTGTTCAACGAGCGGCACTTCCAAGTTCCATCATCGACCATCCTCTGTTTCTCATATTACTGCCACATCTGTTAATAATGGCGAAACCATGGAGAAAGTTTCCACGAACCTTAGTGATATTCAAGAGGTTTCACAAAAGCGTCCTCTTCGAACTACAAGTGACAATCCTGTACCCAATTTATTACTGTCAAATAATCAAACACTACGGTAAATATCTAATGATTATTTAAACAAAATACTTGAAAAAAGGAAAAAATGAATTGGAGAAACTCTCCCACAAAAACATATGAGGTCAAAGAAACGAATATGAAAAATAATATCGAAGATCATTAACTACGTGCATGATGAATAGAGCTCACTCAGTGGCTAACTTTGGATCGAAGTATTATATTAGAATATATGCACAGTAATGATTTCGACAACTTCAACTGTACAAGAACACACAGTGAAAACTTCTAGTGGGTTTTTAATTTTATGGGAAGTCTTGCACTCAAAAGATGTGAACATTTGTTCATAAAACGAGTTTTGTTATTATCGTACGACTAGTTTTCTGACATCTTGTATTAGTGCAAGGGACAAAACGAATATATTGCTTAAATTAATTGGCAGTTGGTGATTGACTGACGTAAAGTTACTCATTTTATGTAATTAATCGACATATTTTAACTTGTTGAGGTTTTCTTCATCAAATTCTGGTTAAAGAACCAAAGTTAGAATGTTTGATCTATTTTTTTTCTCGACTCTTTCTTCTGATTATAACAGATTTCGAGACATCTCAACTTTAATTAGCAATCTTTATATTAATCTTTTTTTCATTATTTCGCTATGAGGATCTGAGAAATGAAATTGTGTCAGTAATGATACTTGGCCTCTTAATATCTGAAAGTTATTAGATTATGTTAGATTATATTAGATTATGTGACTTGCTGGTTAAGAAACATGTTTTTTGGAATTTTATTACCAGATACGTTTACAAAAATATCACATTTCATTTAAAATGCAAAGAAAACTAAATTTGTGAAAATAGAACGAAAAGCTCACTCAGCGAGTGATGTATTGGCTCGTGGGTTAGCTATTGTATACAGGAAAATAATAATACTATGAAATATCCATAGACGTGAAAAAGTAGTTAAGTTGCTCCACGTACTTATGCATTATTACATGTATCATCAACTAACTTCCCGGTTGTTACAAATATAACTGGTTACATCCAGCAGATCAATTTTTGATGACATGTTTGTTGCCGTATTTAATAGTTGCTATTCATAAAAATAAATTACTTTTGCTTGATAAATATGAGATGGAAAAAGCCACGAGACTGAATATCAAGTTATAACAAAATCATTATTTCGTAGATATAATTTCTTTTATATTTACTTTTAAAATTTTGAAATAATAAATTTTGGTTGGTATTAAAAAATTTGGTTATCTTTTATGTGTTGCTCACAGTTTTAAAATCTAATAAAAGGATACATATAATATTTTTTGCAGGAAAGTAAACCATTGTCCTAAATGTGGTCGTCACTATTTTACGAATACTGGAATAGCTGTAAACGGCCGTCAGATGTCCTCTCCGTACATTCACCGGGACAGTAAATATTTCGAAACTCAGTGGACACTGGAACTTCAACCAGTCTCTCCATCTACAGATACAGCATTTCGTAAAAGAAATTGCTCTAATCACCAAAGCAATAAACGTTTTGTAGACAGAGGATCTCTTAGCTCTCAGAGCAGCCAAAGCAGTTGCAGTACCAGTAGTGGGAGCTCCGAATATTCTGTTCCACGGAACTGCTTAGAATCATTATATGATCGACCTCGAAGTTTCCATATTAATGATGAACGTGCAAGGTCGAAGAACTCTAGTATAGTGCCCACTATAGGAAACTGCCCAATTTTGGAAGAAATCCAAAGTAAAGAGACAGATAAATCTGATAATTCTCCAAATATTTCCTGTCGTATAATGCCATGGAATAGTAATACATTACCTTGCAACATATCCTGTTCCTGTTTATCTACTCAGCTACATAATCAGGAGTCAGCTAAAATAACCTTCAGTAGAAGAAGTGGTACTTATTCAAGATCACCTAAAACACCTCTTGAATTAGTGTCAACATTTGACACTAGTTTTGTCCAATCATCTTTAACAGACGACTTATGTTCGTGTTCATTAAATTGTAATCCTTGTTCACATTACGCCGTTCCAAGGACAGCCCTGGCTAATATGTACTTAAATGTAAGTATGCCTATAAATATGTATGCTGTTACTCTCGAGTAGTGTATTCAGAAACAACAGTTTTTTTTATGTCAGATTTTTTTTACATTAATGTAAAATTCAGTCACACTGATAAGCAAAAGCACGCATTTGATTCGTGCCTCTGATCTGTAATCAAAATTAATACACTTAAACATTTGGGTTACTTATCCAAGAATTATCACTTTTGGAGCTATTATCTAATTAAATAGTAAAGTTGTTTATATACATTTATCAGTGTTTTGCGTTCATCTAATTTATATTTATTATCTCTCTTTCAGGCCCGGCATGGCCAAGTGGGTTAAGGCGTTCGACTCGTAATCCGAGGGTTTCGGGTTCGCATCCCCGTCGCGCCGAACATGCTCGCCCCTTTTAGCCGTGGGGGCGCTATAATGTGACGGTCAATTCCACTATTCGTTGGTAAAAGAGTAGCCCAAGCGTTGGCGGTGGGAGGTGATGACTAACTGCCTTCCCTCTAGTCTTACACTGCTAAATTAGGGAATGGCTAGTGCAGATAGCCCTCGTGTAGCTTTGTGCGAAATTCAAAAATAAACAAATTATGTCTCTTTATTTCATAGCATATTTCAAATACTGCTTTATATTTGCAAAAAATACAGTTTTTGTTTCTTTCAATCTGTGCATGCAGGAGTTAAAGAAATCTAAAGCAGATGTTGCTACTGAAGAAGAAAAAACAACAACTACAACACAATACAAGGAAGATGTGTCAGAGCAATACGATATTCCTCGAAAAATCAAGGTAGTTACGCTTTTTCTTGTTATTGTATACTGATATCCAGTATTCTCACCTAGAAAAGTTACTTTGTGTCTAAAGTATATCTGTCTTACCAACTTTTGTTGTTATTGTTTTCTATGTGCAAGTCTATATAATGAAATATCCGCACTCGGTCTACTGCGGAAAATAAGATCCCAGTTGTTATCGTTATGTGTCAGTAAACACCAAAGAAAATCAACTTAAGAGAATAACTTGAAAAGAAAGTTTGAATTCGTGACCAAAGCGTTGGATGAAAGATATGGTATTTACAATCCAACTTGTAACTTATGCGACATATGGGCTAAGCATTCAAGTCAGAAATCACATGAAACAGAAAAGTCTTTTCTCAACTGTAATTGCTGTCTAGGTGTGAAAAAGAGTGGCAACAAATTAACAGCATTTCTGAAATGAATGTTGGAATTAATTAACCATTTATAATGCACTCACAGCTTATAGTACCTTGTTTCATTTAGTCCAGCATACTGATCGCCGTTCGTTACCTCAAATAATGCATTTTGACAATTAAAAAAAAACCTATAAAAATATTAAACATAGCTTTTGAATACTTGAGACTTTTATGTAAGAAATATTAATTTCATTTGTTGTAAAATAAGTTAATAAGTAGAAAATATACATCTTTGTGTCTCATAGTGAAGGTAGAATACATTTTTGGCTTGTTTTTTCGTATGAAAATAGTGTAAGCTATATAAAATACATTGCACTATAGCTCTTTATAATTATTATTGCAAAACTATATCCGTAAAAAAACGGAATTTACAAATATACATAAAGTAAGACTGAAATATTGAACAACAGTTGAGGTCTGAAAATGAACACTTTATTTTGACGAAAGAAGGAAAGATTATGTCCAGAGTAAACCTTTAATATGTTAATATGTAGCTGTATTCTATTAAAGTTAACTGTGCTATATGTACGTATTATACTCTGTTAAATATTTGTACCGAAGTAATAAGTAGTATGTGTTACAGAAGTTTTGTTTCTCAGATAATACAAATAATATTATCATATTAACAAACAAACTGCACACATCTTAAACTTATTTATGGACATTGTGTTGGTCCTTACTACATTGAAACACTGTAATAATTTGCAATTTGTTTGTTTCTTGCGTCAAAAGTTCACTATGAAATAAGTATCAAACAACACGGTAGACAAAATCAAATACAATAAGAAGACGCAAACAACTGTATTATTTTCTGTTCTCATTGTTTCATTATGATTCCTCGAATATGTTTACTTACTAGCCCCCGCCATAACTAAACAAATGACAAATGTTTTGCTTTGTATCGAATACTTTATAACAGTTTTCCCAAAGTTCATTCATCAGGAAGATATTCATATAATTTCAGAATTTTCAGAACTTGCCAGTCTTGGGTTAGAAATACAAAAGTTCCCCGCTAGTACAGCGGTACGTCTAAGGATTTACAACGCTAAAATCAGGGGTTCGATTCCCCTCGGTGGACTCAGCAGATAGCCCGATATGTAAGAAAAACATACATAAACAGAGAAATACAAAAAACTACAAATATTATTTTTATGTGATATGACTGTGTACACTTTTTTGCATTGCAAAGTTTAAGTATAAAACATATCAAAACTATAAAATTAATTGTTTGATTATCAGAAGCAACAAATCCACACAACCATAAACACCACCATACACGTGCAGCACCGAACGTTGGAGTGGGTACTTGCTAAGCGAGCACCTGACGACGATATATGCTAATTTCAACATTAACAGCGTGAAGCAAGGAATTAAGTCTGCATTTATATGGTTAGTTGAGACAGTTATCTGATATTTTTAATTATGAATAAATATTTATTTTTTAAAGAATGCCATATCAGAAGTGAAAGAGAAACAACATAGATTAACAAAAACAATTATGTTCTTCTCTTTATATGGTAAATTTCTTTACCATCTTCTCTTTATATGGTAAATTCCTTTACCATCTTCTCTTTATATGGTAAATCCCTTTACCAGAGTTAATTTTGAAGAGCTCAGTTCAGAACGAGTGTCATCCAGTGTCGCTGCTGCTTTTGTTTCTTTCTCACACACTGTTGTTCTTAAAGGTAACACATTTTCTAATATCATATAACCTAGTAGACAGTGTGTGTACCATTAGAAATATCCTTATCTGCTTGACTTGATCCCTTTAAATGGTCTACTTACAAAAACTGCAGTGTAAAGTCTGAGTTTGATGTGACGAAGTGAAATTCATCCAGAAACATGTGCTTTAGCTGAAACAATTGGCGATATTTCATGAACAACAAAACAACAGAGTTAATCTCCACATTGCATCATTTCATTTATGTGCTGTCCCTAAATCGCCTAATAATTAAGACTGAATTACACTAACCAAAATGTGATGTGTTGATTTAAAAGATGTTTATTGTTGAGAAAAAAAAAACACTAAGAAAGGACTATATATTTTCTATCCATCACAATTGTAGAAGCCTATTTTTATTGGCGCGAACACTCAAATTTACTGTTACAACACTGGAGGGGGCGTTTATTAGAAGATAACCTGAATATAAAATCAGTTTTACAGTACCTGAGTAAAGTGTTACGACGCCAGTAATACTAAGTTGTTATATTTTGTTGTTTTATGATATATCACACAATGTTTAAGATAAAGCAACTTTTGGATTATTTTTTCTTATTATTTGCTTAAGTGTTTTTATTGATTTAATATTATTATCATAATACGCGCAACTTATTAAACCAATGAATATTACTATAAGGTCAGTACAGTTACCAAATGTTCAGCTTGGAAAGAGTCAATTCGAATATGTTTGTTTTGTCACGTGTTTAAGTGTTATAACTAATTCGCGTGCCTCACGATCTAATTTTAAGTGCAAAAAGTGATATAAACATATTGATTCATTCACAATGTTTACAAGTGTTACGAATTATTCAGAGAATTGGTTACTTTCAAATATTCATCCGAAAACACACTGTCCTCTGGAAAGCGTATTCAAGAAGTAATTAGTTGTCAAATTAAGGAGAATTTATCAGATGAGTTCGTTTCCTGATGTAAAGCTACACCCCTGCTTTATATATATACTGTTCAATTATTTTGCATGAAACAATATGACGATAATTTAAATTTATATATGATAAGGCAAATACCACTGTTATAAACTAATCTCAATCATTTATTTCAATTCATTGTTATGCAAATCATACATCTGATGATAACTGATGTGATCTGAAGTGCACATAATTGGCCAATCAATCTGTGCTGCATATAATGTTCGTTCTCAGTTAAACAAAGATGAAATTACTCCAAGTAGCTCATGATTCAAAACAATGAATCACACGGGACGTTTCACTCATGTGGTGAATCAACAGACGAAGGGAAGCAGACAATCGCTGTAAGCTCTTGCGTTAACAAAGGCGGATACACAGATTCCTTGACGCCTGTGTAAGGGAACCACCATCCATAACACAAGCAGTCAAGATAGTCCGTTGGCAAGGTAAGGTACTGCTCATCCTCTCTATGGAGGTTTTTCATTACCAGGATGCTTTTACACCTTATTACGAAATGGACAAAAATCAACTTGTTTGCCAGTTTGAAACTGTAGGTTTTGGTTATTATCGAACAATTCGGGAAATCTGCCATTCAGTAATCAGATAAAAGTGGAATTAACAATAACATTGAACACGTGTTTTTATTATCTCCATCATGTGAGCACGTTTGCCACTAGAATGTACAAGATACTTTCTACAACATGATGTTTATTAGATAACTGTAAAAAATATCAATCAAGAGTGCATTGTTCCTGTTTGTTTATGAGTATTACATGTACATGAAAGCATAGTAAATGAGTACAACAGAAAAAAATAATAGCTTATGAACCATTAGCTGCTTTTTACACAGCCATATTTGGTACCAAAACAAACTAAAATGTTACTTGTTTAGAAAGTAATAGAAATCAGCAAACTTTAGTACTGGAAATATAAGGGAACTGAAATTATGGAAGAACAACACCAAATTTAATAACTCAGAGGTGTGTGTACATTCTGACTACAAAAGTATCAGTTTAAAAGCACATACATATTTTTATCTAAGTTATCTATGCTGTTACTTATTACTATGTTACACTTTTAGGCAGTGAAAAACAAACAATAATTACCAACAAGTCGAAAATTCAACCTATCCTTTTGAGTATGGAGATATTGGTGACAAGACGGATGTAAATGGAAACATTAAACAGACAGTAAGGGGATCTGGGGATCTGTAAAAAAAGCAGTTATGATCTCTGTAAACTTTCCATTATAGTCATATTTTGTTACAGAAACAATAAAAAGAGTATGCTCAGTTGCATCTACCTTTTAAGCATTGCTTTGTAAAAGTACATGGACACCTATTACTATTTAACTACTAAGCCTACAAAAGCTAAAATGTTAAGAGTTCTGTTTGGTCCAGTGTAGTTCTTTTAATGAATTCCTTTACTTGTGTCATTCATCTTCACTTTTCTCATCATCAGAGTAAAATATATCATCTGCAAGACTTGTGGAAGTTACATCTACACCCTCATCATAACCCTCAGTTTCATATACAGTTTCCTGACTATGTAAATTTTCAACAAGGTTTTGAGTAATGAGCTTACCATCACACCAGCCATAGCCCAACTTTCTTGTGGAATATAATACAACAGACATATATGTGTTTCTGGGCCAGAAATTTCAGTAAATGAAATGTAAGCACTTTTACATATGAGTGTTTGGTGATCAACCCTCAACTCATCCATTCGAAACACTTGATTTACATGAGAGGAGCATAGGTGAATATCATCACTGTTTGATAGGAATATCCACAGCCTGTTTTGAATTTAGTTTTTGTCACTGCATATTTTAGTTTTGTGATGTTGAAATATGACTCCATCCAAGCAACACGCAAACTTCTTGAGCTCACTTTGTATGATTTCTTATACTTTAGCAAGTAACCCAATTCTTCAGGCATTAAAATAGATTTCTCACTGTTATTCTTAATTATATTATAGGGTTTTCATTTTCTCTCCTGAAAAATGTACTTGCAGTATTATAGCCTGAAAAGGTGTGTAATCTAAGAAGGACACAACAAAGCTGTTTGCTGTGTTTCTGAATGAGAGTATATATGCTGATAAGTCTTTGATTATTGCAAATTTCAGTATCAAAGTAGAAATTCCAATGGACATTTCTGCCATATTACAGTAGAAGAAACAAAAAACACATCTGTACCTGGAGTCTTACTATGATGTCATGTGCTGAAGATGACTCAGCAGCATGTAAGCAGTGTAACATTAGTCCTGTGTCTGCTTCTTCCTGTGATGATGACAATTCTTCAACTTGGTGACTTTCTGTTGTAATTCCATTATGGCTAGGAATAGATACACAATTTTCCTCACAAACAAACAGTATTTTGTGGTTAGAGGCATAATATTATTTCTGTCAATCTGTGATGAGGAGCTTAATGAGATATGTCTTGTTATTATTGTCTGAAAGAAATAATTCCAGATCCCTCAACAGTTTTGTTGACTACCATCTAAACCAAATATGTCTGGAAAGAACCTCTTTTGAATCATTCAGTAGATTTTATAAAATATTCTTTATACAAGTCTAACATTGTTAAGTCGTTTTGCATCTGGCAATACAGAGAGCATTTTTCATGCCAGTTATCCAAGTGTGAGTGACTGTATAAGGGCATTACCATCAAGTTTGTAGACATTCTCTCTCATCACAGCACTTATGCATCCGGAATAGCTGATGGATCCTCTAGTTAGTGAAGAGACTGCTGTGCCAGGTTTGAAAAGTATGCAATCAACAGCCACTAATGGCCAGAGTAGTTATCTAAATGAGCATGACAGAATTTTGTTCAAATGTAAGCTTTGAAGGTGACCTTTCTGAGGTCATCATCATTTGTACAGAAATTTCTTTGTGCTGTCAACTGTATTTCTTTCCATTGAAACCTTAGTTTGGTGGACTGTTGAACATAAGTGAATGCCTGGAGAGATTTTTGTTTTCAGAAGTGTAGAAGAATAAATTTGTTTATAAATTGTAGAAAATCATGTCTTTCTGTAAATTATACAGTGAGAAGATTTTAAATAATGGAATCTGGGGCTTTCACTCCTAATGAAAGATAAACTAAGGGTTGGTTTTGGTTTTTTACCTTATATGGATTGGTAAAATTAGCAAGTGACTGCATAACTTTCTGTTTTTACTCTCACTCTGTTTCATATTTGTGACCAGACTCTATGAATTTACTCATAACTGCTAGTTCCAATGCCAATGTAACATGACTTGCTGTTATATTTCTTGTTACACACAATATATAGTATGTTGGATAATTCTTACTGAAGCCATTAGATTCACTGTGTTTGTTCTATAGAACTCTACAAGATATTTTTAGTTGTTTCTTCCAAAGTTGCATTGTCGAGATTTTCAGCCAATTCCAATATATCGATATGTATTTGATCAATTAACAGTCTTACATCTTCCACTCCTTCAAGTGTTTGAAACAGAAGTCTTTCCTTTGCTTCTAAGAATATCTTGTAGACCATGATTAGCCTGTTGTAATGTTTGCTAGATAATACTTTCTCTATTGACCTGTTGACACAAATCGCTGCTTCAATAACTATGTTTACAAAAATGTACCAGTACAGGCAAATAGAAACACATTATGTGAAACACACTGAAGTGATCAATTACATCTTGATAGTGCGTAGTGTGCTACCAAGGAAATGCATGGAGTTTTTGTTCCGAAAAACACTCAAATATGGTTCTGTACACTCACTTCTATGTTAGACTTGGTACATGCATAATTGCTTTAGTCACCAATAAACTTGGCTCTACTTTTCCCCTCTCACAACAAATCTTGAGGTGCATAGTCAAGAAATCATGTGTTAGTTAATTGCATAATTAATGGATAAATGATATAATTAAATGATAATTTAAAGTACAGTTATGTTAAATTAGATACCATCAACACACATGTTATAAAACCGTGCTTTATATAAGGATATTACTAACAGGATTTCAGTACTTTGATAAATCTATCAGCGATGATGTATTAATCATCTGATATCACATGCACATGTCACATATAGTATTTCACATATGCATCACAATAGCTGTGTACTCATATTGTCATGTGTATCTAGAGTGCACTTAAAAACTTACTCTGATAAATGATGATTATATCACATAGAGGCAAGTATATACTCCAGTTCTCTCACCTGTACTTGCCCTGAAATACAGTGCATTGCAACATGTAAATCACTTCTTCAACTCTTTAAAACTACAATTTAAAAGTGGCAAACAAGTTGAGTTTATGTACTGTTACATCATTAATTATAGAAAATAACAGTCTTGAAAAATCTACAGAGAGTCCATGGACTGAGAGTTATCTAATCTTTGAGGCTACCATAATAATATGGGGTCATTTTTAAGAATATTTCAGATTATAGTGGTCGTACTAATCGCCTTATCATGTAAAAATGGGTAGAAATAGTCTTTTTGTGATCTATTCCACAGGTGGTTAGGAAGCTCAACTCGCGATCTGCAGATTCCGGGTTCGAATATCCATCCCAGCAAATATGATAGCCCTTTTAGCTGTAGGGGTGTCGCATGTGACATTCAATCCCACTATTCGTTAGTAAAAGAGTATCCCAAAAGTTGACAGTAAGTAGTGATAATTAGCTGCTAAATTAGATATAGCTAGCACAGATAGCCCTCTTGTAGGTTTGAGCAAGGTTCAACCCAAACCCAAATCATTACACCCACAGCAAGGTAGAAGACACATTTCTGATAACAGTGCAAAGAAACACCACTAGTGATGAACAACATGAGCTGGTAGATATACCGACCTCTACATTCTTTATTAATATCATACACAAAATTCGAAGGTCCTTTGTGCTGCTGTATGTTGGTGCACTGATCCTGTTTTTAGCCTGACGGATAATAACCACTGTCCATACTCTTCTAAACTGATCGATACATTAATGGAAAAAGAAATAAGGAACATTCTTGGAAAGCATGCACCACTTTCCGTTAAGTGATTCCAGACACTAAAGATAACTTAATAACAGCTCTTTAAAATGATTATTTGAAGATACTGTTTGATTCACCCCCAGGTTGTTATTCATTAAAAACTCCATATTTAACTGAAATTGTATGAAATGTAAAGATGTAAGCCACATTTTCCATTATGTGTTTGTTTAGCATAACCATAACCCGAAAGAGTTGGCTCTGATTATTAAATTACAGTGGTTTTGGTTTTTACTAATGCAACAAACTTTAATTGCTGTTTAACTGTTTTATGCAAAGTTCAGAAATCAACAAAATAATGTTAACAGTAAGATAAGTAATATCGACTTGCTTTTATTAACAATAAAGCAGCTATTTGTCTAAAAAACCCAATATGTTATGTGTGTGTGTATATATATATATATACACATTCAAAACCAGCATACAGTTCTAAATGTTTTGTTAAAATGCATATTAGTTTATATTACATTAAAACAACAACAACATAAGCTTGAAACTTTCTCATTAATGACCTAATTTTTATCCGCATAGCCTCACTGCTTTGTAGTTAAACATAAAGTTACACAATGCATTATTCGTGCTGTGCCCACCACAGGTGTCTGAACTCGGTTTATAGTGTTATAAAACCGTAGATGTATAGCTATGCTAATTGTGGTGAGGGTATAGGTTAGTCTCACTTATTATACGCTAATCAAAACTATTTAGGACTAATCAGAGTTTTCATGTATTATAGATACGGTAAGGTACAATTGTACTTATTAATAATATTAATTATATCCTTTGGTTTCACGTTTATGCAGAACAAGTGCCAGATGACCGGCTATATGATGTGATTTGCAAATATAGTATTGGAATCCATGTTCACAAAAGTTCGTTTGCTACTACAACCTGTTTAGCCTAATAAATGATCAGAAAAAAAAATGTTACTAAGATATAATCACCTCAGCCATTAATGCAACGTTTCCATTAACATGGTACGCCTCAGATGAATGAGAAAATGTGTTGCTGAACTACAATGGACTAATAATTTGTCTGAATCTAGTTTCAGCTCATGAACTCTGACTGAAAATGAGTCTTTTGTATCTTATAGACATCTACCCAGCGTATTTCATACATATTAAACTGGATTAAACTGTGGCAATCACACCCAATATCATCTTTCTCCATGAGCTTTCTTACCAGTTCATTACAAAAACATTCTAACCAACAATATTTATTGAACTGCATCTCCGTATCATATGACATTCATCGTAAAAACATAAGGGTTAGTGTATTCACTGGTGTTGATTTATGCCAAGACCAATGTGTCACCAACACTATATCAATGTCTTTTTCCCATGAAATTGGGATTGCATGCGATCCTATCTACTCTTTAAATATATACAAGTCATTTACAAGACTGGTTATAGTATGAAATGTGGTTCATCTGTGAGCAAAACACTCATTTCGACACTATTGTTGATGGTTTATTTAGTAGTAATGGGTTAAATCGTCAGAAAATTGCTCACCAAGGGCACTTCACACGAGGACTAACCTCATAAGGCCTGTTTCTGGCTGTTTGAAAATTGACATATCTTGTATTTGCTACTTTGGTATGCTTAATAAATTTAAAAGTTAAGGTCCGCTAACCACATCAAGCCCATATTATGTAACGGTTGTTTCGTGATCTTGTCGACAGTAACCTACCCTGTACAGGTGGTCTGAAAGCGATTCAAGCGCCTGATAACCACTCTTGGTGATACCTGAAGACTTTCTGCAAAAACCTTTAATGTTTTATTGGATTTTTAGTGAGTTATTGCAGAAATTTCACGTGTCATGGCATGTCTGTTAATATATATCCATTTATTTACTTTTATATACCATTAAAATTCTAATATCAGAATACTTGACACTTGAGATTTTTTGGCATAAAAACGAATTCAATGGTATCATTGAAAGTACTCAATAATAGTTGTTGTACCTTGTTTTAAATACAATGCAAAAACGTTGATTATTTCAAAATGATTTTGAGTAGCGTAATAACTACTCACTTCTTAATACAAAATACATTTTATATACACTGGTCTTGGGTTTATTAAAGTGCTTTATCACTACAACATGGGCCCCGCATGGCCTGGTGGGTTAAGGCGTTCGACACGTAATCTGAGGGTCGCGGGTTCGAATCCCGGTCGCACCGAACATGCTCGACCTTTCTGCCGTGGGGGCGTTATAATGTTATGGTAAATCCCACTATTCGTTGGTAAAAGAGTAGCCCAAGAGTTGGCGGTGGGTGGTGATGAGTAGCTGCTTTCGCTCTAGTCTAACACTGTAAAATTAGAGACAGCTAACACAGATAGCCCTCGAGTAGCTTTGCCCGAAATTCAAATAACAAACAAACAATATAGAATGTTTATAAAATTATATATCATAAAGGGAATTTAGTAGATGTGAAGTGGATCAAAATAGATTAGACATGCACTTACTCCAACTTTTAGGAAAGTGTACGTTTTTTATGTGATTTTATTAATCTACTGCCGTCCTCCTATTTTTTTTTTTTTGTCAAGGGTTACTTAAGTGCTAATGTCTTAGCCGCAAAGAAAATGTATAAATTTAACCGGAAGGTTGTATGTTTTTTTCTTATAACAAAGCAACATCGGACTGTCTGCTGAGTCTACTGAAAGGAATCAAACCCTTCTTTTTAGCATTGTAAATCCGTAAACTCACCGCTGTACCAGCAGAGAAGCTATTTACCTAGTTACATTTTAAAAAGTAACTCGGTAGTGAGTTGGGGAAGGGCATTAAATAAATCGTTCTTATGTTTTTACTTATAATGACTAGAGATGCACTGTTTCATCGTTCTTATGTTTTTACTTATAATGACTAGAGATGTACTGTTTCATCGTTCTTATGATTTACTTATAATGACTAGAGATGTACTGTTTCATCGTTCTTATGATTTACTTATAATGATTAGAGATGCACTGTTTCATCGTTCTTATGTTTTTACTTATAATGACTAGAGATGCACTGTTTCATCGTTCTTATGTTTTTACTTATAATGACTAGAGATGTACTGTATCATCGTTCTTATGTTTTTACTTATAATGACTAGAGATGCACTGTTTCATCGTTCTTATGTTTTTACTTATAATGACTAGAGATGCACTGTTTCATCGTTCTAATGTTTTTACTTATAATGACTAGAGATGTACTGTTTCATCGTTCTTATGTTTTTACTTATAATGACTAGAGATGTACTGTTTCATCGTTCTTATGTTTTTACTTATAATGACTAGAGATGCACTGTTTCATCGTTCTTATGTTTTACTTATAATGACTAGAGATGCACTGTTTCATCGTTCTTATGTTTTACTTATAATGACTAGAGATGTACTGTTTCATCGTTCTTATGTTTTTACTTATAATGATTAGAGATGCACTGTTTCATCGTTCTTATGTTTTTACTTATAATGACTAGAGATGCACTGTTTCATCGTTCTTATGTTTTTACTTATAATGACTAGAGATGTACTGTATCATCGTTCTTATGTTTTTACTTATAATGACTAGAGATGCACTGTTTCATCGTTCTTATGTTTTTACTTATAATGACTAGAGATGTACTGTTTCATCGTTCTTATGTTTTTACTTATAATGATTAGAGATGCACTGTTTCATCGTTCTTATGTTTTTACTTATAATGACTAGAGATGCACTGTTTCATCGTTCTTATGTTTTTACTTATAATGACTAGAGATGCACTGTATCATCGTTCTTATGTTTTTACTTATAATGACTAGAGATGTACTGTATCATCGTTCTTATGTTTTTACTTATAATGACTAGAGATGTACTGTATCATCGTTCTTATGTTTTTACTTATAATGACTAGAGATGCACTGTTTCATCGTTCTTATGTTTTTACTTATAATGACTAGAGATGCACTGTTTCATCGTTCTTATGTTTTTACTTATAATGACTAGAGATGCACTGTTTCATCGTTCTTATGTTTTTACTTATAATGACTAGAGATGTACTGTATCATCGTTCTTATGTTTTTACTTATAATGACTAGAGATGCACTGTTTCATCGTTCTTATGTTTTTACTTATAATGACTAGAGATGCACTGTTTCATCGTTCTTATGTTTTTACTTATAATGACTAGAGATGCACTGTATCATCGTTCTTATGTTTTTACTTATAATGACTAGAGATGCACTGTTTCATCGTTCTTATGTTTTTACTTATAATGACTAGAGATGTACTGTATCATCGTTCTTATGTTTTTACTTATAATGACTAGAGATGCACTGTTTCATCGTTCTTATGTTTTTACTTATAATGACTAGAGATGTACTGTATCATCGTTCTTATGTTTTTACTTATAATGACTAGAGATGCACTGTTTCATCGTTCTTATGTTTTTACTTATAATGACTAGAGATGCACTGTTTCATCGTTCTTATGTTTTTACTTATAATGACTAGAGATGCACTGTTTCATCGTTCTTATGTTTTTACTTATAATGACTAGAGATGTACTGTATCATCGTTCTTATGTTTTTACTTATAATGACTAGAGATGCACTGTTTCATCGTTCTTATGTTTTTACTTATAATGATTAGAGATGCACTGTTTCGTCGTTCTTATGTTTTTACTTATAGTGATTAGAGATGCACTGTTTCATCGTTCTTATGTTTTTACTTATAATGATTAGAGATATACTGTATCATCGTTCTTATGTTTTTACTTTTAACGATTAGAGGTGCACTGTTTCGTCGTTCTTAACAATATTTTCGGCCGTAAACCCAAAAATGTCTCAAGAGGTTTAGTCAACTTACAAGGTCTGATCTAGTTGCTTTAGCAGTGAGGTTATAATTTTATAATCTAAATTTTGTGTCCTAATCTTTTAAGGTAACGAGTGATATAACAGTTGAGTTTATGATATCATATTTTTGTCTTTGAACATTTTATTTCATTGTGTGCCGATGCTATTATCTACAGCTAATGCAAATGTCATCCCTACACTCTATTTTACATTCTTTTTGAACAGCTGATGTCTATCGTCTACCTCTCCATTTATTTCCTTTTGTTAAAAGTTTGTCTTTACATGTAAATTATTGTCTTTTGCGAAATGCCTGTCAGTAGACAAGAATAAACATTTTTATTTAAATAATAAATGCTACTGTTGGATTTTAGCTTTAAATAAACAGTTTCTTTCTCGGCAAGACTATGTTTGTTTTTGTTGAGCGAAACTATATAATGGCAATTTGAACGATGTTCATCCTACTATTATAAGCCCGCCATCTTACTACAGATCCATCTGGAGGTAGTATGTCCAGGAGTATCTATAATTCTCATTGAAAAAAGTATGCAATATACAAACACAATACGTAATATCACTTCTAAGAAAGATACCCATCTCCAAAATCTTCTGTCGGTAATAAACAAAAATCATTTCACTGAACTGATTTGAAATCAATATATAAACCATTTAATTCCCAACAACAGACGAAAAGTGATGAACAATTGTTCATTGCAATTTGTAATTTACTTCGAAGAAATGTGTGGTTGAACTCTTAGAATCTGAGAGCTGAATATGTTTATCACATGCCGTTCATTTTTACACCCATATAAATGTAAAAGTACCAATGTACAATTAGCCAATAGGAATATTGGATTACTACATGTGTTGCACGCGGAAATATATGGACTGACTGAGACATATTGTATTTTTAGTTAAACAAATGAGACCTCTAACTGTGAGGAATGATATGAATCAAAGGGTCGTAAAAACCCAGCTCTGGACAATGAACACTGCTAAGTCTAATATCTTATGACCCAGCAAAGCTTGGGTTTTCTGTCATTTTTGTATTTTTTACTTTATGTATTTGCTTAGCATCATCAAACGTGTTTAAACGTTGATGTGTTTTGTTCAAACCACGTAAGTTCTTGATAAAGTAAAACAAACAAACCTTATATTAACTAGCCGATTACACGTGACGCTAGTGCACTAGATCTGTGTGTGACGTATACGTGATGTCATATTTCCGCCATGAGAATGGAGAAAAATAAAGTTGTGCGTGACAGAAAATGAAACAAGAAAATCGTGACCCCTATTGCAAATTGACATACACATCGAATAAATATTTCGTGAAGCTCGGGATTGCACATCGCGTAATAAAAATGTTTTTCCAGTATCATACATGTAAGCGAGAGTTCCATTACTTTATGAGATTATCTTGTATTTTAAATAAGAATATCCATCATTATTTTGTTGTTAATATTTATTATATAACTGTAATGCTTAATTTTAGGTTGATTACAATACCCATTGATAGCACATGTACTCGGCACATCGTTCTATGTTTCATATTACTTTTAAGTAATAAACTTTAGATTAAGGTGTAAAAAATTAACAAGAACAAATAATACTTCAAAGTAAATGTAACCAGGTAACATTGAAAACATCTGAACCGTTACACTTAGCTGTAGCTCAAAATTTATTTATATTAACGCTTTCTGCTCAGCACGCGAAACGTTAATGAATCGTGTGCAAAATATATAAAAAGTATATCCTCAATCCACCCAGATATTTGTTAGAATACCATATAGTCTGACAAAAATATATTACCATCACTGTTTATAGGGAAAATATTGATGAATTTCTATTACGGCTCTAATACTTTAATATAGAAGCACATAAATGAAATATAGTTACTTATACTTTCTGACACTAACTTTTTGAATCAATAATAAAAACAAAATGAAGTCTACTTTCAATAAACAGTTATCAGTACAAAGACAATACAACGATTCTGGTCTAACGTTCTTCAAAATCGATAAAACTAATTATGTTTATTTGTATCTTGGTTGATTTAGGTTGAATGCATTTTCTAATCGATACTTACTAGCAACGACTTAGAGGAGCTATTATTTAATAATATTTCAGTAACATTCATATATTACGCATATTTAGGTGTTTTACAATTAGTAAGGTTTAAAACAACAGTTTTCTACTTCCTTCAAACATTTTTACACCCCAGTTCTTACCATTTTTGCAACGTAGTGCACCCTAAGAAAGTGATCTCAAGATGCATTTCAAGCAAACATTCGTTATTTACGAGACTGCTTCTATAATGTTTTGTCAAGTTCCAAGATGAACTAAACTCGATTTTTCTTTTCTGTGTTTGGTTAACTAAAAGTCTGATTATGAATGAAACGAAATATATTATAGAAGTTATAAATACACTAAAATTACCTATAATAAATTCTCACTGCAAATAATAACCATTCTCAATGGTACAGTGGTATATCTGCAGAGTCACAGAGAGAGAAACCGACTTTCGATACCCGTGATGAATTGAGCACAGATAGCACATTGTGTACTTTTGTGCTCAACTTCAATCAAACAAGGAAAATAATTTTAAAAAGTGAGCTAACTTAATGTAAGATAAAATATACTAAGAAGTGGTGGAAATGGACATATTATTATAAATTTAGATATTTAGATTTATATCGCACTCCAACCACAGAATATTAAAATATATATAAAATTCAGTGATGTCGAGAAACCCACTTGTTGAGAAATTTATATGCAAAAACGGCTCGTTTGGGTTGAGAAAATATTTTACATAGAAGAGCGAACAACGTTTCGTTAATATATGACGTCTTAAAAATTCGGCATTACATGATATAAATTCAAAACAAACAAACAGGATTGATGAAACGTATTAAATGTTGCTTAAACACATCTACAAAAAAGAACTGAAACGTAACACCAATTGAAGTATGCATAGTGGTATTTATAATTTGTATTTACGTAGTTTGGTAAATTTTTTTTTTTCACATTAGACAACATTTACGGACGCAAGTTATGTGAACGTGGGTGTCTACTTGTGGTTTAAACGTATTAAAATCCTTAAAAAAATCGTCATATAAAGCATATATAATATCAAGCAAAAAATATAAACAAGAAATTAATTTGACAATAATTGATTACATAACGTTTAGACGTAAGAACATATTTTGTCACTTTACTTAAAATTCAAAAACAGCTAAAATTAGATAGAAAATGCATCATTTAGCAAACGTTTGGTTATTTTAACGTGCATATTTATTTTGTATTATGTTTGTACTTATTTTGTGTTACTTTTGTGATATGTATCATACATTTTATCATGCGTCTGATCTCTGCAGGAACATGCACGTGCTAACCAGAACAACGTCGCATTGCTCCCCACTTGTGTTGGTTCTTGTGACCATCCACAGCGCCCATTTGTTCTTGAAGCTTCTGGCATTGTGAGAGTTCCTTTGTCTTCTGACCAGGAGCGTCGTCCAAGCAATAATTTGTTAACGACAGGTAATAAAAGTTTGGATCCACACTTGAAAAAGAGTCTTAACGAAGAAGAGGTTAACCTTTACAATTCTAACTGTTCAGCGGTTGTGGAAGGCACACATTTGAATGAAGAATATTTGTACGAAACAGGAAATAATTTACAAAAACCTGGTGAAAAAGTAGTCGTGAAAAAGAATATACTATGTACGTGTCAGAGAGCTGAGTCTAAACCTTCCTTATTTGGTGTTGATAAACAGCGAGTACCTCGACGTAACACTAACCGTGTAGTTACACAACAGCATCAAAATGTACTTCAATCGCAAGTATTGTTTCCAGATTCCGAAAATAAGGAGCATCTCAACGCTGAAAAAGACAGTTCTCAATACAAATGTGAAGACTGTGTTATTGATTTACCTAATTACGCTAATCTTGGATTTATTGAATCTCTTTCTCTTTATGAGAATTCAGCTTCTTTGTTGAAGAAATTACCAGTAGAGTCAGCTGATGAACTTTCTTTAACAAGTGTTGATAAACATTCAGAGAAACCTCAGCTAACACCACAAAAAGTACCTGTTTCAATCAAAAATAAACTACCAAAAGATTTCTTCCAGAGAGACAAAAGTGGTAATAATAACAGTCAAGTTATGCCGTCTATTCATTCTTTAGAAAAGAATCCAGAAGGTTCTTATGAAGTCATGTCTTTTACTGGCAAGAATTGTTCAGAAAGGAACGTCAGTGATAATTACTTACCAATGGAACCCGTTGATCCTTGTAAATCGACAGAAAGCTTCCATTTATTACCGGGAAACTCACACACGTACCCTCGAGTTTTATTTAACAATAACGATAGGCTAAATACAAATTCTTTACAAGAAAAAACAATATTGCCTTTTTGGCGTTCTATTAAACAGGTGGTACATTCTGAAGAAAGTATTGTTAATGAAAGCTGTTTGGGCTTAGAAAAAAAGAATAAAGAAACTAGTCCATTTCACATAAGAAGACAATTAAGTTTACAAGAGCATTTTTCAGAGATTTCAATACTGAACTCTCTTGGAAGTCAGAAAGAAAAGTCCTGGTCCGTAGAAGGTCAAACTCTGCAGAAGCACAACAGCCGACGTCCAAAAATGGCCCAGAATATTCTAAAATCATTGCTTCCTCACCAACTGGAAGTTCAAGGACTACACCTGTTAGAAAATGTTCCCCCATTTCAAAGCTAACACTAACGACCAAAGAAAAGTCATACAGCACAGATGATATCTCACCAACATCATCTACACCTTCTTCTCCAAATTGTAAGTCACTTCAAATCCTTCACAGGGGTCCTACACATCGTTCAGCAGATTGTCTAAAACCTTCTGAAGAACACAGACTGTCTGAAGATGATCTCGACGAAGGAACTGATAAAATTATAATTAATCAAGAAAATAATTCTTCTAGTGTCATGCAAATGTCAACAAGAGTTCCATGTAAACCCCAAAACAGTTGTATACCCAGTCCCTCTGATTCCGGTGTTTCGGTAAGTTTACCACCCTATAAAGACAATAACACAACAACTGGTAAGACATCTTATGATGCTACCAATGTTTTCCCTGAACATTTGTCTAGTAATATGCGCGAGAACGAAATTCATGAGATCGTCCACGCCATGAAAAGACCATGGTTTTTAATGAAGAAAGATCTCACTTATCACAGCAACATCCATGGGTCCTGTAAATGTACTGACAAGTACACACCTCAGAAGTTTCAAGGTAATTATTGTACGTTTGGTTTTGAAGGTTTTTATAAAGAAAAAGTAAATACATAAACAAAACTACTCAGTTTAATAGTAAATTGTCGTGAAATAATTTACTACTAAGAAGCACAGTTAAATATTTACGATATAATGGAAACTGTTTACCTCTTGAGTCATTACACTTTGTGGGTGCATCTAATAATGATTCATAGCTGATGTTTTTATGAAAATAATAAATAGTATGTATCTCAGAACAGCTGGTATTGGTATTAACACTTATTAATAAAGCACAGAACAATGTTTCGACCTTCTTAGGTCATCTTCAGGTGAATGAAGAGAGAGTTTGCAATTGACCGTTGCCGAGCACGTGTCATATGTACAAGAATGTTAACGGGTATGGGATTGTTTGGGGTGTTACACCAGAGCTATCTGCGCTAGCCGTCCCTAATTTTGCAGTGTAAGACTAGAGGGAATGCTGTTAGTCATCACCACCCACCGCCAACTCTTGGGCTACTCTTTTACCAATAAAAATTGGGCTTGACCGTCACATTATAACGCTCCCACGGCTGAAAGGGTGAGCATGTTTGATGCGACGGGTATTTAAACCCACAACCCTCGGATTACGGGTCGAGTGCCTTAACCACCTGGCCATGCCAGGCATGTTGTATAAGTAGGCTTTTTTTATTTTGCGTTTGTTTATATTTGTTTTCTTACTTAATATCTGTGTGTTTTCTATGATTATGTTGTATTTATTTGATTTGTAGCGTTCAAAAACGTGTGTAAGTGTTTTTTTTTTGTACTTTGAATCTAGTTTTTGCTTGTTTCTCCAATATAGAAGTCCTGGCAGTTGTTGCATTGTATTTTATAAATAACGTTTGTCAGTGTAGGTTTTTACGTAGCATGGACTTTAGTTTTGTTCCTGATTTTAGAATTAATTTGATGTTTACTAGAGTGTAGTGTTTTGTTATAAGTTTTTCCAAATGTTGGTTATTTTTTACTGATGTCGGGAATATATGGTATACAGTAGTGTAAGGTTTTGTAGTTTGTTGTATCTTGGGATTTATTATTGTTTGTTTGTTGTTAGTCCAGGTGTGTGAATACAATTTTTTCAATGGTTTTGGAGAAATTTGTTGATATTGATGAAGTGTTGTTTTATTTTGTTGCTTTCATCATTAATTTTATCGGGTGAGTATAGTTTTATGGCTGTTTATTTGGTTTATTAATATGTTTTTTGTTTTGTTCCATGTGCTGAGTTCAAGGGAATGTATGGTCCAGTATGGGTGATTTTTTTGTTATTTTGAGGTTGAGAAATGATATTTTGTTAGTTATTTTGTATTCACAGGTGAACTTAATGTTGGGTGTATAGGTTAGACGTGGCTGAGAAACTAAGTGTGTGTTCTGTAGATGTGAACCCAGCAACTGCGTCGTCAACATACCTGTACCAGTATAGTGGTGGATATACGGCTGAATTTATTGCTTGTGTTTCAATCTATGTCATAAAAATGTTGGCTAAAACTGGTGACACAGGATTCCCCCATACTTAGGTCATTTATTTTTTTAGTGTCATGATAGTTTTGGTCATTGAACATAAAGTTAATTTTGGTGGTAATGAATTCTATAAAGGTTGCTAGGGATGTGTGTTAAATGGGTTGGGGTCTTGGATACAAAGGTCAAAACTGTGTTGTAGGCTTCAGTGATTGGGACTTCTGTGAAAAAGGAGATTACATCAAAACTGGTTATTAAGGCTTTATGATTCAGATGAATAAAAATATATTTAAAATTAAAAGAGTCTTTGAAAATGGAGCCGGGTTTTTCGTATATCTATGTTGATTTTGAAGAAACTTAGATAGTAGAAGATAATATATCTCATATTAATATTTAAAAAGCAGAAATGAAAATTGTTTAAGTTTCTCTGCAGAAGATGGGATTACCTTTGAAATAAAGAAAAAAAACACTTGTAACTGAAATTATTAATGAAATATTATAACATAAGAAAATAAGTGTTTGGTTAAGTGCAAAGCCACACATTAAGCTGTCCGAGCTTTGCCCATCACAAGTATTGGAAATTTAATTTTTAATATTATAAGCCCTCAATCGTAATGCTGAACCTCTGGTGGAGAAATAAAACAGTGACTGAAGAAATTATATTACAGTGATTTAGTAATAAATGTAAATTTACTCGTGAGTTTGACAATTTTTCTCAGTATATTTTTTTCTCTCTGTCTTTTCCAGACTCTAACGAATGGCAGCAAGTGTTATCCCCAAACTGTTTAGTAACTTCTGAGGTGCTAGTGACCAACAACAGTTCCTCTTCTGACACTAGTGATTACATTGATACTTCGTCTCTGTGTTCGCGCAGTAGCACAAGCAGTGGAAGCAGCAGCGAGTATATGCGTGCTGAAGATGCTTATGTTTTTGTCTCTAAAACCATTAGTTCCAAACACTGCAATCTTCAGAATCCTCACTTGAACCAAGAGTGTCTTTTTTCTAAACACAACAAACCATTTTCTTACACTTCAGACACTTCCGATGTCTATTACAATCGTTGTGACGATAACGCGAAAAATGCAACCTCCTTTTGCTTTGAAAGTTTGTATAATGTGAACTTGGAGAGTAATTATCCATGTTCTAGTTCGAGTAATATCTTTGAGTTTCCAAAAGACACAGAAATCTTAAATCACTTTCAAATGGATACCACAAATTCGGATTTCATGGCAAAATCTGACTCTTTGGATTATGCTTTGATAGATGCACCAAGTACACAGAAAAAAGACACAGAAGAAAAGTATTTTAATGAAACTGAAAACTGATTTAATTGTTTCATCACTATGGAAACTAAGTAAACAATCGTATTGGTCTAGCCAGTTAGCTGACTATAATCAATTGTTTCACCTGGGCTGTGTGTAATAACAATATATTTATTATGGACCCAAACAACAATTGACTCCATTATACATAGATAAAGAGACTGAATCAGTTAATTAAAACGCCCCCCGCTAGTGCAGCGGTAACTCTCCGGATTTACGGATTTACAACGCTAAAATCAAAGTTCGATTCCCCTCCGTGGGCTTATCAGATAACTCGATGACTGTGCTATAAGAAAACAAACAGTTAATTAAAAATAAATATCTTTAGAGGCAAGAAAAACAAAAGAGTTTTAGGTTTCCTCATATAGAAATCCAAGGAAAAAGCTTTAATGTTTCAAACTCAAACACTTGGCAGATCCACATATGGCTTATACTTAAATCTATATTTTGTTAAGAACATTTCTGTTTAAATGCATGTTGAAATGTCCCTTTGTAATAGAAACTTGAAAACAGAATTTGTGAGACTACTGTCCTTCAACTAAAGACGATTCAATTGAATTAGGTAAGTGACAAAATTGTAATTCAGACTAACCTACATATTCATTTTATGAGAATTCGTTCTTACAAAAAAGAGTGAACAGCTTAAGTGTTTAACATGTAAATAATTGGTTCATATTTGATGGCGTAATGTAAATTTTAACTATTCCAAATGAGCTGAGGTAAAATATGGCGAAAATGTACGAGAAGTAAAATAAACCGAAGACAAGAAATACATTCTATGCCGGTGGCTAGTATTTTAATTTAAAAAAATCTACATTTGTATGTTAAACCATAATAATATTTATTGGTTTCACAGATGACCTTCATTTGGCTTTTAACCACTTTTAACGTTCAATGTTCAGTTTTAAGTTGCCACGTTCTCCTCATAATCTGTATGTTTTTAGTGAGAAATGTGTTTGTAAACAACAAGGAGTCTCATCATAAAATGTAAGTACTCTGGTGGGCTCACCTACTTATATTAGTAAGTTTGTTACATATTACTATATCCAAAAAAAATCACATTGTAAGATATTATATGTTAAAGTTTGTAAAGTACATGATGGTGGATATTTTATCCTCCAATATAGTGATTACTCAAGATTTTTCTGATGTGTATGTAAGTTACCTTCGTCTTTTTTAGTATACATCTGGTTATACTTTCTCCACAATATTGTACACTTTACTTTAGTTGATATCAATAGTTTAATGCAGAAGAGGTATTTCCTCAAATATTACCTATTTACGTGATATTTCCGTTATAACAATGTGTTTGTGAGTGTCTAATTAGTGTCGCAGATTACATATCAAAAAAGGAACAATTGGGAGACATTTGAATTCTTTTGTCAAAAAAGTTTTATTAACAAACACAATGAAGCTTAAGAAGTTCTGAAGGACCTTGCTGTCGAGTTGTGTAGTATTTCAGTAGGTAAGAAAACGTGAAAAAGTTAATGATAAATTGTAGATGTGTGCTTAATGTTGATGTGAACATATTTGTTACGTATATTTATGAAGGGTTCAATGTGTATTTATAGCAGAAATGTGTTAATGTTGGAAACTATTTCTCTACAACATTTTGTTCTGAGTTTTAGGGGTTGTTTTGTAATGTAGAAGTGATAGTACTTTTTCTCCGTTTACAGTACGACTCTCAGGACAATGATCAACATTTGTGCACTTTTCTGAAAATCTCAGATGTATATTTGGTTGGCTTTAACGAGCACGAAAATAGATGTCAGTAAAATGAATATAACATGCTTGTACTCTTATTGTATAAAGTTAATTAAAGTTATAAACACTGTTAAAATGCAAATACTGTCGTATAAGTTTGAAGTATATTATAAATAGATTCAACTCACAATAATATATAGTTCGATTTGTTATGTTTTATATTTTATATCACTCAGTGTTTTATTATTATTTTTATTTGATATTTTCTTTAAGCAAAAACGAAGAAGTACCAGTTAACTATATATTTTATTAGTCTTTACATAGCAAACAGAGTAGTTAAGCCTTATTTTTTGCTAAAGTGGACTAAGTATGACTGGTCTGGATGTAGTTTCAAGGTTGTGTTTTTCATGCTGTTTTACTCTTTCCCAAATTTGACGCCATGGATCTGATTACATATCAGAATTTATAAATTCTTATAAATTTTTCACTAAATACGTTTGATTAGGATATGATAGTCCAAGTTTTAAAATCATACTTAAATGATGAAACATTAAAAATTATATTTGCATATTGATAACGATAGCTAGAAAAATACATACATATTTAATTCAATCTGTTCAGTTATCACTGCAATACACCTGCTCTCCTTTTTGGTGAGAAACCTACTTAAAATAAAAATGTATTGCAAAGAGGGTTAGTACAAGTATCAAAAACTGTAATTAAAATAAGGTGTGAGAAAAACGTTTTGACCTTTTCGGGACATCTTCGGGTTAAAAAATTGTTTCAAACAGGATTATGACGGATTTAGATTCATGTAGTTAAAAATCTTCAGATTAAATTTAAAAGTCCATAAAAATAACTACATAACACGAATTTATTTTAGAAATATAAATAAATCGAGAATAAAAATTACACTAAAAATTTCACTTTAATAATCAGTGATATGGTTTTACACGTACATTGAACAATTAGATGTAAAATTACTAGTCTATTAGTCCCTTATTATACATTTGTCATGCATTATAACTTATCCGATTTATTATGTTACATATTACGATTTTAAATAGCCGAGAATTTGCTCTTTCTTGGCCTCGATACGGGCCTGTTTAAACTCGATTTATTTTAGTTTTAACTGGTTTTCTTATTTGTTTTTATCACTCAACTCTGATTGGCTAGTGGAGGCACTAGAGTATTCCACTAATGCTTCCTCAGGCAATAAATCATGATCGACTAGAATTTCAGTAATATGCTTTTTAGTTCATTTTTTTAAATTGAAAATAAGACATGATGAAATCTTGTTGGCACTGATAAATTTACATATTGAATCAAGATTTTATTTTTAATTCAAAACGAATTTTGTCTCTGGTTAAAATCTTTAACACAAGCTTCCAGTTTATTATTGTTACATATAACTTTTCTCAGACAAGTTTCTGATTAATTGTGTTATGTATCACGATTTGAAACAGTTTGACATTTTAATTTCAATTTGAATGTTAATTGAATGTCGACGTGTATTAACTTTACGATATTTACCAATAAGATTGATACACCTAAATTTCTTTCTTAACACAAATATGTTTTAAAACAGAAACAATAATACACATTATAATAATGGTTATTAGAACTAGCTATTACAAAGAATTATTTATATGCAAAAGTTTTATAAGCTTTCAAACAATATTGTGTCTTCTACCTGTTGTGGAATTGAAAATTTTATCGACGGTTCACGATGAGTGAATTAATTCTCACTTGATATATGTACAATTCGCTTAACGGCTAAATTAGCTAACTCCCTCTTCTTCGCTGGTCTCACATCGTTTGAAGCCGAATTTTCTTTGACGAAGATGCCTAACGTCGTCACAAAAATATTAATGTATGAAATTAATTCACTGATGTCAAACAGTTTGTAAAGTTTGAAATCTATAAATGTTCCTGGTAAAGTATCTATAGTTTCCCAATTAATAAACTGTTATCACAGTTATAACTTTCGAAGTTTACAATGCACTAACCGTAGCAAACCAACAATATTATTATGAAAACTCTGTTTTGGCGCGTCGATTTATAAATTTTAGGAGAGGTTCTCGAAACTTTAGTTGGTAACAATATTTTACTTAACAATGTATTCATAAGAGGTATTATAACGTTAATTAAAGTACAGAAAACTTTTTGACCTTCTTAAATAATTTTTAGGTTATATTTTACTTACACGTATTGCTAATTCTTATACTCAAGAATCTTCTATAAATTTAAGAGAATGAATGAGAATTTCGCAACAGATATTTAACAATATAATTTACGTATATTTCTAAGTATATATTTAACTGAAAGAAACATCGATATTAAAATAAATACATAATAGTAAATCCGTTACACATTTTACATCTAATTAGGTTCAAATAACTTTAAAATATCTGATTTATGATATTTCCGCTAAACCACGATAGTTGGTATTATTGTCGTATATCAGACAAATATATCAGCAGTTTTAGTTGTGTATATTTTTATATCTCACAATCAAATACATTTTTATTCGTGCTTGTTTTACATTTATAAATTTCAGTAGTTCATTTGTCAGCTTTGAATTGCAGTCTATTTCAGTAGAATATGATATGATAAGTGATGAACACAGTGCTGAAAACTATGGTTACTTTGCTACTTAATCACCTAACATCAAATACCTTGTACTGTTATTGTTTCAAACCACCCAATAAATTGTCCAACAGTCTTTCTTAGAAGGTCATGCAACTGGAACAATGGCTTATGATTGAACAAGACATTATACGAGGCCAGGCTATTTTAGTTGTAAGAATAGATGTGGGTCCATTGAATATTTATTGTAATACAGATGAGCTGTTTCATAGTACTCAGCTGTTTGTACGCATACTGTTTTAAACAAAAAATCATGATATCACTTTGATCGAAAACATAACAATTAAGCAATGAGAACTCTTACAAAATCAGTTCACAGAAACAAAAGAAAGTGCAGCAAACGCATATGAAACAATCCACGACTGACTGAAACATTGCATAACTAGAATTAAAAAGTGAGAGATATTTGTTATTTAAATGCTCATGTTAACTTCTTATATGATAAAGTTTAAGTGATATCAAATGATAATAACTTATAACAGTTAACTTGTGACTGGAAGTAAGCCATATTTTATTGCTAAACAATTACACAAGTCTATATGTGCTTAAGTGTGAATTTTGTTTTTTTTTAATTATTTACCTACCTACCTATGGCAAAAAGAAAAACATTTAGTACGTCTCACATACTATATTTCTTCTTCTCAGTACCTTAGTTTTGTCCTGAAGCTGTGTTTTAATGTTTATTTTGAAATCTACTGTATTATATAAAAGAACAGTAATCTTGCACCTAGTTACGTGCCCAATGTAATTTGCTTTTACTTTTGTGAAACACACTTATGTAGCAAACTATACAGACAAATGGAGATAAAACCAATAATTGACATACAAAATAAAATTATTTAAAATTATTAATTAAAGTAATTATACAAGATATAAAAATTACAATTCAATATATATTACTTTGTAACACAGATTTGCAACTGTACAAAAAAGAATACAAACGCATACACTCAGTGAACAAATAAAAGAAAACGACCTATAATACAAAACATGTAACACATAACCAAAACAGAGATTACTTCAATCATTTAAGATTCAAAATGAAAACAATAGAATAATGAAAGTACAAAAGTAAGCTCTTTATCTGTACACAACACTGAAAATACAACATAGCATTAATAATAACCTAATACAAATAAAAGCATATATTGCAATATACAGAAGTTATAGGCACTTTAAAAATGAGTAATTAAAAGTCAAAAAATTAATTTTAGAAAAAAAAACACCTGAGAAAAATACCATTGAACATGAATCAATTATATTAATACACTCTAAAACAGATCAAAATTATATAAAAATACAAAATGCTCTTTAAATTTCATAATATTAATATTTTATAAAATAACATTTTAAAATTGATTCTCATTTGAAATTAGATCTTCAACAACAACAACTTACAATGTAGATAATAAACCAATTGACTATCACAAAAATAACACTCATAAGAATAAGGTTATAGAATCTATTAAACATTACCAGATCATATAATACAGTAAAACCTGTTTAATATCCTTCTAGGGTTAAAAGGTCTTAACTACAAAGGCAGCCCCGCACGGGCCATGAAGCAGCAATAGTTACTTTATCCTGTAACAAAATAAAGAGTAGTCAGTGGTTCTCTGGACCCAAAGAAGCATTAGATAGAACCAACATACTGGAAGATTTTGTCCAACATCAGCCACATTCAATATAATCCTTCATGTTTTGTGATATAACGAAAGTCTTATATAATGTGCGTTGAAAATGCTTTGTCAACCTGGATTCTGTTTGGTTTCAAGCTCAGGCAAGAGGTGAAAAATTTAAATAATGTAATAACTGATCAAGTATCACTGTCACACACACACACATGTATATATTTTCATATAAATAAATATGAATATTTAATATAATTATATATGCTTTTACAGTCAGACGGACAACCTTTGTTCGATAACTATAACAGCTTAATGACTTCTCTCGCCAGCTGCATCTTGGTAGCAACTATACATTATTGTATCGCCATCTATGAGTCATAAACTTTTACAGTGCATGAATTTCTTTTGCTCGTCAACATGTTTCACGCACTTATACATTCACACAACCCTTGCCCTTCATAGTCCATAGATAGAGTTTTTAAAGAATAAAATTAAGACCTGGTCAACCAGAAACGTTCTGTTTCTATAATGTAGGAATGTAATAATACACATGCAGTTTTTACTCTCAAGTTTTCATTCATTTCTACTTCATTATAATATCTCTTATGCCATTGGGTGATACTTCCTAGTTACTGACTTTTAAACTATGTTCATATTTATTGAGACCTTAACCATCATATTTTGTGGACACTGACACATCTGCTCTTGGAAGAATACTATACTTCATATTTTTCCAGAAATGTATTTCTCAACCAATCCATAGTACACAGTCATCAAAATGTATTAAGTATTCATTCCAGTAAGTTTGGTATGGATTAACAAAATTTGCAAGCACCAGCTTAATAGTCTGTTTCATTTCTTCTGTGAACTCAATAAACAACTCAGTAAATATTACTAGCTGTTTAAATCAGCTCCATCATACATATTCATTTCTCCAGAAGTCATCTCATCAATTGCTCAGTCGAAACACCAATGATGTATTGTGCTAACATATAAAGAAGTGGATAAGCTTTGACCAAACTGTTACTACAAACAACTACCTCATTTAATCTTCAGGAGTACCAGTTACGTTCAGAGATATTTTGTCACAAAGGAGAATAAAACACTCTGCTAATTCATAGTTTTGTAAAGTTTCTTTTTCTATTAATCAACGTTTTGATATTAATGCAGCCGCAAAAACTATTTTGGTACAATCAGTACATGAATAAGTAAGGACTTGGTGACCTCCAGTCCTTGAATTATACAAAGTCTTATATTTATTTATCATATAATTATGTCCATCCATCTACGAAATAACCACATACTGTATGGTTTATCTTTACTGTTGCCGCAAAGGTGTAAAGATCTAAAGTAACTTTTCGCTACAACCAGTGTTGAAACAAAGCGAAAAAATGATTATTCGTTGACAACCACAAAATTCCAAGTTTTCATACTATTACAATAGCAAGTTAATAAATTACGAAACACAGAAAGAAATATGCGCCTGGCCAGGACTTCAAACTAACATTAGTGAATAACACAACATGTAACTCCATGTTAATAAGTATTTCAAGAAATAAAGGAATGGGGAAAAACAGATAAATAAAATAACTAATTCCACAATAACAATGTTCCATACGTAAACCACAAAATTACTAACAATACTGAATGATAATAAATAATAATACCGTGATTATAAGTTATATAATCTTGTGCAAAATACCTGTGCGTAATTTTCAAACTCTTCTGCAACATTAATTATATCTGTAAGTGATTGCTAGGGGAAACTGATATCAGTCTCATGAAAACACATATGTACTCAAAATAAACATGATCATCATAAGGTGAGTGGTGCTTAAATGAATATAAAATATTAATAAATAGAGTAAGTGATAGAAAAAATAAGTTGGAAATAAACAAAACCAAAACCCAATGAAAACAAAATTCGTCATCTCGCAATGGCTTTTCCTCCCACACAGTCTTAAAAAAAGAAGGGTTCAAGATGAATACATCATGAAAGAACAAGCTCTCACCATTTGTTGTGAGACAATTCATTTGTGTTACAATGTTGCAGAACTAGTCAGTAATGTAAAACAAAGCCATACTCTTAAATCACTTTAACGCAACATGCAGTCATTCAGTCCTCATTTTTAAAGTTCACAAGCCATACTAGTGATGCGTAGTTCAATCATTGGTTAAATTCTATCACACAGGTAATGTAAGTAACGTTTGATAAAAATACGACTACAAAGAATGTCTGCATCCAAGAACCATCAGCATGCACACTTATTCATTTTCAATAACGACAGATTCACTATTGTTGATATCAGTACCAATTAGGAATAGCCAGTTGCATTATGACTAGAACACATTTTATGAATGAAATACTTTGACATACTGTCCATCTCAGATAAATTAAGCAAAAGTAATGGTGTAAAAATATTATATAAATTGGCCAGAAATAATCAATACTATGATGAAAAATGTAGAAAACTACAGACTTTGTAAGAAAGTGTCCATTAAAACTGTATTTTTTATAGACACTTTCCTTCATTCATATATAACGTTTTTCGTTTACCAGTGGCCTTAAGACTCTCACTTGAAATCATGTTTCCACGTGGTAATACTACACTGTTGCATGTAAATGAGTATGCAACAACCAATAGGAGTTATACACACCCTCCTAGTGCAGTTTATTACCTTTATATTAGCGGTTCAATCACCACTTTGAGATTAACCAAGAAAAGGAAATACAAGTGTGAAGGAAGGATGAAAAATGTGAGATAAGGTACGTCTCTATAGGGAAAATATGTTGAAAAATGTGAGATAAGGTACGTCTCTATAGGGAAAATATGTTGAAAAATGTGAGATAAGGTACTTCTCTATAGGGAAAATATGTTGAAAAATGTGAGATAAGGTACGTCTCTATAGGGAAAATATGTTGAAAAATGTGAGATAAGGTACTTCTCTATAGGGAAAATATGTTGAAAAATGTGAGATAAGGTACGTCTCTACAGGGAAAATATGTTGAAAAATGTGAGATAAGGTACGTCTCTACAGGATAAATATGTTGAAAAATGTGAGATAAGGTACGTCTCTATAGGAAAAATATGTTGAAAAATGTGAGATAAGGTACGTCTCTATAGGGAAGATATGTTGAAAAATGTGAGATAAGGTACGTCTCTATAGGGAAAATATGTTGAAAAATGTGAGATAAGGTACGTCTCTATAGGGTAAACCTTTTCAGTGTTGAAAAATGTGAGATAAGGTACGTCTCTATAGGGAAAACCTTTTCAGTGTTGAAAAATGTTTACTTTCAACATGATAGGCAACATATTCTCACATCTAGTCAGAATCCCACATTAAAGTAGAGGGGAAACAGTGCGAATTGTTCCGAGATATGCTTTTTCAGGGAAGAGCCTGAAAGGAACCTATTGAGTATGACACTTGATACAGTATAGAGACATCCATGGTAAACTGAGCCTCATGTGTACAAGGATATGCTCTTTGCCAATAAAGAAGGGACATGTCACTAGAACATGCATAAATTATAAAAACAGCACAGAAACTGCATCAGGTGAGTCAACTCAAGTTAAAAACCACGCAGCATCAGGAATTTGTCTTCAAGTGTACAATTGGAGGAGGGTGTCTACCATCTTCACCTGAAAGCCAGTGAAGCAGAATTTAAATGTGACATGCACTCATAAAACTTAGTGAGGGCTTATATTAACTGATCTGTGTCTGCCAATCAAACACCATACCACATGAGAAACTGATATATGTAGTAAGAGTGACTGGTTACAGCCAGGAAGAATCCTACATGGTCCACCTTCCCAAAAGCCAGGAATTGGTGTGTGGAAAGGTCTTCAGTGCTCAACTAGAAAAAAAAGAAAGTGAAAGCATGTTGGAGAGCTTGAAGGAGCACATCACTCAGACAGTGTAGTAAGTGGCCATGAAAATCCTATTTTTAAAATAAGACTATCGCTAAGTTTTAAACTAGACATGCCTGTCTTACTCATGATAGACCATGAAAATGTACAGTCTGGATCAGAGAATGAGCAGATAGAGTGTTATTATAATGGAAATTTTAGTTGTGTATTAAGCCGACACACAAGTATTTCTTACTTACAGTTTATGTACTATTTGTTATACTGTTATCCACTCATAAACACAGTCAACCCAGCAGCACTCTGGGCTAGCTATGGATATCAATGTCCTGCGATTGGATTATTTTGCCCTTTCCAGTGACACTTTCGGTCTCTGGTAGAGACTGACCCACTTGGTCTCAGGGCTATCAGCCAGGATATTATAACATTTACCTTTTGTTGTACATCCTTTTGCACACTTGAATGATAAAACTGGTTCAGCAGCTCTTGATATATATATATATGTAAGTTTGAATGAATAATCGACTAAATGAGGGCCATGTAAGTGTCTAATATTAACATTTCAGCAACATTATTAAAGAAAATTGTGGAAAACACAAAGTAAATGAGTACATTTCAGATAACCATGAGAAGTAGAAATATTCAGTTCTTCTTACCAGCACCGAACAGACGCAATTCTGTGTGAAAAAGCAACGAATGTTTATGATATCAAGCACCATAGTGAAGGAATAGGCTTAGGATAAACATTAATTAATGGGACTTTGACAGGAAATAACAAGTGGAATAATATATATGTGAAAAGACCAAAGTTAAATTATTTGGATTCATGGATTCTGAGTTAGTTGGTTCGTATATTTAAAATATACAAATATTTCAGTTCCGAATAAATTAAACTAATCAACGACAGTTATGGTTTGGGTTTGATAAAATACTGTTATGTTATATGCAGGGTCGCTTGTTCAGGAGTGAACAATTGGAATTTCTTGTTAAATTACATCTATACAAATTAATTAGCATAAGACGATGCGATTGTGGTGACTACTACAATGATTATATTCTAGAGTCTCAAACATTTATCGCACAAACTCCCTATAAGTAATTATTGCTACATTTATGTAGTGCAATAATGTATTTCACAAATGATGTATTATGTTTCAGGAATGAAGTGTTTTAAAAGCTAACCATGCTAAAGGTTTTGTCAAACTAATTGGAGGCGCAATGGTTATTAAAGAGTATACTGGAAGAAATATTAACTTAATTGTTTAAAAATAATTTTGTTTGAGGGAATATCTCGTGTTAACTTAATCGGTAATTTGTTTATTGTAGTTTCAATGTTAATGAATCATATAGAAAACTTGACTGTGACATTGCTGTCTAGACAGAAGAAGATAATAACTTTGAATTAAATTTGTTCCAAGATAGTTTCGGGAATTTTGATGTAAATGAGACTTTAAACATTTTTCATTAAATTTATCCTTATGTTACGAAACCAGTCAGCAATTAAATTTCTTATTCTAGATGAAGATTCCTCGAGTGCTTTACCTACTACCGCATAACCTGGTGATAAATGTATTTTTAACTTGTGCAAAGTCCGCCCAAACGATACACCTGATAGTCACCTCTTAAAATTGGGCGCACCTGACAGGATTAATTTTGGTTAATCAATAACAAGTTGAGAGGATTTAAGAAAGAAGCATAAATGAGTTAGTCTGAGTAATAAGCAGCGTAAGTAGAAATTATTGGTTAAATAAGGATGTATGATTAGTGCTGTTAGAGATATTAAAAAAGGAAAAGGGCTGGTATAGGTTCGAGGCTGTGGTAGATCTGTCCGAGCAAGTAGGACAGTGCAATAATACACACTGTATCACTTTTTACAGGGTAGATTGGATGAGGATAATTCTATTAATTCTGTTAAAAAAAGCTGCTAGAATATTAGGGTAGACAGATACCAAGAAAGATGATATACTAAAATTAATAATAGTAAGAAAAACAAAACATTACACTAGAGTATATCGTGCATAAAGCAGTTGGAGATTTTCAGTATTTATCCCACAAACTAACACAAGAATACAGAAAGTGAGAGATACTTGACAGGATACTAAAATATATTTACAGTTTAACTCAGCAGACAGCAGAGTAAGTTAGGGTTATCTAAATAAACAACATGAATTAGGCAATAGGCTACATAGGGTATATACATCCAAATGAATTATTATTTGATGTTACCTTCAAATCCGCTTACGAAAGGGTATTTGTCAGTAATATAACCCAGAAATAATGCGAATGAAGGAAACACCATTCTAGATGTGATGTTGTTAAAAGTAATTGAAGTAGCCATAAAAGAAGAGCTTCGTGATAAAAAGATCTACAGACCTCAGCTTTCTGCCCTAAACACAGTATGTGGTAGCAGAAGAAGTTGGCAACATAAGAAGTAGAGCAACTTCGAAGGCCCAAAATGATTTAATTGCAGTAAAGCTGACCATATGACGAAAAACTATTTGCAGAAAAGGAAGGAGCAAATAGAATGTTTTTTATTATGGACTAAAAAGCCACATGGCTAGATATTGTAGGCACCCACCAAAAACAAAGTGGTAAAACCCCAAAGGCTGGAACTTCCAAAAGAAGGTTGACGAACAACAATGGAAAACCATTGTTTACTAAAGAAACCAAAAGCATCAGGAATATAGAGTGAAAGTAGATTTAGTTCTGGCAGTATGGAGTAACAGATGAGCAGTAATAGTGTTGACGAAGTATCACCATAGTTTAAGTAGAGATAGAAGACATATTATGCTTCTTGTTTGTTGACACAGGCACTCGATCTGCTCTGATAGGTGCAAAATTAGTAAACCAATATCTAATATTATTAATTAATGTTTGAATGGAAATTTCCAAGAGCATTTGGACTTCTATAACAGAGCATCTTGTTAAGATGACAGGCAAATATAGTGTTCTATTAAACGTAAGACACTAAAAGCTTGAACACTCATTTTATATATGTAAGAAGTTCTAAAGAAATCATATCTTCAAACTTAAGTGAATATGTTGTGACAAATGGTACCATCCTGCTGCTTAAGCATAGAAATCAAATGCCTATTACTGAGGCTTAAGGATCAACAGTCAAAACATAAGTACTGATACTTCCAAGCATAGTGATACATGAAGAAGTCAGTACAATAATAGGCATAAATGTTTGAAGTGAAATTAAGTCATGTGGAATAAATCTAAGTCTAGCAAGTACTGGTTGTAGTGGTAGTGCTAGTAAAGACTTTGGAGTGAATGATAGTAAGATGACAAAAAATGAAAGAGTAACATAAACAAGTAAACAACTATATATACCACCCCTCAGGTTACTCTACACATGTCTGACGTACCTATATAGACCACCCCTCAGGTTACTCTACACATGTCTGACGTACCTATATAGATCACCCCTCAGGTTACTCTACACATGTCTGACGTACCTATATAGATCACCCCTCAGGTTACTCTACACATGTCTGACGTACCTATATAGATCACCCCTCAGGTTACCCTACACATGTCTGACGTACCTATATAGATCACCCCTCAGGTTACTCTACACATGTCTGACGTACTTATATAGACCACCCCTCAGGTTACTCTACACATGTCTGACGTACCTATATAGATCACCCCTCAGGTTACTCTACACATGTCTGACGTAATTATATAGATCACCCCTCAGGTTACTCTACACATGTCTGACGTACCTATATAGATCACCCCTCAGGTTACTCTACACATGTCTGACGTACTTATATAGATCACCCCTCAGGTTACTCTACACATGTCTGACGTACTTATATAGACCACCCCTCAGGTTACTCTACACATGTCTGACGTACCTATATAGACCACCCCTCAGGTTACTCTACACATGTCTGACGTACCTATATAGATCACCCCTCAGGTTACCCTACACATGTCTGACGTACCTATATAGATCACCCCTCAGGTTACTCTACACATGTCTGACGTACCTATATAGATCACCCCTCAGGTTACTCTACACATGTCTGACGTACCTATATAGACCACCCCTCAGGTTACTCTACACATGTCTGACGTACCTATATAAATCACCCCTCAGGTTACTCTACACATGTCTGACGTACCTATATAGATCACCCCTCAGGTTACTCTACACATGTCTGACGTACCTATATAGATCACCCCTCAGGTTACCCTACACATGTCTGACGTACTTATATAGATCACCCCTCAGGTTACCCTACACATGTCTGACGTACCTATATAGACCACCCCTCAGGTTACTCTACACATGTCTGACGTACCTATATAGATCACCCCTCAGGCTACTCTACACATGTTTGACGTACTTATATAGACCACCCCTCAGGTTACTCTACACATGTCTGACGTACCTATATAGATCACCCCTCAGGTTACTCTACACATGTCTGACGTACTTATATAGATCACCCCTCAGGTTACTCTACACATGTCTGACGTACCTATATAGATCACCCCTCAGGTTACTCTACACATGTCTGACGTACAAAACAGAGTATTCCATTGAAAGACTCTTATAGAAAGAGTATTTGTAAGATCAGTATAACAGATATACCTGAAAGAATCCAGGTTATTATAAATATTAAAGCAGATTATCTTTAGAACAATGATAAATTTTTTACTGAGCCTGGAGAGATAGAAGAAGAAAGAGTTTCTGGAACTGATTTCATTAGTAATGTGTTAGAAAAAGAGATACAATACCCATAAGTGTTGAGTATAAATTAGAATAAAGTAATACTGCCTAAGCGTATAGTAGTAAGTAAATCTAGCACTAGAGAAAATAGCTCCAGAGGGTCAGCATAACGTAAAGAGTGACACAAAATGTGTTCCAAAGAATAAAATAGATTGGGATTTAATTTTATAAAATGTATAGAGAAACACAGTATTTGCAGTAGAAGGTGATTATAATTGTTGTAAAAACAAAGTAAAACATAAGACATGTTAAATGACGGTAGGTAAGCCTATAGCAGGATGATCCTATAGTGCCAGAGAAGCACAAGATATAATTTAAAGAATTAAAGATAAAACTGAATATACATTATCTTCAAACAATTATCAGTTCAGTAGAATGTCATTTGAGTTATGTAATGTTTCTTGGACTTTCCAGAAGTTAGTGGATGACGTATTATTACGGTTACAGAATTCAGAATGTTTCAGCTTCTCACATGTAGTGTTCACTACAAGCTCCGAAGAATACTTTGACTAAGATACACATTTGACATACTTGTCAATTCTTGAGAAAGGAAGTAGAATAAATAGGTCACGTGGTAATAACAGAGGGTTTAAAACCTAATACAAATAAAGTATAAGTATGCAAAAAATATCCAGTAAAAAACAGTGAAATATACCCATACATTTTTAGGGTTTGTAGCATCTTTTAAAAGATTTATCCCACGTTTTGCAATATTAACAATACTTTTAACTGAGTCAACTAAAATATACAGCATTTCAGTAGACAAACAAAAGACAAAGTTATGAGATTCGTTGTTAAGGGGGTCGGGCATGGCCAGGCGTGCGACTCGTAATCTGAGGGTCGTGGGTTCGCATCCCCGTTGCACCAAACATGCTCACTTGTTAAGCCATGGGGGCGTTATAATGTGACGTTCAATCGTTGGTAAAAGAGTAGCCCAAGAGTTGGCGGTGAGTGGTGATGAATAGCTGCCTTCCTCTAATCTTACACTGATAAATTAGGGACGGCTAACGCAGATAACCCTTGAGTAGCTTTGCGCGAAATTCAAAAAACAAACAAACAATCGTTGTTAAGGGCACCAGTTCTGAGTTGTCCTAATCTCAGTTAGAAGTTTATTTAAAGCAATGACGCTCCAAGGTTTGCTATAGGTGTGGTATTATCACAACAAGATGAAAATGAATGTACTATAACATAACAAAAAGACTAATCTATAAAAGTAGACAATAAAAAAAAAAACATGGATGGAACACGGTATAAATACCACATAATCTAAAGATGAAATCATGAATATTTATCATATCATTCCATTTACAACCCATTTAGTAGAATAAGCAAGAGGTTATTTTGGTAAAATACGAGGAAATACATTAAAGACTATTGCAAATCTTGTATAGAACGTCAAAAGCGAAAAATCAGACCACACTAAGGAAATTTTTCTCTAGAGAAAATAATACCAAGTTTAATTATGTCCTTCCAAATGGTAACTATGGATAAGTTAGTCGCATTGCCTACACCTTATGTAAAAAATAAATGTTATAAATGATATGAAATGAATGGTTATTGTTTATTATTTAACAGAATTTACGGAAGCAAATTCAAAAAGCATTTGTGAATCTTTAGTAGATAGACATGGTGGAAACACATTTAACGATGGATGGAAGTGTAACATTTATTTGTAAGTTAATGAAATTAATTGTGATTTAAAAGGCATAAAGAAAATAGACTACTGCCTATCATCTAGCTGCTAATGAAATATTATAAAGATTTAACAACACTCTACAAGATACGGTATCGTAATACTGTGAGCAAGTTGAGAAAACATTGAATAAACACATATCCATATGGTTATTATAAGCGTATAAAACTAATGAACATGAATTCAAACAAGAAGTCTTCATATTTCTATTATACAATAATGATAGAATGCTATCAGTGCAAGAGATATTAGCACCTGGAACAGTAGATGAGGATAATAAAGCAGAGTTATTGTAAATCGCAACTGAAATAACTAATAACACATGATTAAAGCTGCTAAACATTGAGAAACAAACATGAAAAAGCACATATTAGTGAGATTAAGTTAGATGACAATAATTGTTTCATATCCTTTTAGTTAAAAAAAGTTAGCAAAAGTGTGGAATGGACCATTCAGAGTAGCTAGGCAAAAATGTTCTATACATTTTGAGATTCAATAAAATCTTTGGAAAAAATAGACAGTTAAACCTTATTAACTGCTTGCTGATTGTTGAGTCTAAATCAACACGAGCATTTAACAGACGAAGAACAGAAAATTCTTAAAACAGGTGACAACTCAGATGAAATTTAATTAGAATTATTGATGATGACTTCCTAGAAAACAGATAGTGAAGACGTTATTATTGATGATGATGAAATGGTGACGCTAGATGATACAGTTGCTACAGAGATGAGTACCGATGTAACCAGGTTCTGAGGTTAGTATCAGTACAGGGACTTTGCAGACTACTTCCGAGAGTACTCAAAACGAAATTGATGACTTATGTTTATAATCAAAGTTCACTTGGTCAGGTGGAAGGTCAGCCTTGGATAACACACACCTCCAGATTAAGATGTGTGATGTTTGACCCACATTCTGTTACACATGCCTTCAAAAGTAACACACAGTTAGGTTCATACTTTCCCAGTAAATTGGAGAGATGACATTTGAACTGAACATATTTATATATATTCTACCTGGAACTGCTGCAGTTAGTCACCTTGAAAAAGTTAGATATACATTTTAAAACAACACAGAGTGTTTAAGCTATACTGAATGTAATTTTACCATTAGCAATAAATAATTATTTAGCTTTAACCGCAAAAAGTGAAAAACTTTACATAGCTGTTTTAAATTACTAATACACACATATTTAGTAATGACATAAACGGATATGTTACTTAATAAATAGAGGTATTTATTAAAGTATTTAACCATAATTTAAGTACTGATTCGATATATCTTGTAACCGTAATATTTACAGGCATTAAGATCAGAATAGCAGAGTTATTCGAAGATTGTAACAATTCCAAATTCATTTTTATTTAAAATTCAAACCCATAACAACATGATTATTCAAAGTTTATGGTGAATTGATTATCTGTAGTATATCAAGTGTGATGTTCATTAATTCGATTACCAAACTGAAATGATCGAATAAAATGGATGTTTAAATTTAGATAAGGATTATTCAAACGTATGGGCAAGAAATAATCTTTCTTCTAGTTTCAGAAGTAAAATCAAGTATATGATTGCACAATAAAACATAAAAGTATTTGAGTTGCAAGAACCGTTGTCAGAAAAAGAATCACAGGTAACAAAAAGTAGAAATGTAGTCAGATTAAAAAAAGAAAAAGCTGAAAAACATAATGGAGGACACTCGGTAGCTACCATCTAGCGCGCGCGTGTGTGTATGTTTTCTCATAGCAAAGGCATATCGGGCTATCTCCTGAGTCCATCGACCATTTAGTAACCATGATTAACTATTAAGGGATTTAAACAGCACACAGAAATCTTGAGAACTACAGCAAAAAACAAAACAGGTTAAATATGTAGAAATTAACAAATATCGCATTAGTAAATATCTGCTTCAAAGTAATTCTAACAAGGAATGTGTTCTAAAGACACGTAATTAAAAAGGAGTTTTTGTTTAAAATGCTAAAATTAGACATTCTTAAAGTTCAGAAAGAAAAAAATCGCATAGGGACAATAGATGTTTGTTTGTTTTGAATTTCGCGCTAAGCTACTCAAGGGCTATCTGCACCAGCCGTCCCTAATTTAGCAGTGTAAGACTAGAGGGAAGGCAGCTAATCATCACCACCTACCGCCAGCTCTTGGACTACTCTTTTACCAACGAATAGTGGGATTGACCGTACCTTTATAACGCCCCCACGGCTAAAAGGGCGAGCATGTTTGATGTGACGGGGGTTCGAACTCCCAACCCTCAGATTACGAGTCGAACGCCTTAACCCACCTGGCCATGCCGGGCCGAGACAATAGAAAATTTTAGTACTCTGAGACTACTAAATTAGTCAAACTAAATAATCTCAAGTGACAAAATTTGAATTTAGAAACATTATGTAGACAAATGATAACATTGGAAGAGACCATTAGCGAATCGATTATGGTAACGAATTATAAATGAAATATGTAAATAGTATAACATTTTTATGTAAAATCAATAGCTTTATTGTAATCTTACAAACAAGAGCAATCAATAAGTACAACTACATTTTGATCGTCTAGAGTTGTGTGCAAAACGCTGGCGCTAATTAAAGTCATAATTGAATGTTAACGAACAAAAGTGCGACCGCTTAACACTGACAACGTGAACGGTGGAAATATTCTATAAAACATAGAAAACAGCTTTAACTCCGCTAAAGATCAGTTGGGGACAAAAGAAATGTAGATCTGAAGTAACCATTAGGTATTGTATTGTTAATAGGATGTTAATTAACGTGAAATGGTGTATGTGTTAGAACAGGCGACCAACTGAACGTAGGTTGTTATGCTACCAACAAAGGCCTAAAAATATTATGCAGTGTAGCGACTGCTAATGAGTTATAACTGCGCAAGCAAAGACAATTAACAGTTCTGTTTTGGAAATGTAACTTGTTTACTCGTAAAATAAACTTGTATATCTTTCTTTATGATGTTTATTTGTTAACATAATAATAATGCGTATTTCTCACTAATACCATTATTATTCTATTCAATTGTAGTTTGCAAACGTATATTAAAGATAATTTAATCATGAGAGCCCCTGTAGCGTAACTCTACGTCTGAGGACATACGCCGTTAGAGACCAGGTTTCAATATCAGTGGTAGACAGAGCTTTGCGCGTAATCCCAAAGAATCAAGCTTAAGATGACAAAGTGTTCAAATTCTTTTATATACAGCCAAAGGTATTGTTAATTATAATGTGTAAGAAGCAGTTAGTTATATTGAGATTATTCACTGTATATTATTATTACTAATAGGTAGTATTTGGCGAATTATGGCTTGATGAGTTAAAGTGTTGTTGTTTTTCCTTTCTGTTAATATTGTGCAATGTATTTTTATTCTGTAATTCTGTTTTCTTCACTACGTTTGAACAGTTGTAAGACACTTAAAAAATAGAAAAATTCTGAACAGATTGATTTTGATTATAAAGAATTGATAAAATTTTCAAGGGCTAACAAAAAAGTGTAATTACTTTGGCATACTGAATTTTGTGCTTACGTTTATATTTGTATGCTTCTTATGGGAAGAATATTTTTTATTTATTGAAAATATAGATTGAAATAAGAAATAACTCATAAAATGGCATCTAAAACTGTTGTGATGTCTGTATAAAGTTTCTGCCTGTCGATGGAGAATACGTAAGATACAAGTTAAGTTGTTAGGTTTACTTCATTATCAATGTAGTGGTTCGTCAGATACTTCAAACAGACGTATGTCGAATGCCAAAAAGTTGTCATCCTGCTGTATCCACTGTCAAGATAGCAGTAAACGGTCGAAATATTTTAGTTTATTCAACAACGGAAAATATATTTCGATGCTCCCTAGTGGCACAGCGGTATGTCTGCTGACTTACGGTACTAGAAACCGGATTTCCATACCCGTTGTAAGCAGAACACAAATCGCCCATTGTCTAACTTTGTGCGTAATTCGAAACAACAACAACGTACTTTGTTAGACATATTTATAGTTACAGAGACATTTATAAAGGAACATGAAATTTAAAATATATATTTGGAAGATTATGGAAAAAATAATAGATCTACAAATAATAATTATAGAAATATTATCATTTAACGTTGAACTTAATAATTTTAAAGCTTTATTAGTTCTTGTTTACAGGCCTCTAAATTACAGTTTTTACCTTTATACTGTAAATTGGTAAACATAGCTAAATTAAATAAAAGAAACTTTAAGCATATAGTATATTTTGATGATATAAACATCAAGATAATCAAAAGAATGAAAACTGCAATATAATCAATGAATATAGAATTTAGAAAAATATAAATGTTAAAACGAGTTTAGAATGTAGAGGTGGAAAACTAATTAAATCTTTTTTAGATGACGTGTATGTAAATTTAAAAAGTTGTTACCCAATCATAGTCGTTAATTAAAAACAAGAAGTTTAAAAACAATAAAATAAACTATGAAAAATTAACATAAATAATGTTTTAGTGATTAATACAATAATGTCATAAAAATATATATACAGATATAATTTTGAAGAATTCTTAAGTCTCAAATATCTTGAAATAATGTATAGAAAATTGGTTTGTGTGTTAAATGACATATTTAAAGAAAAATACGTTTGAGACTAAAGTAAAAAAAAATAACAAAATATAAATCTTGAATAGATTCTGATATTTCTAAATTAATAAGATAAAAGGATAAATTATGATATAAGTATAAATACCAGAAGAAGTAAGCAATTGATGCTGTTTACAAAGCAAAAAGAAAATTAATATTATGTTTTATACAAAATACTGAAAACAAATACTATTTTACAAAATATTCTGATATTCAGGGTAAAATGAAAGAAACTTGGAAATATATTAATGTATGATGAATCTCTTCACGAGCTGAATTTTATCAGTACAAAGATATGTAGTACAAATTTAAAAAAGTACTTTTAATAGTGAATTTATAAATAAGTACTCTAAAAAGTAATCATTATACTAAAAATATTAATAACAGATGTGTCAAAAATATAAAAATGTATCTCGATAGTGTATCTCATAGATTAATATAATATATTTTCTCGAATAACAGATGAAGAAGTTATTCATACAGTAAATCTAATGGATACTAACAAAGGACCAGGAATTGAAACTTTGCAAATTAGGTACCTAAAACCATGTAAAAGTAATGGTTATAATACGTCTATTAAATCTAATATATGAAGAAGGGAAAATACCTGATGGGCGTCAAATTCTAAAGATGAAACCTAGTTATAACTCAGGAAAAAGTAAATTCAATAATTATAGACAAATTTCCATTTCACCTCTTACTGAAAAAATAATTGAAAGATATACATATTTATAAAATGTTGGGTTTCATTTTAAAAATGATATAATAAAAATATCAATATAGATTTATTAAAAACAACGTTACTTCAAGTGATGTAAGTTTACAATTAGATAAAAGTAGGAAGATACTTGTGTTATTTCTTGATTTAAATAGAGCGTTTGATACATTAAATTATGATATATTGTTGGATAAACATTACATGATGGGTATCAGGGAGAAGTAACATATCTAATTCATGAATTACTTGAGTGATATACTAAAAAATAGAAGAAACAATGATTAATGTAATCACTGTAGAATGTGGTTTTCCATTTTTGTTTTGTTTTAAATGCACTACTGTTTAGTTTTTATGTTATTGATATTATGAACATAGCTTCAAAAATATGTCAGTATGCAGATGATACATCTTTAACCGTAACTCATGCTGATGTTGAAGCTAGAAAAGAAAGTTTAAAAGTTTATTTCAATAAGTTAAGATATTAGCTAAATACAAATTAAATCTATAAGCGTACTAATAAAACACAAACTCGCAACATACAAATATTATTAACTTTTTTTTTTTTTTTTTTTTAGAAAACGCTAATCTAAAGTTTAATAATAAATATGAACACTTAATTGGAGGTTCCCCGTTAGTACAGCGGTATGTCTACGGATTTACAATGTTAAAATCAACGGTTCAATTTCCCTGGGTGGACCTACCAGATAGCACCATCTGGCTCTGCTATAAAAAAAAAACCAAAACACACACACTCATGTGCAAAAATATATATAGAAATTGTTAATATTAAGACATATTTATGGCTAATTATAGATGATGTCTCACTTGGACTAAACATATAATATGATTTACAAAAAATTAAAATCGAAGAAACACATAATTCTACATGACGTTCTTTGTCTTCTTTATTACAATAGTCAATCAAGGAAAATATAGGCTATTTGATTCCAGGAACGAATATTTATTGTTATATACACGTACAGTTGTAGCGCGTTTTAAAAAAAAATTTTAGTCGAACGAAAAATGTTTACGTGCCTCAGTTAAAGAAAAAACAATACTTATCTAATATTGCACAAAATGGTTTTTAATTTTTAGATCCAATTATATGAAAACCGATAACAGTGTAACATTTATATATACAATTTTCCTGTTTTTTGTTCCTTAGTATACAACACCTGAGAGAACATATAGTAATAAATATAAATACACGTTTATGTTTTGTATAAATAATAGCAGGGGAATATATAATTAGAATAAAATCACTATAAATAAACGAGAAATCAAATTAAAATTCGATGGTAACTGATAGCAAAATCGGATTAATGAAGAACTAAAAAAATATTAACTAAAATGATGAACTTCTACACACACTTGAAAATTATGAATACTTCAAAACGATAGATTTAAAAAAACAGTATGAAAACAGAGTTTATGTAGATGTATGAGGTTTAAAACGTTTTATTGTATTACTTGAGGTAATTCAGACACAAGTTATGACACAAATAGGACAACAAAGACTAAAATAAATCGTAAAATATGTCCCCAGTTTAGTAGATATGAACGTTCTAACCAAATAAATTTCTCATATACCTTACTGAGCATTATTTATATCAAATATTACTCTTCCACTTGAATCAGTTAGCTTCTAACACTAATCATGTTCTACAGATATGCTTCAGTATATGTATGTAGACACTCATATACAGATTTTTTTAAGGCCAGGTGGGTTAAAGTGTTCGACTCGTTATCTGAGGATCGCGGGTTTGAATCCCCGTCGCTCCAAACATGCTCGCACTTTCAACCGTGGAGACGTATAATGTGAAGGTCAATCCCACTATTCGTTGGTAAAAGAGTAGCCCAAGAATTGACGGTGGGTTGTAATGAATAGCTGCCTTCCTTCTAGTCTTACACTGCTAAATTAGGGACGGCTAGCTCAGATAGCCCTCGTGTAGCTCTGCGCTAAATTAAAAAAAAACAGAACAGAATTATTTGTAAAAAAAAAATGTTCAAATTCAGCTTTAAGGTTTTCAAAAAAATAAGATTTAAAGAGATATATTTTTTAATTACGTAAACGCTAAAAATAACGACGACTAAAAACCGTACGGGTTATAGTAAAATGATGCATTTTAAAATTGTTGATAAGAAATACAGTTTCTAAATCTTATTTATGGTGTGAAAGATTTGTTTAGCTCTTCATGTTACCATACAGAGCCACTCAGAATGACTAGACTTTGTGAATATCACCAGAATTGTCCGTAAAGCAGTTTGGTGACAGTTTTCTTCGTAGATGATTTAAGGTTTCGTGTTTCTACGGACGATCGACAAGTTCGTGCCTCGGGAAAGGAGATATGAGTAATACACTGAATGTAACATGTGGCAGTTGAGTTATGGTGTGACGAATCATCAGCATCTTATTGCATTTCTCATGGGTAAACTTTCTAATCAAGAATATGTTGTTAACGTGGTATTGAACCCATATTTTGACCTTTAATACGTACAATGGAACCACACTTTGTCCCGATGAAGAAAAATGCCTAATATACTTTGCCAGTATTAGAAGTGATTATCGTCATGAAGGAAACACAGACGTTATGTGTCTACCAATAAAAGTACTGATCAGAATGCTATAAAAAAATATTTTGTACATCGTAGAATCCGTGTGTATTAATCAACCATGGAACGTCAGATAGCTTGTTCTCCTTTTAAATAAGGAAAAAAAAATTCCATATAATCAGGAAACCCCATACTTATATGAACTAAATGGAGATTGGTTATTATATGACGTTTTATGACATCCACGTTGCCCAGATTGTTTTAGCAATATTCTGTAATTATCAGTGAATAAATGATGAATCTGGAATATACTCTAATTCCAATTTTTTATTCATCGGTTGATGAAAAGATCTGAATATATTTACAACAAATAATAAGATTAGGAAGGAAATATGTGAGAGAAATGAATGTGAAAATAAATGAAAGTTTAGAAACCATAAGGAAATTTATTTTTTTTATCAGTAAAGAGTTTTGTTTCCTTTTCAGACACTTTTAGTTTTCCATTCGTTTCTCATTCTTTGCAAGAATTCTGTATGTGGGTGCAGGGAGTAAGTTTTAAAAGGAAGTTGATACACATATCACTGTTCCTTGTGCAAAAGGGAAGTTAATACACATATCACTGTTCCTTGTTTAAAAGGGAAGTTGATACACATATCACTGTTCCTTGTTTAAAAGGGAAGTTGATACACATATCACTGTTCCTTGTTTAAAAGGGAAGTTGATACACATATCACTGTTCCTTGTTTAAAAGGGAAGTTGATACACATATCACTGTTCCCTGTTTAAAAGGAAGTTGATACACATATCACTGTTCCTTGTTTAAAAGGAAGTTGATACACATATCACTGTTCCTTGTTTAAAGGGAAGTTGATACACATATCACTGTTCCTTGTTTAAAAGGGAAGTTGATACACATATCACTGTTCCTTGTTTAAAAAGGAAGTTGATACACATATCACTGTTCCTTGTTTAAAAGGGAAGTTGATACACATATCACTGTTCCTTGTTTAAAAGGGAAGTTGATACACATATCACTGTTCCTTGTTTAAAAGGGAAGTTGATACACATATCACTGTTCCTTGTTTAAAAGGAAGTTGATACACATATCACTGTTCCTTGTTTAAAAGGGAAGTTGATACACATATCACTGTTCCTTGTTTAAAAGGGAAGTTGATACACACATCACTGTTTCTTTAACGAACTCCCATTCCTTATGCCAGTAACCTGGTTTTCGATACCCGTGGTGAACGGAGCGCATATGGTCAACCGTGTAGCTTTGTACTTAATTACAAACAAACAAATTCCCTGACATGTGATAGATATACAAATAAATTAAACTGAATATTATTTCCTGTCTATTCTGAACTTAATAATACATCAGAAGTCAATAAGTCGATCTACTAATCTGTTAACAATGATGTTGACGCAATTCATGCTTCTTCAGAATGTATTATTGTTTTAATTTTTAAAAAAATCGAATATAATTAGGTAACTATGTGACTTATTTGCTAAATTTATTATGAAATGAGGTATAGAAACAAAGATTGACAGGCTAACGTTTAGGCTAGTAACAACTTTTACGTTAACGAAGTCCGAGGTTCATCATAAAGGAATAAAACAAAGCGAAACAGTTTTCTAAATATCTTTATTCAATCCTGCTGTGTTTATAAAGTTAGGTATGAACTCAAGTTAGAGTAATACAAGAAGAAGAAATCAAAGTAAGTTATATAGAATGTGGTCATAAGGAAGATCAGCAGTGAAGTAGCAATCATTAGTTAAGATGATGCAATATGTTTACATGTCATTCATAAGTCACTTTATTAAAAAAAATATGAACATGAGTAAAGTAACTGATAATTATGGCTTAGGGTCAGATATCTAAACGTTTTTTTGGAGAACAAGCAAAACCAGCTATTTTTCTTCTGTTAAAGGTTATCATTTAGGACATTTTTGTGTTCACAGAGTTCGATCTCTGTGGCGTACAAAAGCCTAGTTACCCCATTGTTCAGCTTTGCATACAATAAACAAGCCAAGCCGAGTTGTTTGTTTGTTGGGTTTTTTTTGGCTTGTTACAACATACATACATTCTTTTATCGCCTCTCGGTTTTACAATATTCTAATTCGAAAAACTGAGAAGCTGGATTTTTGTAAAATGAAACATCCTAACTAGCTTGGCAGTGGTAAGGACACTACAGTTCTCAAGAATAAGTTGTCAATTCTAAAGGATAGATTTCTGCAGGAAGTAAGTGTTTAAAATTAGAACAGACAAACAAACAAAAACTTTAAACCTTATTTCTTATTCCATACGTTGTGCATTTAGCTTCGCTAATACACATGCGTGCTGCTCAAACTAGGAGAACTTTAACAACAGTTAATAGGGGATAAACATACATAACATGAGTGGCATGGTTGAACTGGTAAGCCCAGAAACTACTCCCTTAATAGACTTAATCTCACGCTTTACAATATTCTTACTTAAGATATTAAAATTCAAGTGCATGTTTGTACTTTAATCATAAGAATCTCTTTATTTTGAAGCAACTGTCCAACAGATCGAGTTCTGAATCCTTTAACTATGATACTGTGACTTATATTTCTCACCATTATCAACAATAACTGTCACGTCTTCTCACCTGGGTATAGATGAAACATTAATCACCTTAGAATTAGAATAAGTCATTTCGTGACTTCCATTACATTATTCTTAATATCTTGTGTAAATTCAAAGTTTTGTTGATTTTATACTCTAAGATTTTAATTTATCTCAAATGAGTGGATTTTGCATTTGAAGATCACAAGGTTTTTAACTCTAACTCTAAAGTTAAACATAAACTCTGCCTCTATTAAATTTTTCAATACATTCAGTTTTCGACGTCTAGTAACTGGTAAGCCCAGCGGCTCAGCTATAATTTTGATGGCTTATAACACTAAAACCTGAGTTTCAATACCCGCGATTGCTACAGCACAGATAACACATCGTATAATTTTGTGCTTAGCTACAAACAAAAAAGTTCCACAAACTTTAACGTACAGTTTATAAACGTTTTATGTTATGAAATTTATAATCCCTATTGGAAAAAATCTGCGCAAATACAACTATTGCATCACATTATTATTTATTTATCCTATAAATTGTCTTCCTTATATTGTGGAGGTTTATACTATTTTGAAAATGAGAAACAAATTGCTATGAAGCATCTCACTTTCAACATTACTTTTACACAGAATTTATTGTTAATCTAACTTTTTAGCATAAAAATATTAAAACCAATTCTATTTTAAAGACTAACTTTAAAATTTTCATACAAAATTTGAAATAACTACTTTTACGTAAGAAGTGTTTCTAGGAGTTCAGACATAATGAAGCGTTGTGCTCTAATGGTCTTTAATAATTTTGAATAAAACGCCTTTCGATTATTCAGTTAAAAATTTAAATTAATCTACAAAACAGTTTGTTTTAAAAGTTTTCGTAAAATGATACATTACAGCTATCTGCGGATACCCGTACTTAGTTTAGAACTGATAGAATAAAGAAAATAAAGTTGGTAAACGGCAAGAATCCTTGTCTCCGCCATGAGGCCCGACATGGCCAGGTGGGTTAAGGCATGCAACTCGTAATCTGAGGGTCGCGGGTTCGAATCCCGGTGGTACCAAACATGATCGCCCTTTCAGTCGTGTGGGCGTTATAATGTGACGCTCAATTCCACTATTCGTTGGTAAATTAGTAGCCCAAGAGTTGGCGGTGGTTGGTGATGACTAGCTGCCCTTCCCTTTAGTCTTACCCTGCTAAAATAGGGACGGCTAGTGCGAATAGCACTCGCGTAGTTTTGCGAAAAATTCAAAGACAAAAAAGAAACAAACAACAAATCTCCGTCATGTGGGCCTATGTTATAAGAGTAACACTCAAATCTCACTATTTAGTGAGACAAGAGTATCCCAGTAGAGTGAGATACTGTTGAGTGGCTGTTTTCAATCTATCTATTACTTCAAAATCAGGGATGGCTATGCTGTTTGTAACTTTGCCCGAAAATTAAAACAAAACAAACTAATCAACATCTAATTTTAGTAAATAAATTTTTTAAGTTTTTTCATGGAGAATGTTGTTGTTTTTTTCAGTTCTCAACTTTTTATTTTTTTCTGTTGTCAAAGGTAACGCTGTATCTCCACAATGAGATGTTATGATGTGCTCACTGCTATATAAAAGTTGTTATTTTTGCTAAGTTAAGTCCATGGAATCTAAATCTCAATACAAAGGTGATTGAATACATTCTGGCAATATAAAAATGCAGGGATTACATTCGGTAGGTAATGAGAAATTACATTATTTAACATATTCTGAAGAAAACTGTTGTTAATGGAAATGCTATATAATAAAATAATGCAGAACTAAACAGAAAAACACTATAGTCTATAAAGCTACACTATAAGTATGTTATCTATCTTTTATAATTAGAAAGTAAATAAATAAAAATGTTGGTGAATATGGTTTTATTAAAATAACTTCGTAATATATCTCGATACCAATTGCATCAGTACCCAAACACGTGAAATTGGTATGTTATTGTAACTCCATTTTAAAAACGGTATTGAGATGTTTACTGTTCAAATAGTCTCCCGATAGAACAGCGCTAAAACTACGGACTTACAACGCTAAAATATAAGGCTCGATTCCCTGCGGTGGACTTATAAACCATTTAAATAAATTAAGGCACTATATACACTGTTCTTCACGATTAAAAAATACAAACATATATGCAAATGGTTTTGCATGTCAATTAGGTTTTCCATGGTATACTTTATTATATATTCTTGAATAAATATAACAGAAAAGAAGGAAAAGTTTTCCACCTGGCGTCGCAAAGAGCAATTAAAGTTTAAATTGACATTTATAGATTTTATGACAAAAAACACACAGATGTTAGACAGTTTGTATTCATTATCTAAGATATTAAGGTGTAGTCGCTACCTAAGAAACTCATTTGTTTAATTTTTAAACTACGAATGAAACAAGATTTAAATTATTGTTCATCCCACATTAAAAGCCAAGCTTAGTTCAAGAGTTGGACGCGTTGCTTTTAAAGTTTACCTGACCAGTCTTTTAATATGGAATTGTATGAAGCAGTTGTGATTAATCTACAAAATTTGCAACCGGTTATTAAAACTATATTTCTGATGAACTTTATACCGTTTCAAATAGTACTGGGTATTTTTATGAATGATATAACATTTGTCATCAATGGCTCCGTTAGCAATTCCAAAAGATAATAACGATTAAACCCATGTTTCGATCCCATCGTGTAACTTTGTACTTAAATAAAAAAAAAGAGGATAGAAGCTTAGAATTTATCATCTTCTTCAAACTATCTACGTTAATATAAACTTCATTTGACACCTCACTTTCAAAACGTAGCCTTAATGAATGTAATAAAATTACTGTGAATTTATTTAAAAAATTAGTTTGAACTTCTTTTCCTGCAACTTAACAAATAAACTTTTGTCATGTTCCAGAAGCAATTTTGGGAAACGTGATTGGTGCAAAATGATTTTATTTTTTTTCTTAACGAACAATAATTGTTTGTTTTTAATTTCGCGCAAAGCTACTCGAGGGCAATCTGCGCTAGCCGTCACTAATTTAGCAGCGTAAGACTAGAGGGAAGGCAGCTAGTCACCACCACCCACCACCAACTCTTGGGCTACTCTTTTACCAACGAATACTGGGTCTGACCGTTACATTATAACGTCCCCACGGTTGAAAGGGCGAGCACGTTTGGTGTGACGGGTATTCGAACCGGCGACCCTCAGATTATGAATCGAGTGCCTTAACCACCTGGCCATGCCGGGCCGTGAATAATAATCTTAAGTTTCTAAACATTCGGGAAATGTTTATACTGCAATGTTTATTTTAAACTAGTTTATTATGGAATACGAAAATGATTTCTTATTTTTATTTTTTTGTTAGGATACAAACGAAATAATAGGACTTTATAAAATGTTTTAAAAATGGTGTTTTCGCAAAATATAGGAACCATTTGAATATTTAAGTCAGAAACAATTGTTACTGTTATTGGAAAGGGTGACACTTATCTGTTATTATGCTTTTTTAGTTTGTAGTTTCTGTAGTGTTAACACAAGTATTCTGACATGCTTGAATAAATGAACGACATTTGACTTCACATAAATAAAACTTTATATCTCAACGCGATTCAGTTGTAAACGTTTATCAATGGTGTTGCATTAGAGAAACAAGCACACAGAGATTTGCGAACATATAATTGACTTTCTGATTCTGGAATGAAGACATGTTAAATGTTACTTTTATTTAGCTTGTTGTCTACCACGTTTTATAAAACGTATTGCTTGAAATGTTAACTTATTTTTACATTACAAAAAAAGTATTGCTATAAATTATATAAATTAAATATATTCTTAGTTTCCTAAATCATATGGATAGAGATAAAACGTCAAGCTGTAGATATTAGAGAATAACATACAAACTGATATAAGGAAGATGGAAATATTATTACATACAACATCCGTTTTATTTATTAATGTTAGATTGTTTCATCCTGATGAGAACTGCTTCGGTGTATTTACTTTCTTTGAAGTTTTTTGTTCTTTGCTAGAATTTTGATGTTATTTACTTTGCCTATGGGAGAAAAGACCTGGAATTTATTGGAAAATCTCTCTGTTCTAAACAAACTTTTGCGATGATGCAATGAACATTCATATAGTACCTTAAAATTCATACTTTCTTCTATAAAAACCTTTATATTGCAAAGGAAACAAGTACTAAGAAAATATATATTAAACTTGCCAATTATATATTAGATTTTTTATGTGATATATATGCAGTAACAGAACTAGTATGAAATATATTAAAATATTGATGATTATAATATAATTTAGTGTAACAACATTAATCTGTACGTAGACACATAATAAATTCCAATTAGCCTTATAAATATATCCACATAAAATAGTTGTTTTACCATATATGTATTTCAAGCTTCCTTTCCCTGTCAGTCCACAAAGAAAAGCTTTTTAGTTGAGCCTGGCATGGCTAGGTGGTTAGGGAGTTCGACTCGTAATCTGAGGGTCGCAGATTTGAATCTCCTTCACACCAAATATAGTCACTCTTTCAGCCGTAGAGGCATTATAATGTTCGGTCAGTCCCACAACTCGTTGCTAAAATAGTACCCGTACAGTCTTACATTACTAAAGTAAGGACGGCTAGTGCAGATATCCCTCGTGTAGTTTTGCCGCGAAATTCGAAACAAATTCGAAGCTTTTTAGTTAATGTTTAATCTACGTAAAATATATTTGATACATGTATTTCTTGCGTTTTTTCATCAACCTACAAGTAAATATTTTAAGAGTAATGGCTAATCAACAAAGAACAGTGTTTTTATTGTATACGTTAAGGTTGTATTGAACACAAAAACACTTTACATCCTTTATTGTTTTGTTTATTTTTTCTTAATTTCGCGCAAAGCTACACGAGAGATATCTGCGCTAGTCGTCCCTAATTTAGCAATGTAAGACTAAAGGAAAGGCAACTTGTCATCACCACCCACCGCCAACTCTTGAGCTACTCTTTTACCAAATAATAGTAGGATTGACCGTCATAATATAACTCCCCCACGGCTGAAAGGGCAAGCGTGCTTGGTGCGACGGGAATTCGAACCTGCAACTCTCAGATTAGGAGTCGAATGCTTTAACCTATCGGGTCATGCCGAGCCTACATCCTTTATCTAGATAAAATAATATAAATAAAAATAACAAATTTCGACAAGGTAGTCAAGATAGACTGTTGACCGTTAGCAGGAAATACGCAAAGGCTTACAAATTGTACTTCAGTATTAATTTAATATGCTACTCTTTTGCTGTTAAAGTGTTTTTGAATAAATGGTTTCATAGTGAACTCAGTGAACATGGTTGTGTTTGGAAAAATGGTTCTATACATTATAAATACTTCCTGATAATTTCAGTAAAACTTAATAGTATATTTATCCTACAGTATGTTTTATGCTATTTTAATGTTTTTAACCATATTTTAAGATAAGATTTTTTAACACTGAAAATAGCAGTTAATTATATTTACTTTTTTGGAATTTTTAACACTGAATTCTATTCTCACTGATTTCATAAATTTTGAGATTTCCAAAAACACATTTCCATCCTTGGTTGTCACACATAAACACACAAGAAAAAGATGAATATTACAATAGTGTCTTGAATGACGGTGTAGTTATTTCTTGTATTCTTATTTTTGTTTGTTTTATAAGCTAAGTAAATAAAATGTTCATCCTACAACATTTATAAGTAGTGTTTTACTATGTATTTAAAATAAAAACTTTTACTTATTTTTGAATTCAGCTATAAATACACATACATTACCAATTAACCTCCTTAACTGAGCGTAATAAGCAAAAATTAATCATAAAACGTTTTTATATCTAGACGAAAAAAAGTTTACCTATTTTCACAGATTGGTTTCCGTGTACTTACATACAGGTATTGTTCGCAATCAATGTTAATTTATTCCGCTTCCAACAGTACCTGTAACGGTAAACATACGCCATTTTATGATAAAGTTTAACCTGGGTGCTATATTGAGTATTTAATTTTTTCATTATATGACAGCCGCCTGAATGTTCCACGATTTAACAAAGTATTTCCAAGTGCATACTTAGTACATGATATATGTTCAAAAATAATATATTTGAATCTGGTTAGTAGTATTAACAGTTAGTGCTTGAAGATCATCAGGAAAGGTTGTGCAATAAGCACGGCTGTGAAGACGCTATTCAACAATATTTTGCTGTTTGCCTCGCAGCTGCTTCACCATTCCGTTCAAACTCATAAGTGAGAGAGAGATAGCTAGTTCGTCAATGTCAACAAAAGCCAAGTATTCTCTACGGTACATTTTCCGAAAGAGGCAGTCACGGATGCTTAAGGGTCCAACATTTTCTCATATTTCTTCCAAAGCTGTCCGAATGTTCCATTCAATAATTTGAACGTAATGTTGAGAATTTCTTAAACATTAACAAGCAGTACTTGAACAGCTGGAGAGACTCTATTGTCATAGGATGTAAACGACGTGACTCCCACTAAATGATAAAAAGCCAGAAACTCAGTTAGTTCAAACTGTTACGATAAGGACCATTTAGGGATTTCGGATAGATGCCCATTTTGTGACGTTTGTATTCGTTCACTTCTTATCCGGAAAAGGAGTACGCATTAGAAAAAGGACATAAAAAAGGGGGCTCACTCGAGATACTCGTTCCGTCAGAGACTTCTCTATATTTTTTTGTCTGAAGTCTTGAATAAGACGGAAAGTAAGTGGAAACAAAGTACGTTAAACGACCACTTAAATTAAATCAATAAATGTGCGGTTTCTTGTTGTGGTAAATCCACAATGAACAATATAGATTCTTATCAAGTTATTTCAATGGACTGGTCCTAATCCTCTTGAAGAACGTCTCCAGTAAAATGTGCTGTCTTCTAAGTGTAGGAAACTATACAACGAAATTTATTGTGGGTCATTATAGATCAGTTTATCTAAAGCTTCCTCAAAGTCCAGTTTAAAATTGCTATTTAGGTGAACGTTTCTTTCGTCAAACATAGCTTAAAAGTACATACAATCAATGAGATTTACACTTAAAAACTCTTAATTTCAAATATAAACACCTTTGGCACTAAATAGGACTATACTTAAATTTGAAGTGAAAAACTATAATAACTTGGTTTTAAATATAAGAAAGAATGGTCCTGTTTGGTCTTCATTTGTTCATGTTTTTAAATCATTTCCTTTCACGTTAATTATACTTTTATTTATCTCTTTTTTCTTTACTTCTCTGAAAAGACATTAAATGTAGTTACGTAAGCACATATAGTACCAGTTGTACAGATAGCAAGAAGTAATTATTTACACTTTACTTAAAACACCATATTTTTGTTTGTATTTTCTATAGTTAGTACTAGGCAGATGGGCGAAAGTACTTGTAACAAAATGTAAGACGACCACTTGAGGTCAGTCTTAAACAATATGTATGGAACGAACTAACTGGTCTATAGACGTAAGAAGGGTTCGAGGAAGTTCGGCTGAACCGCCTACTTTTGTGATGTAAAAAATTACAGTTGTAACGCCGCTCCTTATGGTATTTGACGCTCTCTACATAGTCTACATTTTTTTATGAAGCACTAGCAACTTTTTGCTGTTTGAAATAGTCTCATGCAATGACTTCCAATTAGACTTCGTAATCGGAAGCCGAAGCGGTATTGCTACTGTCATATTTTATAGGCCAAATTCTTTACAGTAGATGTCTGTGACTTTCTGGCGATAAATTTCAACAATAAACAAACATCAGCACAATCATCAGGAAAGATTTGTCAAATCATGATACTTTTATGAAGAACTTCATCGATGGAAGTCAAGGTGGCTTTCTATACTTTTCCAGGACAGGCCACAAATACTGGCTGACTCTTAAAAGCTTGATTCACTGTACGAAATATCTTTATGTTACTAAAGCTCTTTGTCACGTTGTAACTAAGTTTATGTTCATGTAAAAGTTTTGGATCTACTCTTCATCGGTTAAATAATTCTTTGAGGTGTATATAAACTGAATAAGAATTGAGTGCTCTAGTTTTCATACACAAATATTATTACACTGCTTTCATCATTGAACATAGAATATGCTTGCACTTAAGGATGTTATGAATGAAATAGCTAATATAATATTGTTGTACAGAGTTGTTCACAATAGTAATATAATTTAACAATTAATAACCAGTGTGCATGTGGCATTAGGTATTACAGTACTTTACTATAATAAAACGTACATATTTACGCTAATTTAACTTTATAAAATAGACAAACATCCCAATAAAAAGTCAACATGTTATCATTTTGTTGTAGCACACTGTATGCTACAACAAAATGATGATTTGCTGACTTTTTATTAGAAGTTTGTCAATTTTATATAAACAGCCATGCAACTGTTTAGCTGTATTTCACGCAAAATTTCTTACAGATATAATCCTATATAACCTAATTTTTACAAATTTTCTTAGGCATGCTCCCAGATCTCTGTAACATTAGCACGCTCTGCATGCTTATTGTACTTCGCACAATATATGTTGGCTTTTAATTAGAATATCCCTTACAAACTGGCCCGGCATGGCTAAGCGTGTTAAGGCGTGCGACTCGTAATCTGAGGGTCGCGGGTTCGCATCCCCGTCGCGCTAAACATGCTCGCTCTTTCAGCCGTGGGGGCGTTATAATGTGACGATCAATTTCACTATTCGTTGGTAAAAGAATAGCCCAAGAGTTAGCGGTAGGTGGTGATGACTAGCTGCCTTCCCTCTAGCCTTACACTGCTAAATTAGGGACGGCTAGCACAGATAGCCCTCGAGTAGCTTTGTGCGAAATTCAAAAAAGCAAAAACAAACAAAACCTTTCAAACATTCAGTGTATAAGCCTGCTACGAATAATACACATTTCTATAGATGCAACATTTGATCGTTCAACATTGGTGAAACACAATACAGGCAAAATAAACACTGAATTTGGGAAATAATTAGCAGAACTAAACTATGGTACAATTTATGGTTTAAACAATGGTACAGACAACGATAAATTTAAGTTTCTATATTTATATACATTAAGCATATACTTCATTTTGATACACACTGTGAACCTGCTGTTATTTCATAATTGTGTATCAATGTGTAATCTATTCTTAAATAGAACTGTAAATTTTAAAGATTAATCTTGCCATAGACAGAGTAAAATATATTTCTATTAAGAAAAGTTATTTTTATGTGATTATGAGCCATACTGAAACACAGTTTTAACAATAAAGCCCCGCAAAACCTAGTACATCTAGAAACGTTGTACAGATCACATATTTTTCATTATTTCGACAACCGGTTCAGATTTGCTTAGATTTTATTTCTATGCCGATATCCTTCATAAAACAATCGCATTTATTCTCGTTTACTCTCATGCCTAAATTAATTTTCTCAACGTTAATGTATTTTACAATAACGGAATGTTACACGTTGATTTATATACCAACAATTCACAATATCTTGACTGTAAAACCTGCTCCCCACAGTCGTACTAAATGAAGTATTACCTACAGTTAAGCTCTACAGTATACAGTATCTGTTCAGATGACCAAGTTTGAGAAAACTCACCAAGGTTTTAAAATAAACCATGTTGCAAACATACCGAAACTGACGGACTTAAAAATACCGACAACACTTAGCGAAAAACCATCCTTAAATAGTAAAGTTTCAAACTTTAAAATCGGTAATGTTTCCTGTATTTTGAAAACATTTTTATCTACTACAACTGATATCACCTAAGACAAACATTTCCTGATTGTTTGTTTGTAGTTTATTACAAAATTACACAATGGACTATCTGTGCTCTGCCCACCACGGATATCGAAATAATTACTAGCATTAAAAGTTCACAGACATTCCGCTGTGCCACTAGGGGGCAAGTGTTTTTCAAATTCCTGTTGTCTTTTTTTCCGGAATAGCAGAAGTCTTAAAGTCTAAAATCACACTAAGAAAAAGGTTGTTATTCATGTAATAAACCTCGTTGTTTAAGCTGAAAGTTTATATAAACCACCGACACTTTTTCCAACAATTATGTTCATATGCATTTTAAAATTTCTAAATAACTTTTGCACAACATGCAACACCACCTACCTCATACATTCTTAAAAGACCGTGTCAGTAACCATAAATATTTTATTCACAAAAAAAAAAAAGACATCGTTGTAGCCCAACTCTTTAACCAACCCAGATATTCTGTTAATGATGTAGCTGATTAGTATTGATACTGATTTAAAAACTAACACTGATAGAGAGAGAAGTGAAGCCTGCTGTTTTACAACTCTAAATACAGATCAACCTTCTGAAAATAAGAGTCCTTGAACCAGTAATTTTCGATCGTTAGTTTCTTATCTACCAGAGTTTTATTGTGTTCTATATAATGTGAATTCACAATTTTTATCCTTAATCTTTGTAATACTTATTATTTATTATTTCCGTGTGATCTGTTTCATTATATCTGTTTCCCATTTTTATTTTAATCAGTCTTCATACCTCGATTTTATTTTACTTCATTAACACTCAGTGTAGTTCCCATTGAACATTTTTTTAAAACATTTTAAAGCAATACATCCTAACTTTCTTGTACCTAACATTGTATTTGTTGGTAGTATTGCCCGGAATGAGACATTAGAATACGTTGAAAGCTATTCAAAACACTTCCGGTTTTCATGGTAGTCTACACTTAAACTTTATCTCACACTTTGATTTACGTGGTTATTCCCCACATTATCCCTGGAGGTTTAAATTGATTTTTTTGAATCTACATGTTTCTCATGAATATAATCTGTTACATAACTTTGTGCTTAACAACATGTAAAGAACTATTAAAATATTACTGATTAACATTCTTATGTCCGGCATTTTATTTGGGTGAAGAACTTATAACAGCGGATTCATCTCAGATCTCTGTGTTGCTAAATAAAATAAAACTGAAACCTCATTCGTCTTTTTTTCTAAATTATTAACATCACGACAAATTCAAACTGAAGCATTTAAAATTTATCTAAACTAAAATAAAACTAAAACAGTTAAAAGTTTTAATCCTTTAAACAATATAACATTAGTAATATTATCCTGATAACTTATTTCTGTTTCTTCGTAATTTGTACAAGATGATGATTTATGGATTTATTATAATTCATACAGTAACAGTAGTTTGTTTTGGAATTTCGCACAAAGCTACTCGAGGGCTATCTGTGCTAGCCATCCCTAATTTAGTAGTGCAAGTCTAGAGGGAAGGCAGCTAGTCATAACCACCCACCGCCAACTCTTGGGCTACTCTTTTACCAACGAATAGTGGGATTGACCGTCACATTATAACGCTCCCACGGCTGGGAGGGCGAGCATGTTTGGCGCGACTCGGGCGCGAAACCGCGACCCTCAGATTACAAAGTGCACGCCTTAACGCGCTAGGCCATGCCTAGCCCAATAGTAGTTTATTCATCAGATTTATAATATTGAATAAGGTCAGTGAGGGCCCGGCAGGGTCTGATAGTAAAGGTTTTCGACTCGTAATCTGAAGGTCGAGGGTTCGAATCCCCGTCACATCATACATGCTCGCCCTTTTAGCCGTGTGATTGTTATAAAGTGACACTCAATTACACTTTTCTTTGGTAAAAGAGTTGGCGGTGGATGGTGATGACTAACTGCTAAATTAAGGACGACTAGCGCAGATATCCCTCGTGTATCTTTGCGTGAAATTAAAAAAAAACAAAAATGAAAAAAACACCTTTTGAAGCCATAACAATCGAAGCTTGGGCTATCCTTAACATTGTATTACGGTTTTAAGTATTTTCTGGCAAACTGAGCCACATTATGTAGACCAGTAAACATGTCATCTTTAGTTCCAAAAATAAATTGCGATTTATTTTTATTGTTTTTATTGTCTTCATATTGTCTTCATATATAAATAATAAAATTATGGATACCTGTCGAAATGATCGTTAAAAAAATTACGACTTCATAATTTCTTGAGTAAATAATCTGATGAAAATCATTGTCAGCTTCAAATATAATTAATGCATTTAAAACAAAGACTGTAAATAACTAAACCTGAATTTTATTTCTAGTAGTGGAACTATAATTACCATAATTAATAATAATATCCCAGAGTGTCATTATAATTATTCGTTAATATTGGCAAAATTATTATTAACAGACAGTTCTAATATTAATAATTTTTTTGTTTGTAGTTAAACCTAAAGGTTCACAATGTTGTAACTTCGCTAAAACTGCTAGGGAAGTGTTCTATTAATAGGATATGTTTGGTATTGCCCCCCAGTGGCATGGTAAAAACCGAGTTTCGATATCCATGGTACATACCACAGATAGCCCATTCTCTAACTTTGTGCTTAATTCTAAACAAACAATTTTAAATATTAAAATTAATTACCAGGTTGGTTTACCCAAATCTCTGTCTGTACGCTTTCACTATTGAGGAAGACTGCTTTACTTGTCGAAATCGTTGGATTTTACTTTTTTGTTATTTATTTTTAAAATGATCTACTCACCTTTCTAACCATTGGAAGTGACACAATTATATTAAGTTAATAACGGTTTTAGTAGTTACAAAATATGCAAATATATTGGTCACGACTGTAATGATACAAGTTTCAAAAACTTAAAGAACGTTGAGATACCTTTCACTAAGTTGTTTTGAGATAAATTATTTTCAGCATGTGAATATGTTGTTATGCTGCCCAAGGACAATGAATATCGCCAGTCTCGCAAGAAAGAAGAAAGTAGTTAAAGCACTTCAGATTAGCAAGTGCACCCAATTTAATCTGAGATGATTATTTGCTAATAGAATGCATATAATATCAATTTGACTCATATTGCTGTTTTTGTCTGATTTCTTTTATAGTCAAAACTTCTATTTAGTATGCTAGGGGTCACTGTTGGGTTATTTACTTAATTATTATTGAATTGCATAAAATTAGTTACTGATTAACTCTTTCTCATAACTGTTTGTGTATCCTGCATAATAAATTCATTTTGGTGCTCATAATCTCTTTATAATCCAGTTTCTAGTTCTTACAACTTATGTCCAAGTACAGGTGTATTTCCTCTCATTGTTGCATTTGCATATTTATCAATGACGATATAGTTTTAAGAGTTCTGGTACGAAAAACACTGCTGGCCAAAATCTTAAAGCCAATGAACATAGAGAAAAATATGCATTTTGAGTTGTTAGACTCAACCACTTATTTGAGTAGAGCTTCGAAAGTTGAAAATAAGAAAAGGGAAAATAAAATTAAAAAAAGTTTTAGCGTTTAATGGGGAAAATGTGAACACTGTGAAATTAGCCGAAATACTAGCTGGTCAAAAGTTTAAGACCATATTAAAAACAAGCCCTAAACAAGGTAGGAAATGCCCAACAAGAGGTCTCAGTAATGAGTTGCACGGTCATCATTGCGAATAGCTTCAAATATTTGATTTGGCATAGACGATATAAGCATTTGCAGAAGGCTGTCTGGAATGTTATTCTAAGTGGTGAAGATGGCTTCACGAAAATCATGCACTGTTTGAAATTGACGTCCATTTCAATAAACTTCCCTTGACATTCACCCCTAAACATTTTCAATGGGGTTCAGTTCAGGCGAACCTGCTGGATGGTCCAAAAGAATCACGTTATTCGCCATGAAACAGTCCTTTGTCCCGCGGGCATTGTGGATTGCAACGTTGTCCTGCTGAAAGATCCAGTCATTTCCACACAAGCAAGGGCCTTCAGTCAATGAGGATGCTCTGTCCAACATGCTACTTTAACCAGTTGCTGTTTGACGCCCCTGTATAACCTGAAGCTCCATTGTTCCATGGAAGAAGAAAGCACCCCAGATCATGATAGAACCTCCTTCACTGTGTCGTGTAGAAAATGTCTACGGTGGGATATCCTTATAGTGCCAGTAACGTTGAAAGCCTTCTGGACCATCCAGGTTAAATTTTTTTCTCATCAAAGAACAAATCTTTCTTCCCCTTTTCTACGTTCCATGTTTGGTGCTTCTCAGTAAAGTTTAACCGAGCTGTATCGTGGTATGGAAAGAGGTGTGGTCTTTGAAGACGTTTACGTTTTTTAAAGCCTTTCTCTCGTAAATGCCGTTTTATTGTTTTCGAGCTGCATTCTGCGTCCGTAAGGGCCTTAAGCTGGTTTGACGATCGGCCGGTGTTTTGCCGGACAATCCGTCGAATCCTTCTACTCAATGCCGGCAAAATTGTCTTGGGCCGACAACTTGAAATTCTCGTTTCGTATACCTCAGTGTTATTTAAGAAATTTGCAACAGCAGTTTTACAACGCCCAATCTCACCAGCGATGGCACGTTTAGAATGTTTGTTTGTTTGTTTGTTTTGAATTTCGCACAAAGCTACTCGAGGGCTATCTGTGCTAGCCGTCCCTAATTTAGCAGTGTAAGACTAGAGGGAAGGCAGCTAGTCATCACCACCCACCGCCAACTCTTGGGCTACTCTTTACCAACGAAAAGTGGGATTGACCGTCACATTATAACACCCCCACGGCTGGGAGGGCGAGCATGTTTAGCGCGACGCGGGCGCGAACCCGCGACCCTCGGATTACGAGTCGCGCACCTTACGCGCTTGGCCATGCCGGGCCTGGCACGTTTAGAAAGACCTTACTTTTGCAGCTCGACAAGTCTGCCACGTTCAAACTCTGTCAACTTTTTAGCCTTTGCCATGTTTTTATTCAATGTAACACAGGAGCTCTACTTAAATAAGTGGTTGAGTCTAACAACGCAAAATGCATATTTTTTCTTTATGTTCATTGGCCTTAAGATTTTGGCCAGCAGTGTATAACTTTTGTACAGACCCTGTAATACCCAGTGGTTATTGTCTAGGAGGTAGTGGACTCTTATATGTGGACTTGACCACATTCAGACCTTGACACTCTATCTTATTTCTTATTATTCTTTGGACTGAATGTTTTATTGTGTCAACTTCACTCTGGTGCCAGTATGGTTTATCCTTATAAGTCTTTATAGTCACAAGCTGATGCTGTGCCAGTCCACTTTCCTTGACTCTTTTATTGTCTTTTGTTTTTTTCTTTGTTTTTTTTCACGTTACGGATTTTTTTCTCTTTGGGATTTGTTGAAAAGACAAATGCAGCTTTCAATCCTTGCTGTGCCAGTCCACTTTCCTTGACTTTTATTTTCTTTGTTTTTTCCGATGTTTCTTCTCTTTCAAATGTTCCCTGTTCCCTTCCATCCTTTTCTACTTCTTCGATTTGTTCTTCCAAATTTCAGCAACAACAGCCTCATCAGTGACTATTTTATAGGATCTGGAATAGTGGAGCACATTTGTCTTAGTTTGTGAATCTGTGGATTTCACTTTTGGCCAAGCATTAAGATGTTACAAGTTCTATGAGTAAATCTAACCCTTTGTTTTCCTCTTCTCCTCTATTATCTGCTGTTCCCATGACTTGCCTTAGTCCAGGGATCTCGTACATAATTGGTATCTTTCTGAGATGGTGTCAAACCTTTTAAACAAGAATGCTATTGAAAGGGTTTCTCATCTTTCTCAGAGATTTTATTTCTGTTTTTTGTTTTCAAAGAAAACTGGGTATTGGTATCTAGTCAGATATCTTTCATGTCTCAGTCATTTCCTTGTCATTCCTTGTTTTACTGTGAATTTTTTTTGCTCTTCAGTTGACATTTTCTCTTTGATATTGGATGACAAAGGTGGACATCTTTGGTACTTATCTTCACATCCACATCTATGAAACATCCAGACTTTACCTCTAGCTTGTACATCAAGGTCTGGTTTATTAGTTCTGAGCTTTTCTTGTTGGTCTGGCATTGGCTTCATCTGTTTTTGTCGAGTAGTGAATACCTTAACTCGTCACATTCACGGTTTTAGATTGAGATTTCATCATTATATTAATGTCTGATTTCTTTTCGCTCCACCCTGACAGACCTCTTCTGATCAACTCTTCTATTTTTCAGAAGGCAGCTCGTCTAGGTTTTCTTATCAGGATGAAGAATTCTTAGCTTACACCTACTCAGTATCTAGTTTATTTGAGTGTGTCTTTCAGTTACAGTTTCAACAGTGCATAGCCTTATCTACTATATTTGCAGGTCATGGCGAGTTTGATTTACACAGCTCTATTCTCCACTTTCTTCCAGCACAAGAGATTTTCTGTTTTGAGGACATCCATGAAAATCCTTGTTCCACTGGGACATGCTCACATGAATCTTTTTACAGTGACCTCTACACAATCAATGAAACCTCTTTCGGGATATTTCGTTTTCGGTTATACCTCCTCTTCCTTTTCTATATTATGATCTTACCTGATGGCTTAACACGACCAGTAGTAGGGTGGATTTTCTTCTTCCTCGTTAGAATTTAGATCTTAATGTTTTTACAGATGATTTCATTGTGTGTTAGGAAGCTTGTCTAAATTATTTCAATTTTTGGGTTGATGAAATCAGAGTAGTTGATCCTTCATGTTTTTAATTAATTCAACAAATCTTGGATCATTTTATTCCAGTTGTGCGTGGCTGTCTGATGGTAATCCATTTGGAAAGCTCAACTACAATTACCTAGGTGTTTCTTAGATCAATGTCATTTCTACTTATTACAGTGACAAATCTCCCCTGTTTTGGTCGCCTGTTCCACATCCATTGACATTGATAATGGATGTGTTCATTTAGGACTGGTCCAACCTCATCTTTTGTGCTTACCTCCTATTCATTTCGTCCTTTTGTTCTCTCCTTTATTTAGGACATTTTTGCTTTGTCTTTCTCTAAGTGCTTTGTTGGTCAGATTTTTTGCAGTTTTCTCTGCTAAGCCTTTCAGTTTCATATCCCTCTTTCTCTCCTACTTTCCTACTCCTTTCTCCTTCAGTCTTGTGCTTCTCTTTTCATGCAGCTTGATTATTACTCTACCTCCATGTGTGAGATTTATCCAGTTTCTTGCATGACAGTTGGGATTCTCTTCATATGTAACCTTCTTCCTGTCTCATTCTGTTTGATTTTCTTCTATAAAAGCAGAAGTTGCCTATCACTTGGTCTCTGTGTTAATCTTTCTCATTTTTCTGCTTTATGTATACCTTAGTTAATTACATGGCTTTTCAGAGATTAACTATCTTGAATATTGTTGGTTAGCAACTTAATGTTGTTTTCCACGCTCTAATCTTAATTCCATTTGAACCTTTGGGCTCTCGTTCCTTAGGTTATCTGTTCCTTGAAACTTATTCCCTCCTCTCCTTTCCACTGATGGTTGCTGATGTTCTTATGTGTTTATCTTCAATTTTTTCTCACACTCATTTCAGCTGTTTCTATCACCCTCTTTAGATGGATCATGCTTTTCTCCTGAAAATATCTTTGACACAAGAAGGTGAAAGTACATTCACACCTATATCTCTTCCTTCCATTTCTATTTTCTATTTCTGTTTCAATCCTGACTGTCTCATCTTTCCTGTTCACACATTCAATCATTATATCACCTGCACTTTTTACTTTCGTGGCTCCTGATCCTATCTTTTCATTCTGTGGATTTGCAACTTATCTCTTTGTTTCTTTCTTTGTTGAATGGAGATGCAGATCAGTGTTTTCAGGTGCTATCCTTTCAAATCTTTTACCTAACTCGTTTATTGGCTGTTCAGTTTTCTCGCCCATTGGAAGATATTGTTTGCGGTTGCATGTGGGTGAACCTTCATGCCTTTGTTACAAGTCATTAACATCATCTAGCTATTTCTTCCTCACTGAGCTATAGGCTACCACCATTCACTATTTTTCACACATCATGCCATCTCTGACTGACTGAAAAAGTCTTTCTTTTTTGTCTTACCCTACTTTTATAGAGCTATGTAATCTCTTACAAGATCCTTATCAGTGGCAATTATTGCCAATCAGAGTATAGTTGAGAAATGTCTGCACAGTGTATAATTGTTTTGCTGAAATATAGTACCATTAGGTGGGGTTGTTCAACTAGACTGCTTAAGCTATTCATTAGTGTTCATATTCCTAAACAAGGAATATATACTCACTAATAAACTAGTACAAGTAAAACAGGCAGAGGATGTCTGCTCATCCTCCATACGTAATTTGAAACCCTAGTTCTAGCATGCTTTTAAAAACAGGGTTTTTGTGGTCATTAATTTGGCATGACCAGATGATTAGGATGTTCAACTTGTAATCTGAAGGTCGCGGCTTTGGATTCCCGCCCCGCCAAACATGCTCATCCTTTCAGCTGTTGGGGTTTTATAATGTGACAGTCAATCCCACTATTCTTTAGTAAAGAGTAGCCAAAGAGTTGGTAATGAATGGTGACACCTAGTTGCATTCCCTCTAGTCTTTCACTGTTAAATTAGGGATGGATAGTACAGATAGTCATCTTGTAGCTTTGTGCGAAATTCAAAAACAAATCACACCATTTTGTGGTTATCTGTTGCTCTGTTTATGGTGATGCATTCCTCCAGACTCTCCATTGGGTGCTATGGTGTTGGATTTATACAAGACCAGCCAACATAAATTTTCACTCAGTTTCAGGGTGGATGCTTTACTGGGTCTGAGGTGAATTTGGAGAGGACTCTATTCTTACTATGACCTGAAAGCCAAATTCCTGTTGCCACCTGGTTTTTAACTGAAAATAACCCACCAAATATAGTCTGATGCAAACTAGCCATCCTACACTAGCCATATAGTACTTATAAGAAGCCTGATGCATTGAACAATCAGTATAAATTAAGCATCGAGGCTATTGGCAAGATAATAAGTTCGAAGATAGAGGGCAGCACTGAATTAAAAACACAATAAGCGAAAGTAGGTTGAATCATTTGAAAGTACATTTCTATGTTGTAAAATTTGAAGTTTCCTTAGGCCTTTGCTCAACTATCAGCGTCTGCCTTGGTAACTAAAAACAATTTGTTACTCTTAACTTACTATAAATCTGATAATTATACAAGCTTCACTAAAATCCTAAACTGACAATTTTTATTTTTTGAGCACCTGATATGTGCAATATTTAAACTGCTTCATCTCTTGTGTCTTAGAAGTTTTTATGTTTTCACCAGCTTTACCATAAAATAATGAGAACACTCTTTTACTTGCAGTTGTGTTTTATCTGATAAGGGCAACTTTTTATTCTACATTATCTTAACAGTAATGGATAGGCCATTGCAGTTGGTTGTGGTGCTAGTATTCTGGCACAAGGTTTTATCTCTTTGTCTATTTTAGTTTTAATACTTCAATTTTTCTACCCAAGTCTCAGCTTCATATGCTGTCTTATTTCTGACCTATGTCTGTTTAATTTACTTGAGTCTGTATCTCTATATACTTTGTTATTCTTTATCTTAGAAACCTAAGATTGGGGAATGCTATTCTCTTATAAAAATAGTTCTTACCCTGTCATGATAACACTTATCTTGTCGAATGCATTAATCTGTCACATGACTTCTAAGTGTTTGTTTGTTTGTTTTTGAATTTCGTGCAAAGCTACGAGGGGTATCTGTGATAGCTGTCTCTAATTTAGTAGCGTAAGACTAGAGGGAAGACAGCTAGTCATCACCACCCACTGCCAACTCTTGGGCTACTCTTTTACCAACGAATAGTGGGTTGACCGTAACATTATAACGCCCCCACGGCTGAAAAGGCGAGCATGTTTGGTGCGACGGGGATTCGAACACGCGACCCTCAGATTACGAGTCAAACGCCTTAACCACCTGCCCATGCCGGGCCTGACCTTTATGTGAAACGTGTTTGAAGCTGTGTTGTATCACCAGGTTGAGTACAATACCTTTTTCGTAACCTCGACTCACAAATTTGTTAAATCTTTTGATACGTTTATGGTGAGAGCTAAAATCAAACTAAAAATAGTTGTTGCATTTACTAAAGGAAAATACAAAATATTTGAAAAATTAAACCATGAACCTCTTTAATCAGCTCTTTCCTAATTTCTATATACATTTACTATTACATGTCACGTTTACTTTGTTTTCATCTCAGACATATAACAAGTAATCACTCTTTGCTTACAAATATTCTTGTTTTTCATCTAGAGATGTGAAATGAATTAAGTTACTACTTGAATTTTTCTCCCCTTTTACTGAAATCTCACCTTAATTTTCTCTGATCTGATATCCTACCTACTGTAGCTTGGCGCTAGTTTTTATGGCGTCTGAGATAGTGTTAGTAGCTGGAGAAATTCTCATTCATCACACATGCACAAGCAATTGAACACATGTTAAAACATACATTCAGTGTATTTTTGTTTAATTGTATTCGTTTAGTGTAATTAGCACCAGTATGGAAAAGAATTTAAATTTATGTAGCCTTCTACAAGCTTAAATGTTTATCTCAAAAAATACCAACAGTAGTTGAAGCTAACGGTGCCTACTAGACATTATATTACGATGTTCCTGCTTTTCACAGTTGTTTTCATGTGAACTCCATACATAACAAGTTAGTTATGTAATTGCTAATGGTAATGACAATCAATGTCTTTAATCTTATGGCATAACTGAAGTATATCCCATTAGAACTCTTTTTTTTTTTTAACAAGGTTACATCAATATTTATGGAAACGCTGCCCCAGCTTAATTAAAAACACAACCAACGAAGGTGAAACAATAACTCTTTACGTCACGTGAATAACACTGAATTCTAATATCAACTCAAAAATCCAACATTGTGAAACACTCCGCCCTGAACCTTTATACTGTTAAATGAATTAGCACAACTTCCCATGCGTTACAGCTAACACACATGTGGTCATTAAAAAAAATTATAGGATGGTTTTACTGTTTTGAAATGTTTACATGTGTTATTATACTTCCTGTTCGCTGAATCCGAGAATGATACCAGTTTTTCTCCATCAAGTTCAGGTTTTTCACAAAACGTCATATGTACTTTTACATAAGTCAATAATTTTCATTGATGCCGAGTCACATTTTGTTATGCTTAAAATACCGACAATCACTGGCTATATATCTCTTTAGACCAATCCCGATGTGAGAATCGTAACGATTGTTCTTGAGCCCACGAGCAACACATTGCTAGTATATAAACGGTTAAAAGGCCGTGTAACGTTTCATTTCTGAACTTGACGAGAGATTTGGGTCTCACAAAGAATCTTCATAGATTTGGGGATCGAGACTTCGGGCGAAGAACTTATTTTCAGTTTTTTACTGGTACAGAGATCGTGAAAAAATTTATATCATATTTTTCGAAAGAAGGTTCACTGGTTTGTTACAAGAATATTGCTGAATTAATACCAGTGCCAGTAACTGCAGTCTATGAACGAAGTGAGATGCGATTGTTCATTGATTTCTCACGGTTATACCAAATTTCCATGTTTGTTTTTTTTGTGAATTTGACAGCAGAACACGAAATCATCACTAATAAAAGACAATAGCCACACAGAGTGAGCTTGATATCAGGAACGTAAAACATTGAACGTGAAGTTTCATTGACACTAAGAAAGTCGTATTATTTACACTTCCCACTGGTTAAAAACCTTAAATTTATACACTCCAACATTAATCAAACCTATGAACATGAAAAATAAACTAGCCAAATAACATTTCTCAACCTCAAGATCACAAGAACCGGCACACAATTCAAAACAGAAATTCACAGAAAAATCACCCATAGTGAACTATACATTTTCCGGGGCTCAGCACATGAAACAAAATAAAACAACACTTCATCAACATCAATAAATTTCCTAAAAAAAACACGGAAAAAATTATACGCACACACCTAGACCAACAACACAATCAACAACAAACAAGCGATAATAAATCACAAGATACAACAAACTACAAAACCTTACACTGCTGCATGCCACATGTTCCCGACATCAGCCAAAAAATAACCAACATGTAAGAAAAACTTATGACAAAACACAACATTCCAGTAAACATCAAATTTATTCAGAAACCAGGTACAAAACTAAAGTCTATACTATGTAAAAACTACACTGACAAACACAACACCAACATTATTTATAAAATACAACGCAACAACTGTCATAACTTCTATATTATAGTAACAAGCAGGAAAATGTAAACCAGATTCAAAAATCACACAAAATAAACCTTCACACGTATTTGAACACAGCAAATTAATTAAACACCTCATAACTACAGAAAATACTCAAATACTAAATACAGAAACAAACGTAAAATCAACAAAGCCCTACTTATACAACAAATAAAACCAAAATTAAACCAATATAAAGGGACACCTTTATACCTATACTAATTAATAACCTAACATCCACCTGCAACGCCCCTACAATCCCGTACCCGTTTACACTCTCGTCCCTAAGACATGTTTGGTAGATTAAAGTACGTCCATATGTAGATCGTTATTTGGGTATAAACAATCTTTGACATAAAACAGCAGATACCAATAAGATTTTGGCAAGAATCATGTCTATAGAAACATAATTATGGAAAATACAAATTCTAACGTGCCTGTGTGGGTCATTGTTAAGTTTAAGGACCTGCAACACTAAAATCTGGGGTTCGATTCCTTCAGGTATACAGGACACAAATAACCCACTGACTGTCTTTACACAAAAATTCAAAACCTCGTTGGTTTTCAGATATTCACACTATGTACGGAAAATGCTCACAATTTTCAACTGATAAAGTAGAAATTGGCCCGGCATGGCCAAACGTGTTAAGGGCGTGCGACTCGTAATCTGAGGGTCATGGAGTCGCATCCCCGTCGCGCCAAACATGCTCGCCCTTTCAGCCGTGGGGGCGTTTTAATGTGACGATCAATCCCATTTTTCGTTGGTAAAAGAGTAGCCCAAGAGTTGGCGGTGGGTGGTGATGACTAGCTGCCTCCCCTCTAGTCTTACACTGCTAAATTAGGGACGGATAGCACAGATAGCCCTCGAGTAGCTTTGTACGAAATTCCAAAACAAACAAACAAACTGAACTAAAAATTAGTCAACTTTTGACACATTCATGTCTGACTGAATAGTTAGATTTGGTCGTCACCCTTTAAACACACCAACGATCTCAAAGTGTGGAGCATGATTTTTAACTTTACTGTTTTTGAGGTGAAGAAACACAAACAATGAACTTGAAGATCCATATCCTGAAACAATGAATTTAAAAGTCTAGCCAGACTGTTCAAGTTACTTTTCATCTATATAGATATTAATCTATATATTCATCTATATAGTTTTTATTTAATTAAAAACATCTACCTTTCACCTACCGGATGCCAGTTAGGTAGCAGTTTAAGATGACAGACATTGTGATGGAATAAATTGTTTCAAATCACTGTTTCCAGCCAGGAAAGGGTACTTAATGATCTTTTTGTTTCAGTTTAAGTTTACTTGTAGAGATCCGGATACAGTTTATATCAAACAGGTATTGTTTCTTCACAACTTATAAGATTCATTTTTTTATTGTCACATTACAGTTTGTAGCGTAATTTGCTTATGAAGTGTAACAGTTGTTGACAATTATTTTTGTGCATAGGCATCTAAATATGTATGAGTAATAGAAAAGAAATTGACAACGTAAATAAGCGTTGATAGAGTGAAAAAAGTACAGAAACGTTCAGTATTGATGAGTACACAAAACTTTACAAAAAGTTTTACAGTAGCCATATATTTCCAAGAATGTTTGTTATTTACAACTAAGTATTGAATTATTTTTATTTGCATTAATTCGAGTTTGAATAAAATTATTTAAACTGGATAAACCTATAAACTTTTACAATGATTAACTATCATAAGTTTGTAACGTTAGCTCCATGACTATATTACTCTGTACTCTCCAAGTTAAAATGCAACATTTTGGTTTGCAAATCATCATAAAAACTTCAAACATTGGTCAGCTAGCCCTTCTGACATCAGAATCAAAATAATCAATGGAACGCTTTGCTGTTACGCAACTCGCTGGTTCTCTGATTAAACGATATTTTTGACCAAACTAAATGTCTAATAGCATTTAGAAGTCTCGAAAACCTAAGTTAGATGTTTATAAAAGTTCCTAATTATGTTATAAGAAAGATTCATTTAACGCATAAAGCACGAAAAAGTAGACCAATCAGTCTTTATGTTTTGATTTAAAGACATAAAATTCCCCTAGATGTGCAAGGAGTTATAACTTAACTAATACTAAGCATTTTTAAGAACTGCATTAACTAAAGTATGAAAGAAAGATGCGGGAAAGCTTAGAAAAGTACATATTTTTTATTTTTTTGAGAAATGTCACGTGAACATAAAAAAAAAACAGAAAGTTAAGCTGAATGCGAAAAGTCTAAGCAAATAAAGTACTTAAAATTTCATAACCATAATAAATATTCCAATAATATGATTGTTCGTTTAGAATTAAGCACAAAGCTACACAATGGAATATCTGTGCCTTGCTCACCACGAGTATCAAAACTTGGATTTTAGTGGTGTGAGTCGGCAGACTTACCGTTGTGCCACTGAAGGACACAAAAATAGGAATAACGGTAAACCTTTGACACCTTTAACAATTTAACATAAAGAAAGTGTTACCCACACTTTATAGAAACAGTTTTTATATTGTATATATATATGGTTTGTTTTCAAATCCCTATCGCTCATTCAAGCAATCTTGAGATGTAGTTTTATAAAAAGGAAGAAAATACACGAAGAGTGATCCTTCTACAGCAAGATTGTTATGTAAATAACCAAGAAATACAATATTTTGAAAAGTAGAACTTTTTGATTCTTCATAGGAGTTAAGCTCACAAAAGCTGAGGACAATAACAAGCTTTCAATCCAACCCAGTTCGAAGCAGCGTCATCATCAGCAAAGTGAAAGATATAGTATTGATAGCGAGACCTCTAACGTAAAATATATCATTGCGATGAAACCAAAAATATTCTCTAATACTTTTAACAAATCTAAAACAAGGATTAAAAAATGACAGTGGCTTAAGTGCTAACGATTAACACACTTATAAGTATATCTTATAAATAAAAACGACTAAAGAAAGTGAACTTGTTATCATATCCGTTCGATAACATAACTGTAAAATTCATAAATTAACAGCAATCAACTTTTGTGAGGGTTCAACATTGTCAGGTGGGTTAAGGCGTTCGACTCGTAATCTGAGGGTCGCGGGTTCGAATTCCCGTCGCACTAAACATGCTCGTCCTTTCAGCCGTGGGGGCGTTATAATTTGACGGTCAATCCCACTATTCGTTGGTAAAAGAGTAGCCCTAGAGTTGGCGGTGGGTGGTGATGACTAGCTTCCTTCCTTCTAGTCTTACACTGCTAAATTAGGGACAGCTAGTGCAGATAGCCCTCGTGTAGCTTTGCGCGAAATTAAAAAAAACAAACAAACAACTTTTGTGTATTTTCAGTCTAATAAAACACAGACTCGAGATGAAACGTTCATGTACATTGAAATGTCTCTTGAAAGTTTGTAAAGGACACATAATCTAATATTGGTCTTCCATGGTTCACAGAAATAAAGTTCATAGACATGACCATTCGAATAATTTCGATCATCGCTGACTGAAACAGTTTGATAAAGTAACAATATTGCGCTACACATTCAATTAACCCCTATTATTCTGTTTCAAAGTAGTATATGCAAAACACAACCAAGTTCATGTTGCATATTCTACGTTTTCAGTTTCGTAATAGAAATTTCTTTGTTTTCTACCAAACCTCACTTGTTGCTTTTCTTTAACCATTTTGACTATTTTTATCAACGTTTAAAGTGTCCTGTGATAACGTTTCTCAACGAAAAGTGCCACCAACTTCAATAATAGCTCTACTTAGGCACTGAGGGTCAAGAATGATAATCACAGAAATGATTCTCATAGCAAGCACGTGAACAGCTTGATCCGTAAAAATCATTCACGTCAGTAAACATTCATGTTTCACGTTCCTTTTTACAGAGCATTCTCTTTTTGACTAATGGATTACGGTATCCGTCCATCCATCACTTACTTTTTAATGGATATAAGTTATAAGATGAAGTAAAAATGTGTGACTTAAAATCAATAAATTACTGATACATCAGTAATAGTCTCTTCTCTAGGCATTTCGTAGCTATCGAAGATCACGCAGACATCGGATTCACTACTTCATTTTCTACTTTATAGAGAGAAGCGTCACGGTAATTCATCTTCTTCATATTTTCCGATTTTTTTTTACTTTTTTTGTTGTTGATTAACTACACGTTATTGTTAGCACACTGGCCGCTGGCTCTAACGTCGTGGATTTCCATTTTTCACAACAAAAAAGCTTTCTTTCGGTCACGAGTACTCAGAAAATGTATCAAATGTGAACACACTATGACATAAACAGAGATATATCCACATTCACAAGTACATACACCAATAGATAAAGCTACTCTATATTTATTATTTGTTGTTGTTTTCTGTCCCGTGTGAAATAAGACAACAAAGTGTATCTATATAATTATTATTCCAGTATTTACTAATTTTCTGATTTGTTTACCAAAATTATTAAATATTCGTAAAACTTTTGGAACGAGTATCGACAAGAATACTTTGTACAACAATAATATACTAACAGTTTATTAAGCTTTAGTGATTTATAATTGGTCATGACGAAAGCTACGTTAACTATTTGCATGAATTTAGGTTAAAGCTAAAAAGTAATTCAGTTATTAAACATTGATTGACTTTATCGTTTGTATGTCCTACTTACTTGATTTAGCAATTAACATATTATAGCTTGTATCATTTTGATCAGTAATTATATAAAGTTAAATAAACTTTTTTATATAAATATTTTATTTCAATCTGTTCTTTCTATACAAAGGTGAGACTGCCGTTCACGAGTATTGGCTTGGTTTGTTTTTGAATTTAGCGCAAAGCCACACGAGGGCTATCTGCGCTGGCTGTCCCTAATTTTCAGAGTAAGACTAGAGGGGAGGCAGCTAGTCATTACCACGAACCGTCAGCTCTTGTGCTACTTTCTTTCCAATGAACAGTGCGATTGATCACACATTATAACGGCCCACGGTTGAAAGGGCGAGCATGTATGGTGTGACGGGGATTCGAACCCGCGACCCTCAGATTGCGAGTCGAGTGCCTTATCCATTTGGTCATGTCGGGCCGTTTTCAAGAGTAAGTTAAACCCTATTAGAAAGGGAATTAAACATTTCATTGGTCAGATGAAGAAATGATCTTTCGCGATGACTCTACTCTGATACATGTATATACATATTCACCAAGAAAGTACAGCTAACGGAATACAAATTGAATCTTGGGTTGAAAGTTATTAGAAATTCTTGCATCACTGGAGAATGAATACTAGTTTGGTAAACATAGTATGTAAAAACAATAACAATGAGGTGGCAGCTAATCTGGTTTGAAGTTTTAATGTTTAAACAATAAACAAAGTTTTAAGTTCGCTTTTTTTTGTTTACGGTCTTTGGCTGTCATTACGACATGTAACGTGATCCGTTTTAATAACTGGGAATCATTTAATGTAAACCTTATAAAAATTTGGCTTTTTTTTTCGACGAGCTTCAATGGATATATTTTTGTCCCATAAACTATAGTATTTTGTTTTATTAAATTCAAGTATTTGGCATCTTCAAACTAAATGGTGCCCCCCTCTTCAGTAGCTTAAATTAAAATCTGGCGGAATCAGATTAGAAAGTATTCGCTGTTAATACATTACTATTCTACACTATTTAAGGCGTGTTTTACACCACTGTAAAACAGCGTGTTAGCAAATACATCGTATCGTAGGTAAAACGTGGTTAGACACGATATTCGTCAAGATGAGAAAGGAATCTGAAAATGTATACAATTATGTTCTTATGTTGTCTTTTCCTTTTTAATAATTGTGATATTTATTGTATTTCTTTCCATTACAATATAAATCAATGAGTAGTTGCCACTCCCATCAAAGTTTGAAGTACAGTTGTAATATTGTAATATTGTAATATTGTGCAAACAACGTTTATAATGATTGTGCCCCAACACTATAGATTAAAATGATTATGTCCTCCGCTAGGACAGCGGTAAGTCTATAGATTTACAGCGTTAAAATCAGACGTTCGATTCCCCTCGGTGGATACAGAAGACAGCCTGATATGGCTTTGTTATAAGAAAAAACACAAACATAAAAACATAAACTGGTTATCATTAAAAAGGTTTCTTATTATCGTCAGTAAACTTGGATTTTCAATGCTCAAAAGTAGTTTTCTATGAAACTTAATATTATATCTCGCGAAGGTATATCAACTGAAAGTTTCATTCAATGTATTGATTACTATCTCCAATATACACGAGTTTTATATTTTACATAAATACACACATATATATATATATGTTTATTTGTATATGAACTGCGAGTTCGTGTAATAACTGTAAGTACGCTCCCAATACAACTTACGTGAATGGCAAACAAAGGTGTTTCAGTTTTCTTCATTTTTTCTTTCGAGTGTAGCCAAACAAGTAAGTAATAAAATATTTGGACCTGGGCAATGCCTGCATTTTTGCGTTAGTTAATGAGAGATTCAGTTAACAAAACTAAACGCTGGTTTTTCATAAACAATAGATAAAGAAAATAGTGACATCTTAGCCATTAACCTCGTGATGCAGTTCCAGTTGGTAAGCAACACCACAGTTAAAAATACCATGTTTTCAATGCAATTTGTGGAAAGTAATTGGAATTAAGCAGTGACCTATAGGTACAGCTTGCCATAAAGCGAAACATTTCACAGTTATTATGACTGGCGGATGCGCTATCTAAAATATCTTTTAACCCATGAATAATATACTATTCGCCCGCCATGGGCATGCGTGTTAAGGCGTTCGACTCGTCATCCGAGGGTCGCGGGTTCGAATCCGGCTCGCACCAAACATGCTCGTGGGGGATTTACAATGTGACGGTTAATTCGACTACTCGTTGGTAAAAGAGTAGCTCAAAACATAAACAAACAATGATATGCTATTACTAATACGTTTTGTCACGTGTGATCAATCAGATTGTTTGTTTGTTTGACAATTAGGTTTCTCCTTTAATTTATGATATTGAAAAATACTGTGCACAAGAATCTGTTACGGTTTCGATTATAATGTACAGTAACCTTTGACATTAACTTCTAAGAAATATTTTTCTTTAATTGGTTAAAGTATTTCGTTCACACATAGAACATTTGTATTTATTAATATCACAAGAAATGTTAGAACATTTTTCAATCCAACTAAGTATTATATATTTAATTAACCTATGTCTCCGGATTTACAACGCTAAAATTAGGGGTTCGATTCCCCTCGGTGGGCTGAGCAGACAGCCCTATGTGGCTTTGCTATAAGAAAAACACACACAAAAACACACGTTTAATTAACCAAAATTTTCCGTTGAACCAAAGAGTGGTTTTCTTTATCAAGTTATGATCATCATCATTCCAGCGAGATAACGATTGGTGAATATTACCTAAATGCGCTTCATATATCAGTCACGTTTGGACAACAAATAGTGTGGGTTTGTTCCACTAATAAGTACTCCTATCTCTCAGAACTTCATTTTACCTGTAACTAGGTTTTAACCTAAACCAAAATTTTAGTGCCATGCGTTAAGACTTGAATTTAAGGAAATAAATATCTCTAAACACTCAGAAAAAACAACAACAATAGCTTTTACAATGACAATATTGGATCATATGTCTCAAGAATTTGACTTTTTCTGACGTCAGTGCTGAGTACATGAGTGTATGTAAGTTGCTATTGAATTACTGTGTCTATAGCGGACATTGCCTTTAAAAAATTATGCATATCTGATTACTAATTTTACATTATTTCTTTAGGTTACACGATCTTAATACGTATTCGTAGAATATTCCAAATAAGTGGAATTGTTTTTACTATTTACACATAATGATGGAACACACCACGTCATTCGCTGCATCTTTGTTGTTATGATGCAGGGAGATTTTTCTGCTCTTACATGTGTAGGTGACTCTCTACTGGAAGTCGTTGTTGTTGTTTTGAATTAAGCACAAAGCTACACAATGGACTATCTGTGCTCTGCCCACCACGGGTATCGAAACCCGATTTTTAGCGTTGTAAGTCCACAGACATACCGCTGAGCCACTGGAAGTCTGTACTAAATTATTAAAGCCACACACACATGCTAAGAAGTATTATTTCACGAAAACTATAATTTGTTTTAAAAAGAAAATAATTAATTTCAAAGGTTTCATTAACATTTGATAACGAAAAGTCATCGTTAATACAAAATTCAAGCCCGGCATGACTAGGTGGGCTAAGGCGTTCGACTCGTAATCCGAGGGTCGTGGGTTCGAATCCCTGTCGCACGAAACATGTTCGCCCTTTCAGCCGTGAGGGCGTTATAATGTGACGGTCAATCCCACTATTCGTTTGTAAAAGAGTAGCCTAAGAGTTAGCGGTGGGTGGTGATGCCTTCCCTCTAGTCTTACACTACTAAATTAGGGACGACAAGCGCAGATAGCCCTCGAGTAGCTTTGCGCGAAATTCAAAAACAAACAAATACAAAATGCGAAAACTAGTTGCTAGAAAAATAACATTACTTGGTTGTATAGGTCTGTCTCTACAAGTTGATGTTTAAATAAATTTTGGAAAATCACCCATTCTTGTAGTTGGCTCAAAGACAAAGAACATGACATTAAAATTGCAATAAATACGATTTCAGGACTATTTAAATGAGATGTAGATATAATAATAAATAATCATATAAAAATTAATGTTAAAGCGAAAAAAACAACATTATTTTGAATCTTTTATCAATTAAATTTCAACACTAAACTTTACAAATCGTTACATTATTTCTTACAAACTTAAAAACGAGCTGAATCAGTAAAGTTATCGACAATTCATACTCTTAAAACCACCATCATAAAGTAGAAAATTACTTCATGTTTGTGATTTTAAAATCACAAGAAACAGCTAAATATTATATTGCTGTCACCTGTAAAAACCAGATCTAAAACTTCGTGTCATGTAACTAAGTTGTGCAGCAATGGCAGTTTGGTATAAATCAACGAGCATAACTAACATAGCGAATAGTCCTCAACACAAATAAATTATATAAATTACTAAAATAAATACATCTATATAAATTTTACTCTCAACAATTTACTTTCCTTTTTGAAATTACTTAATAACCACTGTAATCAACTTGTGACAGGGGTTTCGATATCAATGATTGGCAGAACGCGGATATCCCTTTGTGTAGCTTTGTGCTTAACTATAAATAAGCAGATTTTACCGATTTGTCTTCATATGGAATAGTGTGATCCATCTCGTGATACACGGGTGAACTGAAGCTAGTTGTAACTAGTTTTAAGTGATTGCAAATTGAAGTATCTAAGTATAACGTACATTATATATAAACGCTTGTAAGTAATTATTTGATATTAAATCAAGTCAGTTAGTTGTGCGAGTTCGAATCCCGTCATTGAACATACTCACCCTTTCAGCCGTTGAGGTGTTATTATGTCATGGTTAATCCTACTATTTTGTAGTAGGATTACTCACCCAAGAAATGGCGGTGAGTAGTGTTGACTAGTTGCCTTCCCTCTGGTCCATCGTTACTAAATTAAGGAGGATTAGCGAATATAATCCTCTTAGATATAGCTTTGCGGGAAATAAAAAACAAAAACTTTTCTGGAAAGGGGTTAAAAGAAAAAAGCGCGAGTCTTTTAATGTGTTTATCCCTAAGCCTACCCCAAGCTAATATTAAACGTTTTGAATATTTCCTTTCGTCCACGAATCTACGAACTGAAGTGAGAATCTATAAATAGTATGGAAACACTTCAGGGTATTACAAAATAAATCATGTAGTGTTTTCAGTTCAACCGAAACATTGATGTTTTTATTGTTTTTTTATTTAATTCTATGTAGAATCCAGTTTCAAGAAACAAAATGTGAGATAAACATCTATGGATAAGAAAAAAAAGTAAAATGAATGGTTTTCCATAATTTCACAGTTTTAGCCTGTTTTGGTTAGCCTAATCTAAGATTTTATGGGTCGTCTAATTTCATAATTTATAAACCAAGTAGAGAAGGCAAAATTGAATAAAGAAAAAACATAGGAAATAGAATCAGGGTAAGGAAAATGGAAAATTTAAAGGAAAAGAGAAGAAATGAGAAAAGGAAAACGAAGCCTTTATTTAACTGGTATTTTTACGTTCTGGTAAACATGTTAAAGATAGTGATTACTAAACAATGTAGATTTAAACTTAAATGTTAAGAAAAAGTCAACAACTAGTTTTCAGCATTTAATGATATTTGTTAGAAAGTTATGTTTCCATAGACTGTTAGTATTTCATGTAGACAATCATCAATAACGATATCATTATAAATTTGACATTTATAATACTTATATTTTGTTATCATTGTTTCCAGCCTATGATAACCTAAGCTCAACTATGAGTTAGGTTACTTGTTTATCATAACCAGATTCTAATTACTTAACAGTTTTCATTACGCATTTCGTCTGCTAACCTGCATCACTGTTCAGGTATTTCTAACAGGGATTGTTTTTGTTATGGCCGAGATTTGAACCTGGGTATTTGTAATTGAGGGGCTGTTATGCTATTTTGTCATCTGGGATTTTCTCGTCAATGTTGTAGGATAAAGTTGTTTTAAAGACGTGACTAATTACTTGGTCCTCTCATCTAAATATTTCGATTAAAACTGAAGAAATTAGATTTAATTTTGTAGGAGATATAATAAATATATCAAGTCTAAAGCTTCGGCATTAATATTATTTTCATGAACATTGTTATAAATGCTGAAACTAAGTGAGTTGTTTTGGTTTTAAATTTACTGAAATGTAAAATGTAAATATAAAATAACCAGTCAGTCCTAATTTTTCACAATATTTTGTTATTTCGCTATAGTTAAATCTTGTGTGTTAACTTGTAACGAAGGGGTAGAAGTTGGCTTCTTAAGACTATGTAACCATAGCTTAGGTTTAACAATTAATTAATAAATTCATCTATATTTTAAATATACATTTTAGCCCTTCATACTAAATAAACTACAAGCTATTGTTGTTGTTTTTTGAGTGAAAGGTCCGGAAAAAAGTTTATCTGAAGTACTTTAGTTTTTTTTATGCGAATTGAATAGAACCATAAAATTAAAGAGAGATAAATAAATCAGCAGTTAATACATATATATACACACACACGAAGAACAATATCTCGTTTTGTATGTATTTTGCTGCTTCCAACTGAATTATGGGTCATTGGTATTTGAAATAACACTGCACAGGGAAAGACATCAAGGCCATCAGTGGTGTTAGAAGTGTTGTCAGCGTGTTGAAGAATCTAAATAATGACTGATTCGCTGGTGTTTTAGTGATGATATTATGAAATGCCTTTTGCAATATTTTTTTGAAAGGTACGAGTTATAGAAACGCACATGATGAAAAATATAAATACAAATACAAACCTGTAAATGTCTTTTTGTGGTATATTTCACAATCAAAATAACAGAGATTATTACTTCTTTTTTTTCTACATTTTGATAGGTGATAATCATAATAAAATATTTTAGGCTTATATTTCCAATTTGCACCATATCCGGTTTGGAAATGTTCCAGTATATATGAAGTGTTAAGTATTGTTTGTTTTGAATTTCGCACAAAGCTAGTTGAGGGCTATCTGTGCTAGCCGTCCCTAATTTAGCAGTGTAAGACTAGAGGAAAGGTAGCTAGTCATCATCACCCACCGCCAACTCTTGGGCTACTCTTTTACCAACGAATAGTGGGATTGACCAGCACATTATAACGCCCCCACAGCTGAAAGGGCGAGCATGTTTGGCGCGAAGGTGATGCGAACCCGCGACCCTCAGATTACGAGTGGCATGCCTTAACACGCTTGGCCATGCTGGGTAAAGAATTACATAAAATGAAATAATTTTTATGTAATAATGACTTTCTTATTTTTGTTATTGATAGAATACTTTGTAATAATTTAAACAAGTGAAGTGTTATTACACCAAATATAACTAAAATATATAAGTATCCTGTAATTATCGGTTTACCTTATGTAGATAAATATTGTTCAATGTTAAAAAAACATTTAAAATTATTGTATGCACAAATACAGTTGAGAGGTGTGTGTTTAAACAATAATTGTTCCAGTTTTTCTTTTATTTCGAATTAAAGATTATTTTTTGTGTTTCATTTTGTAGTTAATAAATATATCTGTCCTCGCTGTCAGTCAGGCTACATTGGTTCTACTACAAGAAGCCTAATGAGGTGAGTGAAAGACCATGGTAATCTGAGGATCTCTGTTTAGCCTATTATACGAGAAAATGCCCTAAGAGAATGTGGCGTTGCCGTCCAATTGAATTTGTTTAAGATCACAGCGAGGATCATGTGGTAAACACAAACCTTCTCATTAAATAGTTTTTTCATGTAAAAAACCTGAGATCATCGTAAAAGGAGATGATAATAAACTACTTCTATTAGCACGTAAAAAAAAAGTTGTCTTTTATTTATCATTTTACTAAGAGGACAAACTAATTTAAACCACATCAACATATTAAAAAAGGAAGTTTGAAAAAAAACAGCTTAAAAATTGTAGAAGGCGGGAAAAAAACAAAACAAAACAGGATTCTGAGAGTTCACTCCGGTTTGGTTCACTCTGGTTTGGCTCTCCTTAAAACAAAACCGAATTGTCGTGGTTCAGATAAAAGTCAAAGTTTTAAGTCAAAATTTGATGAATGTTTGTAAGCAAAAAAAATATAATTTAATCTAAAAGTTAAATAAGCTGTTGCTAATATTTTTAAAAAGTAAACAAGGAAGTATAGGATACTTCTTTTTTATCGCATAATAGAACTATTAATATGCAATGTTTAACTGTCCAATCAAATTACATTTATTGTTGTGTGTTAATTCGTAATTTATTGAGTTGAATATGAAATTCAGCACATTTTCTATGAATTCTATGGATTGCAATGTAACGACAAAATTTGTTTAACGTTAGGTTTGTACAGCATGGTTTATCTTGAACAATAAATACTGCATTTTGTCAATTTTGATAGCAATATATTACGTTAGTTTTTACGGTTTACTAACTTAACCTAATTAAATATTTAATTAAACTTGCATTTATTCGTACTGTATACGAAAAGGTATTAACCCTTCTTTGGTACAGCGATAAGTCTGTGGATTTACAGCGTTAAAATCAGCGGTTCCGTTACCTTCGGTGGACCCATAGATAGCCCGATGTGACTTTGCTGTAAGAAAACACACGTTCCTTCAAAATACTTCGAAACTTTTTTTTTTATGCAAATAAACGAAACCGACATCGATACAATTTTCATGTTCGTCACTTTCACTCAGTTTTTTTTATTTATCACAGTTTGAATCTGAATAAAATGTTCGGTGGAATACAAAATTTAACTTCTTCCTTAAACTATCTTATTAAAACATTATCTAAGTGATAAATGGTTTTATCTATGTTTTCAGTCATTCCTGTTCATAACTCCTGATACTTTTTACATTTTTAAAACAAATAACCATTGTATAAAATATATTATTAGCTTCTGTCATATTTTAACGAAATCAATAACCATGTTTCTCAGGACGACTGGTGCGGGTATTAACAGTTTTACTGATAAAGCAGAGGACAACGTTTCGTCCTTTGTAAGTCATCTTAAGGTTAACAAAGAGAGAGTTTGCAAATGACAGTTGCCGAGCGCATGTCATAAGGACGAGGGTGTAAACGGGTACAGAATTGGAGGGGGCGTTGCAGTTAGATGTTAGGTTATTAATACCAGCAGTCCTGAGATACACTTTTTATTTCAAGTGGTTTTGTCGTCAACATAAAATCAATAAGCAGTTGAAATTTGAACGGGCCCGGCATGGCTAAGCGTGTTAAGGCGTTCGACTCGCAATCCGAGGGTCGTGGGCCCGAATCCCGGGCGCACCAAACATGCTCGCCCTTTCAGTCATAGGGGCGTTATAACGTGACAGTCAATCCCACTATCCGTTGGTAAAAGAGTAGCCCAAGAGTTGGCGGCGGGTGGTGATGACTAGCTGCCTTCCCTCTAGTCTTACAGTGCTGAAGTAGGAACGGCTAGCGCAGATAGCACTCGATTTGCTTTGCGCGAATTAAAAAAAAACAAACAAATTTGAACAGATTATTTAGTCTACTTTTTATTACAGTAAGCATAAGAAATTGAAACTTATATTTCACTTCTTTCTTTTAGTTATAAAATTAAAAATATTTCATTAGAACTAAACTTTCGTTTCCTAGTAACCAAAGCAAACAATTATTAACCAAGACAACATCACAGTTAGTAATATAAATATATTGTTTTCTAAACATCTGAAATTCCTTGGTGTTTAACTATACTTCAAAGAGTTTACATAAATTTCAATTGTCAGCTCATTTGTTCCGAAGAGAAACAAGCTAGTTTTGTAAATAATACAAACATTTGAACGTAAAAAAAGTGGACGTCATTATCTGTACCGGATACCGTTCGAGCTGCATGTTATAATGATACTAAATAAAACATAAAGTTAATAGTAATATGAATCTCGTATTACATCATACCATTACTTTATGGCTAAATACGGGTTTATCATTCAAAACCCAAATACAGTATTTTAAACTGTTTGTCATTTGTTGCCTGTGAAGGAACCCTTCGCTCAACAACTGATTTGTTCTGTTATTATTTTTGGTGGTTCAGTTCCATAAGAAAAGTCCACAATTCTACAAATATACAAAAAACTGTATGTCAGTTTATTATGAACACCTAGTTGTTTAGAGTTAATCATAAAGCTACGTAATGAAATACCTGTGCGCTGTTCACCACGGGTATAGAAACTCGGTTTTAGCAGTGCACGTCCGCAGATATACCACTGTACCACTGGGGGACAGTTTTTCATGGGAACACACGTTTTATATTGTAAAACACTTTATTTGGCGAAGCAGAAAATCTAATAGTAATATTTTAGTAATAATACATCACACTATGATTGACAGTAATTTAAGTAACATCATTTTTGCTATTTTATTAAGAGTTTCTAATATGAAACTCTTCGCTTAAAATCAGAAGAAACAACGAGTTTCAATACGACTTCAAAATTGTCTTCTTCATCACAGAAATGAACAGATACAATTTATTTTTCTACTGTAGCTATGTATCAAATAGTTAATTATTGATTACGAAAAACCCACTCGAAAAGGTACTGGATCTTTTTCCTAGCAAGAATGAAGTGCAAGATGATAGCTACCAAGTATTATATGGTATTGCGCACATAATATCAACTAGAAGGCAACTAAAACATAAAAGTGTTTTGACTATCTATGTTATATATTGTTAAGATAACAATATATAAAAGCGTTTTGACTATCTATGTTATATATTGTTAAGATAACAATATATAAAAGTGTTTTGACTATCTATGTTATACATTGTTAAGATAACAATATATAAGCGTTTTCACTATCTATGTTATATATTGTTAAGATAACAATATATAAAAGTGTTTTGACTATCTATGTTATATATTGTTAAAATAACAATATATAAAAGCGTTTTGACTATCTATGTTATATATTGTTAAGATAATAATATATAAAAGCGTTTTGACGATCTATGTTATATATTGTTAAAATAACAATATATAAAAGCGTTTTGACTATCTATGTTATATATTGTTAAGATAACAATATATAAAAGTGTTTTGACTATCTATGTTATATATTGTTAAGATAACAATGAGATTTATACATGGAATAATATTTACCTGAGGAAAAGTAAAATATTGTCTTCTAAAAAGTTAATCTTAGTTCTTAACAGAAGGTTTAATACATTTGAGTTTATTACTACTACTACTAGTTCTGCGCAGTTAAAGGTATGAATACAATTATAATTATTTAGGATTATGAGTTTAAGGTTTAAAATATATAAATAACATCAAAATACACACTTGCGAAAAAAAAGAAAGACAAGCATTTACTCCCGATAATTCGATAATTTGTTTTTTCAAATTTTCGTTGTTACTTGTTTGACTGTCATTAAAGATACAAAATTCGAAGACTGTAAGTACACAACACATTATTGATGATGAGAAACCCACTTGAAATAAAAATGTATCTCAGAACGGCTGGTATGGATATCAACACTTTTACTGATAAGGAGAGAACAACGTTTTGACCCTTCCTGAAGATCACCTAAGAAAGTCAAAACGTTGTTCTCTCCTTATCAGTAAAAGTGTTGATATCCATACCAGCCGTTCTGAGACACAAATAGTTAATGATACCACAGTCCTGCGATGGTTTTATTGTCTTGAAACTTTTACATGTTCAAAAGTAATTCCTGTATTCTGAATTCATAAATTATATCCACTTTTTTATGTCACGTGCATATTTTTCACAAAACGACATACGTACTTTTCCATCAATGAAATATTTTCATTGAAATCGAGTCACATTTGCTTATGCTTAAAATAATGACAATCACTGATTTCTGTAGACCAATCGCGATGTGAAGTCTTATCGATCGTTCTAGAACCCAAACATATCAAACATAATACTAACACAAAATGTTTATTATAGTTAACAAATCAATAATTCGATCTAATTAAGAGTTTTTCATCCCGTTTTCTAAAAAAATCGCTTACGTGATAAAAAACGGATACTATTTTCGAAATCTGTGTAGCTGAATTATGAAAACTTATTTATTAAAATCAAAACAATTGCTATGAAGTTCGCAGAACTGTGAATTATAAAATCTCAAGTAATGATGCGTTTCATACATTCTTACAATCATTCACAACATACACTTTAAATATATTACTTGTAAAGCTTGCTACATACACGTGAAGTCATTGTACATTTTTCTATTGGACAGGGCTATAAACTTAAGAAAGCTATTGTATTAGCTAACAACAATAAATGTTTCTAAAACATTTCGGTATTTTAGTTTGGAATAAAACGTAATTTGCATTTGTTTTAAATGTAGCTAGCAGAGAGTGAGTGCACTTTTTAGTTAGGAAACTTACTCACAATCTGATTATCTGACGCTCAGACAACTTGATAAAATACAAATATTATATTCAAAATACTTGACCTAATGTTATTGAAAAGGTGAAATAACTCAATCGTTCTGATACCCGTAAAGAACTGATTTCAAGTTACTTATGCATACATAACGTAATTTCAGTGAACGTATGCTATATACTAAAGTAATGCTGAATTTATAAGTAATTTTTTCTAAGTTTTTATACGTGATTGTTTTACAACACAAACTAAACGTGAGAAGTCTATATATAATAAAAGAAACACTTTAAGATATAATAATGAGTTTTCGTTGTCATATAAAATGTATAAAGGTATATTCAAACATTAACATTTAATGAGTTTCAATGAGTACAACACTACTAATTACTAATATCGAACTTGGATTATTTTCTTCAAAGTTTACATTTGAAATATACTTTTATAACATGCTTCTCTTCTTAAAATAAAAACAAACTCTTACCCAAATTACATAACATTCTACTTAAAATGCAAAATCCTGCAGCACTTGATTTTAAATTATCCAATGCTGTTTTCCCCTCGTTTATTCACAGAATAAGATGATCAGTTAGTTACAACACAGCACTGCTTGAAGAGTGAATCAGATTATATATGATATTGATTTTTTTCATTCCAAGATATATCTTGTAAACATTCCCTCTGAACAGCTGTCATTTCCACTACTAGTCATCAAGAGTGAATGACAGTTAAAGCTTCAAACACCGCTAGCCTAAAAGCATTCTACCGTAGTTCTTCCCGTTGTGTTCCCTTTAGAAAAGACGGAATGATTGGTATCTAACAAACAAAAAGCTCATCGCTTCCACTGTATGGATGTACTTCCTGAGTTTAGTGTCTTCTTTTCTCCTAGACATGAACCACGTTACTAACCCCATTCTGGCCCTTCTTTGAGTGGCTACAATATCCGATTCTTTCTTACTTTGTGTGACTATTAGTAATTGTTTGTACCAAATAGTTAATAAACAAATCAGAGAATCAAAACACTGTAAGTCGAAGCAAAGTGTTCTAAAACCACATGAGTTAGTTGACAGTCTAGTTTTCGGATTGACATTTGGATCATATCTTATAACTATATTTATTGTTGAATGAATGCTTGCTATTGTTAGCCGTAAAAACAAAACTACCTAAACGTTATCTATGCTTTACTCACCGTAGGTATCTAATTCAGATTTTTAGCGTTATAAGCCTAGAGATTTATCACGGATCCACCCAGTGTTTGGTGTTAATCTAAAACAGAACTCACTTAGTACACTTACATTGCATTTACACTTTTTCATTGATGTTTCAAATATAACTTTTGTCTGGCTATACATGTAATATCAATAATCTCAAAAACAAGAGTTCTTATCTTACTCTGTTAAAATATTATATAAAAAACTATGCTCACCCCCTACTTGTATTCTGATTGAAATTTACATAATAAAGTAAAAACGTTTTTATTTAAATTCGTGACTGATTTAATTTTTAGCTAAAATTAATATAATATTTCTCGATATAAAATCTTCTACTTTTATATACTTACAGTATATATATGTAAGTACATATCCTTACTTATATAATAAACAGTATTACGTTTTTGATAGGATTACTTAATTTACATAATGAAGTTTAACTTTTACTTTATATTGCTACATAGTAGTGGCTGATACACATCAGTTCCAGTGCTTGTTTCTACTACTACTCGACCCTGTGCATGATATGAATCAGATTTCTCCTCTTTAACTGACCAATATACAAAACTTTCAGACATATTAAGCTCTTTTGTCAGCACCAGCCCAAGATTTACTAGTTTAAAATATCTGGAACAGTGACATACATTGTTTGTTTTTTTATTCTATTTTTGTTGTCAGGGCGTTGATATGAAACATTATCTTAAACAATTTCTTTTTCAGTATCCAAACAGTCCACAACTGAGGAAATAATCCCTCTCTAACTTTCGGAACACTTTCTGTATGAATCATAGTGACTCAGTGTTGCTGTTACGATGATATTAGGTCTTGATATTCCTGAAAACGCAATGTTATCCAGTGTGGTCGCACAATGACTTCTGGTTGTATTTGCAGAAGCGGAACTTTAAAATGAATATGCCTTTTTAAATCGTAACTTCTTGAAATTACTATGCACGAGAGTGTTTGTTTGTTTGTTTTTAAATTTTGCACAAAGCTACTCGAGGGCTATCTGTGCTAGCCGTCCCTAATTTAGCAGTGTAAGACTATAGGGAAGGCAGCTAGTCATCACCACCCACCGCCAACTCTTGGACTACTCTTTTACCAACGAATAGAGGGATTGACCGTTTTGTTATAAAGCTCCCACAACTGAAAAGGCGAGCAAGTTTGGTGCGTCCGGGAGTCGAACACGCGACCCTCAGATTATGAGTCGCACGTCGCCTTAACCCACCTGGCCATTCCGGGCCTGCACGAGGGTGAGTCGTTGTACCTTAAACTGTTGGATTTCTTCTATCTAGGAACTTGTTTCCTACTGTCTCATAAAAACATATGGACATAGAAACGACTTCTGTAATAGAAGAAACGCCCCTGACACAAAGAAGTGCTACAAAGACTTACATGGAAGGTTTTCAGTGAAGGTAACAGTGAAAGAAAAATACAAATATAAATGTAGGTTAAGCTGTTATATAACATTTTTGTGATGCATTAAAAACGGAGAATGATTAAAAATTGTGTTAAATACACGTTTTAAAAAAGTTATTAAAAATTACTTGCACGCCTAGGTGAATCAAACAAAAACATTAATTTCCAAAAGTTTTGGAACGAAATTATATTTTTTAGAAATTAAAATCAAAACAAATATTTTCTGAAACGTGTATGTTTTCTAATAGCAAAGCCATATTGGGCTATCTTCTGAGTTCACCGAGGGGAATCAAATGATTTTAGCGTTGTAAATCTGTAGACTTACCGCTGTATCAGCAGGTGACTTTCTGAAACGTGCTAAAAATAAAAAAACTACATTGTCATGTCAAACAATTACCCATAGAGAAACGGTGAGTCTAAATAAGAAGGATGTTATGTAATTCATAGCTAAGTACATCCTGTTTATATAGAAAGTTAACTAAGTAATTCTAAAGTGTTTTGAGGTTTGAAAACATACCTGTATATACTTGAATAAAAATATGAATCCATTTCCATTGTTATAAAGTTGTAGTAGTAATTTGGCACCTCTATACTGATGCAATTTTCCCCAGTTGATATAATATATTAAGTACGTAATACGTACCTTATTAAAGCAAGTTAATGTGCTTTAAAATAAATTTTCTCTCAACTTTTAGCAAATTTATTTAATTCAAATATATTTAAATCAGATTACAAATATCTTTTTTTGTGGTCAAGAAGTAAAATGTATGAAACACACTAGTGTTAGAACTAAGATAAACCTTTGTCATGTAAATTATAAGTTATTTCTTGTCTTGTTTATAACAGAAATTATAAACTCTCATCTCATGATATTTGTATTCTGGGCAAAAATCTGAATGGTAATTAAAGTTCTAACAGTAATTCTTGAAGTTTTATTACAATATTATGACTTAAGGAGCAGCGTCGTACTTCCACAAACAAACTTAGGTGTAGATGAAATAACAATATTATTTAACACTAGAATGTTAATAGTCAAATTTATTGTGTTAAGTTTGTAATAAACAAAAACAAATTAAGTGAAAAGGTAAAATATAAAGGTTTTGTTTCTAGTTTATAATTAATCTAAATGATATCAACGAAGGTAACAAACGTAAATTTACTAATATGGGCAGACTGGCTTATTAGGGGATAAATATTTCTTGTACAAATCTTATCAATGCTATAAATCTAATTACCAGTTTAGCCGCCAATTTTGATTTCATTTCTTTAAATTTTGCACTCAATCCTTTCCTGGCTGTACCTTACTTTCACAACTAAGTTTTTTCATTAAATTTTTGTTAGGTTTTTGAATTTCGCGCGAACCTACAAGAGAGCTATCTGCACTAGTAGTCTCTAACATAACAGTATAAGACTAGAGGGTGGACACCTAGTAATCCCTACCCACCATCAATTCTTGGGCTACTTTTTTACCAACGAATAGCTGGATTGACTGTCAAATATAACGCCCCCACGACTGTAAGGGCGAGCTTGTTTGTTGTAACGCGGTATTCGAACCCGCAACCCTCATATTAAGAATCAGTCGTCCTGACTACTTGGTTATGATTTAACATATATGTAGGTATATATATATATGTGTGTGTTGATTGACAATATTCATGAAGTCAACTAATCTGTCACATTTTAGTGATGAATTCGTTTTTGTTCCAAATACCTAAGTAATTAAATAATAGAGAATTTAGATTTCATGGTATATTTATTTATAGTACAAACTTTTAAATTATACAAAACTCACCTCGAAAGTAAAAAACAGGTGTAAAATTACAACCCTAGCAATGGGTCATATTTTACAGGTGGGTCATATTCAACAGGTGGGATTCTACTAAACTTTATAAATTAGAACTTAAGTTGATTGATTAAAGAATTCCCAAGGAACGAGCCCACCAGTGACACAGCAGTATGTACGCGGACTCAAACTGCTAGAAACCGGGTTTCGATACCCGTGATGGGCAGAGCACAGATGGCTCACTGTGCGGTTTTGTGCATAGCTTTGACAAAAAAAACAACAACAACTGTAAATCCAAGGAACGGAGCATCAAACAGAAAGGTGGACATTAACAATTTAACACGATCTACTGAATTTATCTTTTTAAAATGTAATCTGTCCCTTTAATATTACAGAAAGTCCGGCATGGCCAAGTGGGTTAAGGTGTTCGACTCGTAGTCTGAGGGTCGCGGGTTCGAATCTCCATCACACTAAACATGCTTGCCCTTTCAGCTGTGGAGTTGTTATAATGTGACGGTCAATCCCACTATTCGTTGGTAAAAGAGTAGGCCAAGAGTTGGCGGTGGGTGGTGATGACTAGCTGCCTTCCCTTTAGTCTTACACTTCTAAATTAGGGATGGCTAGCGCAGATAGCCCTCGTATAGCTTTGTGTGAAATAAAAAAATAAAATTAATACTACAGAAAACAATACTTGCTTTAAAAGTACAGAGGGAACTTATGTATGAAACACTACAGTATTTAAGTTTACTGATTTCGAAAGGAAAAGCAATAAGTAATCACAGTAAACATAGATTCAGGAAATGTTAAGCAGATAATAAAAATAGAAAAAAAAATAAAGCAAAAGAAAATAGCGAACAAAAGTGAATAAAAACTTACTGCATACAAATCTCAGAAATGTATTGTTTGTGTTTTACCTAAACTAGCTTTTCCTTTATTCTATAAATAGAATCTCTCTGGTTGTTGAAACTAGAGAAATCATATCTGGATGGTAGAAATATTAAAGTAGAAATAATGATAATCTTCTGCTTTAAAGGATCAGGCGAATGTCTCTTTTTTTTGTGTGGTCTTTCACAATCCTAGATTATCTATGTCAATCCTTATTTCCATTATACGTATTTAAAGGATTCAAATTCTTAATTCATGAGGGAAACAGAGTCAGTTAGTTATAATCCATGTTGAACAATCACTATAATACGTAACATTCATGTAAGTTAGAGGATTATCGAAAGTTGAAGATGTTTTACAAGGAAAAAAGTTTCTTTATTCGTTTGTAGCTAACAACAAGGCGGCTATACAACGGAATATTTGTGTCCTACTCACTACTGGTATCCAAACCTGGCTTCTGGAGACATACTGTTGTGATAATGGGGGACAGGCCAACAAGAAATTGCAAACAGAGTACTTGGGTTCACATCTGGAAAATATTCAGGTTAAATATATCTAAATAAATATAAATATTCTTTACTAGGTATCGACGTGTTACATTAACAGTTCTTTCAACTGCAACAACTCTACCTTTCTAATGTCAGAGTTTCCTAGGCTAGAACCTTAAAATTAAGAGTTAAAGACCGATATACAAATTTAGTTGTCCTGTTTTAAATACCTTCGTAGATTATACACATTATGCATGACACTAAAACACGTGAGGAATTACAATTTAAAATATAGTATCCAACATCCAATGAAACTAAATGTGGTAAATAAATCAAACAAAATCAAAACAAGTTACAACTATATAAATTGCATTTCAGTTAATAAAACTGACAATATTGAATACTGAATTAAAACAAAACTGTGTATATAAAACTTAAATACGAAATAGTGAGATATAAAAAAATTTAAAATAATTATAAAATGATATAACCAAAAACCAGTCATGGTAGGCTATCAAACTTAATGTGATTTTTATTCAAATAAAATGTAGCTGAATACAATACCAAACTGAATTTAGAATAAAAAACGATCTGTGAAACATTATGTTAGATACAAACCAGACTTGTAATTAACTAAAGCGGAAAGCTAAACAAATTCATACTACAAAATTGATAATGCGAACTAATTTTAAACTTACATTATGTATTAAAAATAAAATACTATTCAGTATGGTGTGTAAATAATCACAAAGTTTCACAATATGTTATCTGTGCTCTACCCATCATGCAGGTTTACCATTATGCTACTAGGGGGAGATTAAATAGTTTGTTTATTTGTTTTTGAATTTTGCACAAAGCTACACAAAGGCTATCTGCGCTAGCCGTCCCTAATTTAGCAGTGTAAGACCAGAAAGAAGGCAGTTAGTCATCACCACCAACCGCTAACTCTTGAGCTACTTTTTTACCAACAAATAGTGAGATTGACCGTCACATCACCGCAGATGAAAGGACCAGCATGTTTAGTTCGACCGGTATTCGAACCCGCGACCCTTAGATTACAAGTCGAACGCCTTAACCCACCTGGCCATGCCGAGCCCGGAAGATTAAATAGAAACCAAGAAAACATGCATGGAAAACCCAAATACAAAATGAAAATAATTGCTAATAAAAATCATAGAATAATCTCAGGAAAACATTTTTAAAATGTTAGAAAAATAAGAAAAAATTAAATAAAGTTGTAAAATGAATGAATCAAACATTACTAAATGGAAACTGAAAACATTAATTTCAAATACGAAAATGAAAATAGAATTACTTGTAAATACACATACAGTATTTACGACACAACACTTTGAGATAAGCTGTCAAGAGAACTACCAAAGAACTCACTCTTAAGCACGTTATCCTGTCTAAAATGGTGGCTCTCCCCAACAAGCCAGTTCCTTACTGTTATTTGAGAAATGTTTGTATTTGATTGTTTACTGGCTAATTAGATAATAACATATTTAATGCACGAGCATGTGATTTATAATAACAATTTTGTTGCACATAAAATGAGTAAATGTTCTCTGTAGTTAAAATTTCTTGAAGTGGTAGCTGTGGTACACTACCGAGATCCATCATGAAAAACACTGACTCCCATCTCAAAGTACAGTACAGAAATAGGGGTTTTCACATAAGTGAAAAGTTAGAGACGACGCAGTTAGTTCTCTTGATTAAAGATCTTAGCTTCATGCAGCTAAAATTATAATTGACAACTTTGAGTTAATTCAACCTGTCAAAGGTAAGGAGCTAAGCAAATAATCTAAAATTATGTGTCCTGATAAGAAATGGAAACTTTGCACAGAAATGTGGCAAATATTATATTAATAATAGTGAATGCATTCACTCTAATATAATAAGAATACACTTGTCTCAAGTGGATGTCGATTCACTTGTTTCCTATGGGATAGTGCATAGAACTATCACTGTTAACTTACGATCAAAGCAACATACTTACATATATCGAAATTAGAGATACTTACCTAATAATGGGCATAGTTAACTACGTCTTGCCAGTTTCAACGTCGATAAATATCGTAGGTATTTGATAGTTTAGTTTTTCCTGTGTTTTCAATAACTAGATATTTCTCTCTTAGTCAAATTAAGTCTTATGTTGTAACTATATTACTTGTAAACACTACAATGCATTGTTTTATTATTTGGACACTGTCTTTGGTAAAGATATTTTCGGCCGTAAACCACGAAATATCACACGAGGTTTGACCAGTCCAGGAGACCTAAGCTAGTCTCTAGATCCGCACACTAGCACTAATACTACAAGAGAATCATGATAATATAAATAAAAGACAATATATTAAAACTGTTAAGTCCACTGTGGTAAAAGTGTTCCTTTTATTAGGGTGAAGTCCATGTATGTTCTACCACATCATGGTGAAAAGTATAATTGACTCTGTGAGCTTAGTGGATTTTAGTTAGTTTCAATTTCATAAATTAAGTCAAACTTTAGAATAATTTTATAATAATAATAAGAAGAAGAAAAACGAGTAAAAGTTAGTGATAAGAGATATAACAACCAATAATGTTAATGAAAGTAGCCTTAAAAATAAATAACGTATAACTAATTTCCACTGTTACTTGAAAAGAAATATTACTCTCCACCCCAAAATTATACTAAGATTGAGACAGATACCTATTATATAAGACAGTCTTCAGAAACTCGTGTCACTGTCTGTCATTCCATTATAATATACTAAGTAAAAAATCAAAGTTTAAGCATGATAGGTTGAAGAGGTCGCAATATTCGATAAAACTACGAATCCAATATTTGACAGTAAAAACGTTACTAGATGTTTCTCAAAAATGAATAAAGATATATGCAAAATGATTGAGGAGAATCCTCGTTTTTTGAGAAAAAGTAAAGTGTTTATTAGATATGTTCAAGTAATCGTTTAATGTTCAACACATTCTAATACATCAAATAAGTGGTAAAACAGCGTATTTATGTTTGGAATATTTAGTCCAGAATTGGAAAATTTATAACTTCAAAATTAAAAGTGCCTCTTTTATTGAGTGGATGTTTATTTGTGTTTTTCTTGTAGCAAAGCCACATAGGGCTATCTGCTGAGGTCACAGAGGGGAATTGAACTCCTGATTTTACCGTTGTAAATCCGTGTACTTACCGCTGTACAAGCTGAGGGCGTTTTATGTAGAGCTTGAACATAAATTTTTAGCTTAAAGAAGTTGATATTCAAACTCAGCTATTGTGCTTTAATATTATTAAAATGATTTTTTTTCCAGAGTAATTTCAAGGACCTAGGTAAAAAGATGTTATTAATGTACCTATAACGCGAATAATTTGCAAAGCTTTACTATGAATACATAAATATTACTGTATATTTTGGCGTATAATATGTTAAATTTCTCACTTTTTAATTTTTCATTCATATACAATGGAATATAAGATAAGGATATATCAAGTACAGTACCACTGTGCTATATACGGAAGACACATGGCGGGGAATGTGCAGAAATTTGAAGATAGCAAAACAATTAGCACAGAACTCAGAATATGAAACATAAATATAAGAAACTGGAATTATTTTATTTTATTTCTATTCATGCGAGTTATTTTTATAATTTATATGCGTAACAAAGATTGACAAGGGTTGAGAGGCCGCGGGCATGTCGTTGTTTGGTTGATTGAGCATGCTTCATTAAGTGAATGATGTGCTATTCTTTACGGGTGAAATAACTCGCATTTCTTTTATGAAACTGAGAAATTTTGATTGTTAATCTTCAGGAAAGTCTATATATATATATATATACAGATGCGGTGCTTTAGGGCACTATTTCGCACAAAGTTCACACATTCCACTACAATTTTTAATACTTTTGCCAGTTTTGAAGGCAAGGCTTTTGTTGTCAACGCATGCCTGTGCAGAACACAGTGCGTTACCATGATGTGTGGTGCATCGGCTTTCACCAGCGCGCCAAAACCAGAGTTTCGTCCCAGCATGATTGGAGCTCCGTCCAAACAAACTGCAAAAACCATATCCCACGAAAGATTGTTGTCTCTGAAGAAGTCATCCACAAGTTTCTTCACGTCGGCTGCCTTAGTTGTTGCTGTAAGAGACTTATCAAATAAAAAATATTCTTTTATCTCGTCGTTCTTCACATAGCACATGAATACAACAAGATGACTTAGATTGGAAACGTCGGTGGTCTCGTCGAGTTGAAGGCTGAACTTTGCTGGGCTTGAAATCAGATCTGCAACTACTTAAGCCAAGATGTCATCGCTCATGTCATCTATTCTGCTGGTGGTGGTGTCATTTGAAAGAGGAATTCGGGATAACTTATTTTCAGCAGCTTTTCTCAGCATGATATTCACCATCTTCAACGCAGCTGGTTTTACGAGTGCTTCACCAATGGTGTGTGGTTTACCCTGCTTTGTGATCAAGTACGTAACTTCGTACGATGCTGTGAGGATCGGTTTGTCGATAGGTACAAAGCCGAGAACAGGTAAAGTAGCCTTTTCATCAAATCTGGCTCTCTTTACCTTGAATTCAGCAAGCGTTGTGTTCTTGTATTTCCCATCTCCATGCAGCTTTAGGGAGCGTTCTCTTAGTTTTGCCGGTGCTAGACTAGAATTTCACAACTTGGCATTGCAAATCATGCATCGAGGACGCTGACTCCCATCATGTTCCGTTATACACGTGAATCCATATTGTACGTGTTAATCCAACCACTTTCTGTTTTTGCTCGACATAGTTAGTATGAAGGGATTGAAAGATTAGGAAAAAATCACAAATGACGCACGATTACTACAGTCACAAGTCGACTGCTAAGCGCACGAAGTTCCCTGTAGCACAGATATTAAGGCCAAGTGATGTGACGTGATCAGCCGCAGTCAATGTTGGTCAAGTGGAGCATGACCTCACGAATCATATGAGTGGGGTGAACGGAACGGACACACACACAGTGTATGTGTCTTGACCTCCGTCTAACCCCTAAGACTGACTCACCGAACCCCTGGGGTTCGATTGAATCCAGGTTAAGAACCACTGCCTGAGACTATGGGAGAGAGGGTAGATACGATGATGTAATAGTTTCACAAAGTTGATACAATGGAAGTTGTCCAGAAAGTGTGTTTTTAGTTTCATGAAGAGGTAGGATTGGTTATCTCATCATAGAGTGTTTTACAATTTCTGAACATGTTATCAATATTTAGATTTCATTATGTTCAAAAAATTACAAGTGAAACTTATACAATGACCATCAACTTTTATTATTACTTTTAGTTATAATTAGTGATAAATCTCAAATGTAACAGATTTTGAACAAATACACTGCAAGCCTAGTTAAAGATCAAAGGTTAAATAATTATTATATTGACCTTTTCTGATAAACGTGAGGTATAAAACAAATAAACGTTTAAGGAACTTATTAAAACGTATACCAGACTCAGTGTTGTATTTATCTAGACGTACTTCAAACTCATATGGAACTAAAGTGTTAACAAAGTTTGTCTCAATAAGTATGATATATAAAAATTAAACCACCAGACAATAGACTAATGTTGTGTTTTTAATATTAGACATCAGAAACTTTTTAATTAGCTACACGAGGGCTATCTGCGCTAGCCGTCCCTAATGTAGTAGTGTAAGATTAGAGGGAAGGAAGCTAGTCATTGTCACCAACCGCCAACTCTTAGGCTACTCTTTTACCAACGAATAGTGGGATTGACCGTAACATTATAACGCCCCCACGGCTGAAAGGGCGAACATGTTTGGTGCGACCGGGATTTGAACCCGCGACCCTCGGATTACGAGTCGAACGCCTTAACCCACGTGGCCATGCTGGGCTTGTCGTTAGTATGCAAGTGACCAATGAACAAAGGTTAAATCATTGCTCAATTCTCGGACAGTTCCTGTATTCTGGATTATATATGCGTGTAAAATTAATGTACAAACATACTTAGTCATGGGTTATGAGTGTTACATTAATTTTGTTTGTGAAGGTGAATTTTATTTATTTTATTGAACATTTAGATATTCCCCATATTTACATTTTATATATTTTCCTTAGTGAAACATCCTTTGCTTTTGGTGTATTTGAGTTTTCAGGTATGTTTAAAGAAATAAAAGACTTTGTTCGTATGTGTTTTAGTAATTTTGTTAAATGTTCATTGTTTCGTCTTATTTTTCTTAAAATCTGTTACATTTGAGATTTAACAAACTAAAAAAAAAAGAATAACAAAATCCGACGTTCTTGCATAAGTGTTACTGTAACAGTGTTTCAAATTCCATATTAAAATTTCTTGTGATTAATTTAGCATTTGTTTACACAAAATGTTACAAACATGAAAAATATAAACTATAACGAAAGTAGGAATGTAAATATAACATACAAAAGTTACATGAAACTAATTCAATGTTTTATATAAACTAATATGTTTATAATAAACTGGTATATTTTGAAGTTTTATTAATAAATGTAACACTTGACAAGACTTTACTTAGATTGATCATATAATAATAGATTACGGTGAAACAAGTCAATTTCAAGCTGTAGGTTAGGTGAGGGTCTGGATCTAATATTCAGTACGACGAAGACAGCCAATTTAGTTATGTATTTTAAGTGCATGATATGTTTTATACAGTTTTAAAGGAAAGAAAGTTTGATCATATTGTCTCAAATCACTATGAGGAATGCCCCAGATAAACACATTTGTTATTAGCGTGAATAATCAGTTCATGGAATCTATAAAGAATACAAAAATGTTATGCTAACTGAAATGAGCATGTTCTGTTAATTATTGAGAGAAATCGAACATCGTGACTACACACTTAGTATTTTGTATCACTACGTAAAGATAAAGAACCAACAAAACGCAAACTAACGTGGCAGGGGTTTAGTTTAGAGAGAGAGAAATCGTAAGAGTTCTCTCTCCAACTGGGATGTTCAGGAACGCTGTGGTTCCTCTTCGTCCCCTTTCGTGGAAGTTTATTGGATTTAGTTGTTTTTTTTTTTTTTTATTTTATTTTTTCTTTTAAATAATTTTTAGACTTTTTTTTGGGTGAAGGAGGTCACTCTTAATGTTATCCATGACCGAGACAAAGGCAGCATCGGAGAAAATGGCCAGGTCCCGTCCCGAAAGGCAGATGTCAAAGTAAATATGAACACGAACACAACCGACCCGAATCAGGGCCTGGCAATAAAGTTGCCTGGGCTGGGATCTGAAAATCCAATGCCTAAGTTTTTGCTGTGGGGGAAACGTTGACTGACTTTTAAATTTAGTGAAATACGAAGGCTTGTCATCTCTAGTTAACTTAAAGTATGGTGGGCATTTTCAATCTACTAATTGAAGTTATGTAAAGAAAATATGATTATGTAGTGTTTGAACAATTTATTTTTAATATTAAGTATTAGATTTTACTGATGAATGTATAAGCATAAATTGTGAAGTATACTAGGTATTATGATTAACTTTTTCAACTTTGTTTTCATAAAATTTTCTTTAGTATCATATTGAACTTTGAATTATAACATCCCCACTTTTCTTAATAAAAGGTTGGTTACTGTCATCTGCGAGCCGTTGTTGTTGTTGTTTTTAATTAAGCACAAAGCTACACAATGGGTTATCTATACTCTGCCCATCAAAAGCAACATTCTTATGCAGGTAACAAAGGTATTTTGTATATGTTTTGAAAGATACGTGGATTTTAAATCATTCACCTAATGTTCAAATGGAAGAAACGTACAGACAGTAAGATTTTCTGCAATGGTAATCTTTAACCTTTAGTGGTAACAAATAAAATTAGCATGAGATTTAATATAAGTTTCCTTTAGCGAGAAGTAGATGTTATATATTAATTATTAAACAAAAAAGGTTCTATGTGTAAAACGTCAAGAAATCGAAAAGTGTGATAAGATATGCAAGCGGAAACAACAACAAATACAATAAGAGTACATTAACTTATAAAAACACAATCAACTCTCTCATTCGATATTTATGAAAGTAGTAAATGCAATTAAAACTTTTCAGCAATATGTTACTAACGTTATCCTCCTATACAAACACAAGTGATATATAAAACTATAAACATATGTTCGAACAGGTTGAAATCTGTACGTTCTCCTATGGAAGTACAGTAACACCATCCGCTATTGCAAAATACACACACACACACACACACACATTCGTTTAGTATGATCATTCGCCCACAGAACGCGGGTTATACCGTTTGTTTAGTAACACCATTCGCCTGTAGAACATTTGTAATGCAATCAACCTTGTAATACCATCCACCTCTGTAAAACGTACAAAAATAAATGAAATAAAATAACATGCGTAAAATGATATATTTTTTTAAAAACAATAAAAAATCGTAGTTATATGTCAAGAGAAACAGTATATTTAAATTATAAAACCAAACAAGTGAGGCTGTAAGCCTGTATCTTAAATTACTCACGCATTTAGAAATTTCAATAAACGTCCTTATGACAACGATAATTTTAACAGCTGCGAAAACTATAATGCAGAAATGACATGGTCGTGTAAATATCTATATATGTGACCGCAATAATAAATACAATAGTGCCGTTTGTTGAGCTAAAATTCAAGATCTCAATGCGAAGTGTGGTATTTGAAACTTATGAGACGTGGCGCCATCTATCAGAGGCATAACAAACAAAAGTTTATCCTGGGTATTAAAGATTCAGACTCTATGAAAAATAACTATGGTACGTGCAACAAACATTTTTTTATAATAGAACCAAACTTTAATTAACAGTACTTTCCTTACAACAAGAAAACGACTTTCACTAAGACTATACGTGATGTTTAATTACATCTTTGTTAACGTAATTTTTAAATATAGTGCTGAGAAAACGGAGCTATCAAAAGTTATTTTTTTAATAAATAGCAGTGCTGTTCAAGATTGAATTACATAACAGTTTATGTCAGTAAAGTTTATGAAAATGTTTCGCTCTCTACATTGAATCATTTTTACGCACTAAGTGGTGTAGAACTGATGAGTACGATCCGAACATTTTTAGAAAATATTCACTTTTTTTACAATTTTTTAGGAATGAGTTAGGAACACTACATTCACTAATTATTAGCACAAACGTCTGTTTATGCGAAGGCCTTTCTGCTACTAAGAAATATACATATTAAATTTTAAAAACACAATCAGCTGTCTCGTTTAATATTTATAAAAACAAAACATTAGGTGTGATACAACTTTCCAACAGTAACTTAAATCTGTTAGCGACACATTCGCCTATATATATATATACATGTAATAATGTTAAAAGTATAGATATAAAGATAAGTTGAGAGAAGTTGAAATCTGTGTGTAGTCCGACAGAAGTATAGTAGCATTTTCCACTTATAGAAACAACACTCGCCTTTGAAAAACATGTATATGACAAAACTATAAATACACGATGAGACAAGTTGAAATATGTTCTGTCTCCCTTGTAAACACCATCTCCTTAGACCCTTAGCGTGTTGTAAATCCCACCTAAATCCCTGCAGTAGTCCATAAAAGGTAAAAGGTGATTACATTTTCGATCAGCCCTGACTGTAACTGATGTACCACACAAAGTGTTCTAGACCATTACGACAAAAAAAAACAACAACTATAGTTTTGGAAACTTCGTGTCAGACCATTACAGAATACAAGAAGTATCTTAGTCTAACATCGAAGATATGTAGATGACTATTATGGTGTTATTAATCAGGATAAAGTTGAACCACTACAATATGGTCAAAGTGTGGTGATTTTTTTATTGACGTAATGAAAATAAAGACAAAATGTGACTAAAGTTTGAGGAAGTTTATTCTTGAAATGGTGTATCATGTAACCATACATTATGATGAATCACGACTAATAATACTGATGTAATTTGTTGAGTCACATATGTGTTAGCTTCTCTATACTTTCGCTTTCATTCATTTCTGGGAAATTTGTCATCAGATATCAAGATACTGGACTTATTTCTCCTTCTGAAGACAGAAGTTCTGAACCTGCTGTGTGTAGTTAGAAGCTTTCGTTTTTTTATATTATTTCCACCAGTTTTACATATATCTTGTAGATATTTATTGTTTAATTATTTTAAATACAGTATCCAGATATTTATAAGAGATAATATGTAGTAATAAAGTTTTGTTTTCTGTAGTGTGTTTGTAAAGTGTCTTGCAAAAATATTCACCTTCTGCAAAGTTTCCACATTTTGTTGCCGTCTGAACTTGCAATCATTAAGCTTTGAAACGACACTTTATATATAGAATCTACACAATATAATCTAAACTTAAAGAACTAAAAACGCTGATATTGTTTGAGCAAAATAGATTTTCTATAAAAAAAGAATATTATCAGTTGTATAAATATTCAGTCCTTTCGTTAGATCAATTATAAATCAGTTCAGGTGAAAAAATTAACTTGAAAGACACAAAATTAGTGTTATGGTCTTTCTTTGTTTCCGTCTAATCAAAGTAGTTTAACATTACTTCAAAGTAAATGTATCTGTTCAAGCCACAGCTCACGCAGTGATAAGATAAAGCAACCACTAAAACCAAGAAGCTTTTCAAATAAGTCAGGGATAAAGAAAAACACACCAGGAAAAGATTACAAAAGAATTTTAAAGTCGCTGATTATTCCTTTCAGTACGATGAAGTCCATCATTAAGAAGTGGAATGTCCTTCACATCATCCAGTCACTACCCAGTTCAAACCATTTTTCAAAACTAAGCAGCCAGGCCAGTAATAAAGTGATTAAGGTTGCCAATGTGAAGCCAACAATGACTTTTAAGATTTGCAAAGTTCAATATATCTACAATATCCAGTTCTTACACCAGTACATGAGAGTGGCAAATGAACCATCTTAAATGGAGTTTGTGACAAAGTGTGTACATTATATTACAGACATGACAGAATGTTTCGTGATCATACGAAACACAAATTGAGACCTTTTTGGTCTAAATGCAAAGTGTAACGTCTCGCACAAGCCCTACACAGAACGTCACCATGTCAACACCATCCAACTGTCAAGCATGGTTGTAACAACATTACATTATGAAAATGCTTCTCGTCATCAGAAAGGTGGTATACGCGAATCTTAGAGAAAATTTGCTCGAGTCAGCTAAGAATATGAAAGTGGATCGTACATTCACCTATAAGCATGACAATGACCCGAAAGTTTCAAAATAAATAAAGTGAATGTCCCAAAGACGCCCAAAGTCTTGACTCGAATCTAATAGGAAATTTATGGTGAGACATATTGCAGTACATCAGAACTGGAGCAATTATTTCCGGGAAAATGCGTTAAAATTACACCCTCCCATTATGTAAAGCTGATATAGACCTATCCAAAAGATTCGTAGTAGTAATTTCTATCAAAGGTGCTTCCACCAACTACTTACTCAGGGGCTGGTTACTTACGGAAAGAAAAACTTTTAACTGATGTATTTTCTTTGCAGGATTTGCTGACGTTCAACTTCCTTCACATATAACAATGTTACGTTTGATCATTAAAGTTTTGTATAAAAACAAATTCATTAAAAAAAATGTTTACGTTATTTGTACTTCACCAGTATGTGACCTTAATGGTAGGAAATGACTGCTTTTCATATATATTAATTTGTCGTGATAAACAACAATTTGAAACAAAAATAATATGTATATATTGCCAAATAAAAGGGCAGAGTTGGAGATTCTCTGGAAATTAAGAGTGGCTTAGTTCTGCTAGAGGTTTTATTTTTCTTATCAATTTTATTGTGTTATTTATGTTATATACAGATATATAAACATTATGCCTCTGTATTTTAAAATACTGCAAGACATAGTCTGAGAAAACCATACGGGGAGTTTATTTAATATTGTCTTTGTCTATGTGTGTATATTACTATATGTACTTGTGTGTGTGTGTGTGTCTGCATATATGAAGATTAACTATTTTCAGATTAATAGCAAATTCATTGCATAGGTTATTTGTTCCAAACTATTTGTACCATAATTATCTTATTAATGTATTGAATCCATTTTTTGCATTGTTAGTAATTTCTAGTGAGTCCCCTACTGGGACAGCGGTAAGTCTATGGCTTTACAACGCTATAATTAGAGGTTCGATTCCTTTCGGTAGACATAGCAGATGGCCTGATGTGGCTTTGCTGTAAAAAAAAAAACACACACAAGCTTCTACGGAAATTAAAACAGCCATTTTACTAAAATCCAACATTCCTTATTAAATATATTTTTGTTTGTTTGTTATAAAGTACAAAGCTACCCAACGAATTACATGTACTGTGCCCACCATGGTAACGAAACCCAAATCTTACCATTGTAAATTGTGAGACTTATCACTGATCCACCGGAGAAAACTACTACTTCGAAATAAAGTTGTTTCATGTAGTGTATAATAGTTTTATTGTGAGTCATATTTGAAGCCCACTTTCCTCTGTAAAACAATCAATCTCATTTGAATTTTGATGTGTAACTCTATTTTTGTGCTTGCTTCTACTTCCTTTTCAAAAGGAAGTTATTTAGTTTTTGCAGACTACACATCCTACTTTCCTTTATTGGAAAACAATCGTGTATTGCATTGTTTCTATCCGTCCAACTGTTAACCACTGTGTTGACTGTGAACGTGTTTCCTCAGTGTATTTTCTATGATCTATGATCGATTACTTAGTTGAGTTGCATGCCACGTCACTCAAATCAAAATCATTGCTTTGTACTATGTCATAAATTTGGAAACCAGTATGTGAAATGAGTTTTTATTTTGCTTGTAAAACGAAAATCGAATAAATATGGTTGATTTCTTTTCAATAAAATTAAAACAAACAAACAAACAAACATATAGCGAACATATTATTTTCTAAAACTTTCATAATAAATAAATTAGCGATGTAATATTTGCAAGAGGATTCTTTCAGCTATTTAGCTAACGTATCCCATTAAAAACCCTTTGAATTTTTAAACTTTAGATATGACACTTTAAGCATGGGCGCATGTGTACATATGATTGTTATAATAGTGTATGATTAGAATTTGTTCAGACGTTGACAAATCAATCAGAATGGGGTAATACAAGAAACCCTCTAAGACTTTGAGTTATTTCGTCCTACACAAGACAATCACAGCAGCTAGTTCCAGAAGGTGGATAGCTTCTGGTTGCACACGTGGTGCAAGTAGTGGATACGATCAAAATATGCCACAAAGGATGGATAGCTCCAAAATGTGTTATAAAAGGTGTATGGCTCTATATAATGCCTCCAGATTGTGGTGTGAATATGCTTTATCCAACTTTCATTGAGTTTGACCTCAATACTTTCTGACACGATATTAGTTCTGCATAATCATTATGACCACACTATTTACTTTGTAATTTCACTTCATTATCCATTTATTCAATTATAAGCAAAATGATTTAATACATAAAAACAAGATTCTATGTATTATGGTTTTCTAAATATGTAGAATAATTTGCTGCCTACATATATATAAGTATTCATATACTAGTTACAAATTTCTTAAAAATACATTCAAAATCTAGTAATAACTAGTTGTAATACAATATAGTTTCGCTTCTTGGTTTACAGATGTAAACACTATAAGTACATGACTCTGTAAAGGACTGTTTTTTCATAATAAACTAAGACATTCATATTGTACATATTTATCCTTTGCATCAAACTATCTCAAGATAATATAACACGTCCAAAGGGAAATGACTCTTAATATATAGTATGATTATCAATATCTATACGTTTCTGTTTTAATTCTCAAATGTTATAATCATTCTATTATTTAACAGAATAAAAAATCATTTATCCTAACTAAATATTCGTCTATTGAAATATAATACAGATAATGCAATTTTGCAACTGGAGACATCCCTAAAGCCTAAAATTCCTTGACTGGAAAGACCAACAAGCAGCTTTAACTAGGGAACTTCGGTGATATCTCTTTCAACAATAATACCTTTTGAAGATTTCAAAATAGCATGATAAATAGTCTTAACTGACATTCTCTGCTGTGTGGCCGACATATTTTGACCAAAAGATTGTACTTTTTTGCAGACGTTTGATAGATATTTCGACGTTGTTAGTAAAGCTGCAATGACTGAAAGATTGTAATGGTAGTGTCAACAGAAAGAGATGTTCTTATGAACCACGATTTGAATAAAGTAACCGACAGAGCTTTATAAAGTGGTGATCTCCTGCAAGAAAAGTATGTGGCCTAACAATCAGTTAATGTATTGGGTTGAGGAATAATTCGTCTGTCATCGTGCAAAGTAGTTCACCAGTATTTTCTTAGATGTGTAGCTTGTCGTTTATAGAAAAGTATGTGGCCTAACAATCAGTTAATGTAGAAGTGTATGTGTGAGAGACACAATGATATTGTGATGCCTCGCCTTAGCTGAAGCTGTCTTTCTTGGCTAACCTCACATTGGGTACAAACTGACTCCTTCCCACTAAGATATTGAATGTTCTCGTAGAAATAATAACATCAACAGTACTTCACTGAAGTTAAACAGTTTGTAATGTTCGAAATTTATAACGTTCCTGGTCAAATTCTGTAGTTTTCTTATTAATAAGCGTTAATCACCATTATAACTTCCTAAGCTTATAGCACACTGACTGTAGTTGACGAATAACAATAATCTCTCTTTTGACGCTTTGCTTTTGTACAAATCATTCAAGTTTCTATAAAGTTCACTTGACAACAATACCGTTAATCAATATTATTGCAGACACACGTAGTATATTGTTGAGTTTTATTTTCAAGAACCTTCTGCAATACACAGCCAACAATACACGTCACAGGCAAAAAAAGCAGTTATTATAATAAACGTCTAACGATAAATGTGTTATAAAATTCTTTATTCTAAGTAAGAACTGACTACACTCTCAACTTAAGTAAACAAAATAAATTTAAATGAGTTAATTTACACAAATAAATTTTAAATATATATATATAAATGAACTCAACCTATATTGCCTTCCCAGTATTCTGTACAAATTTTCTTTAATCTATGTATGCAACAATCATTAAAAAAGTTCCAGTACAAGAAGACAGACTTATGTTCACTATATAAATCTATCTCTGGTATCTCAACACAATTTTGATATTAATTTTTATCACAGAATCAGTAGAAGTTTTACCAGATTGTTTGTTTGTTTTTTTGAATTTCGCACAAAGCTACTCGAGGGCTATCTATGCTAGCCGTCCCTAATTTAATAGTGTAAGGCTAGAGGGAAGGCAGCTAGTCATCACCACCCACTGCCCACTCTTCGGCTACTCTTTTACTAACGAATAGTGGGATTGACCGTCACATTATAACGTTCCCACGCCTGAAAGAGCAAGCATTTTTGGTGCGACCGGGATTCGAACCCGCGACCCTCGGATTATGAATCGAACGCCTTAACACGCTTGGCCATGCCGGGCTATTTTACCAACTTCTGGATTAAGTACTCTTAAGAATTTTATACAACACTTAATGTTGTACTATTTCTCCCAGTCATTTAGTGTACCAGTTATAGATATAGTTGTAGTTTTAGTTCCAGTCTGTCACTGAACTAAGACACCGTATCCTTTAAATTAAAGATCAGTATTTTAAATTAAATATGTATTATAATAGCTGCTCTATCTAGTGATAAACTAGCCTTTTGCCCAATTACAATACTTTTCAGATCAATGAGATATGACAGACTTAGTAGTCCACAGCAGTGAGAATTTGGGAAACTAATCATTTTTTCTTTCCTAATAGTTAAAGGTGCACTTTTGTGTCCAAAACATGCTACCTCAGTGGGGGTTGCTAGGTGGTGACGATAAAAGGAGTTACATAACTATTACGAAACATGAAAATTATGCTGACACATGAGGGTTACATAAATTTTATGTAGTTGGCACTAGAGGGCGATAACGTCCACAAATTGGCGCCAAATAGTGCAGCTGTCTTAGGAAAGAGTGAAGTCACAGTTCCACGAAAAGACATCAGAAGGCTCAATGGTATGAAGAGCATGCTGATAGCTCATGAACAAATCACTAGAAGGTGATATAGATCAACTTATCTCAACATGTCAAAAACTTTATAAAAAGAATAAAATTCTTAAAATTAATATTTTAAATAAGTTACAAAAATGATTTTTTACAATTATCAGTATGGAAAAGATTTTAGCACAATTATGTTTTGTTTTATAAGTAAAATGTTGTCAACTTTATAGTTTTTGTTTATACATTTAATGACATAATGCATGTTTTACAAAGAAAGATTACTAGCACAGATCAGGAGAAAGTTACAAGAAAAACTTTAGAATCTCTTTATCCCTTTCAATATGATGAAGTAGTCAGACATGAAGAGAATTGGTTAAGGTTGTCACTGTGAAGCCATTTAAAGTTTCACGTCTGAGATGAAAGTTATTGTTCCTACATGGACAATATCCTGGTCGCTATACCTGTATGGATGATTAACAAGAAAGACACCATTACTGGAAAATAATCGTCTTGAATCTCTTATGGAGTTCGCAACAAAACATGTAAATGATACCGCAAACAAGTAACAAAAGGTGTTGTGATCAAATGAAACAGAAATTGAGCTTTTTGATCTAATTTCAAAGTATTACATCTCACACAATCCTCCACACAGAACAGAGAGGACTAGTCAAAGTTCTGACTTGGATTCAATATAAAAGTTTTGGCAAGACTTAAAGATCACGGTCCATCAATAATCTCGAGTAAACTCGTCAAAACTGGGGCAGTTGTACCAAGAAGAACAGACATAAACTACATCATCCTTTAGTGCAAGCCCCCAGTGGCACAGCAGTATGTTTCTGGACTTACAACGCTAGAAACCGGATTTTGATACCAGTGATGGGCAGAGCCTTGTATAGCTTTGTGCTTAACTTCAAACAACCCATTATGTGAAACTGGTAAAGAAATATCCAAAAAGGGTAAGGCAGTAACTGCTGCCAAAAATACTTTCATCAAATACTGATTTTGGTGACGAAATACTTACATGACCAGGAAATTTCAACTTGTGTATTTTATTTGCAGATTTTGATTAAGTACAACCTCCTTTAATATTTTTGAATAAAACAAGTTAATTTAAAAATTGGTTACATTATTTATATTTCATCGAAATATGACATTATTGGTAGGGGGACACTTAAAAGGCAAAAATAATATTTTGTATTTAAATTTCATTAAGCTAACTTGAAAAAACGACTTTTTGACGATGGTCAAACTTATTCGCATAAGCAGTAACGTTCTTTATGATACCTACCTCTCAGTATGTAAGCATATTGATCATTAGAGTTTTGCATAAAAACAAGTTTATTAAAATTGTTTACATAATTTATATTATTTCAAAATGTGATATCATTGGTGGGGTAAATAATTTTACAAGGCTCTATATATTAATTCATCTTGCTGTTTTAAATAGTCTGATTAATAATCAAATGTATTATTCAGAGTTAAAGTGAAAATAGGTCAATGAATATCTCGATATTTTATGCTTTTATTGTAATTGCATATTACAAACATGTTGCGAATAATGAAACTATAACATTGTTGGCGTTCATTTTAATTTCATGTTAAAAAATGACTTGTACATTCTTGACATGACAATATTCGTCATCAGATGGCCCTGCTGTAAGGAAGCTGTTTCTTGCAGCTCCGACTGTACTTGCTCTCTTGCTTACACCTACAAATCTCAACTAGTCTCCACAACATTTTTTCAGATCAGCGATATATCTCTTGATTTCAAATAGCAAAGTTACATCCAAGACCATTCACGGGCATACTTCACCAACTACGTCTTCATGAGATCCCGTGCAAAATGTGTTTAAAAACTCCTACACTGTGATATATATAACTTATTGCTTTCTGTATCAGGGAACTCTGAAGTTTGAACATGGCAACATTGATATTTATTCAATTAATGAAAATTATTAATGAGCGCCAGAACAATATTGACCAGAAGGTTCGGATCATCCCTCTACAAACATTTCTTGGAATGATGTACAATTTGGTAGTCCAAATACAGAATATTATCGGTAAATGCGAAGCCTACATCAAATACCTGGTGTGAAGAGATATTATGATAATAAAAACTTTCATTCAATGAATCTATTCATTATTTGGTACTCACAAGAACTTCTACTTTTCTTGGCCAACTTGAGATGGGTACATTTTTAGGACACACGCTATACTTGTATGCAATTGCATCTAATGCATTACTAAACACAATATTAAGTCATCCATCCCGAAAGATACTACTATGACTATATCACCGATATCATCCAGTAAGCTTACTAAAAATAAGACCAACATAGGTGACTTAGATATTAACACTTTGTCAAATCAAACTACAATTAACAGTACAGTGCAATCTTTATGTATTATAGATAAAAAAGAAATATGTAAGATTAGGAAAGAAAGAAACATTATTAAGACTACAAATAGAACAAACGGCTCATTTCACCTCTCGTTGTCAAACCGTGAGAAAATGACAAAGCTTTTACTGCATTACAGGTTATCGTAGAACAGTGACAACAGTCACATTAAAACAACTATGAAGGAGAAAATAAAACAATGTATACTTAAATAATAAATATCTTGGTAGCTTAGATTTAAACATCATCTCAAATATGCACACACAGAGTGACATGGTGTCCTACAGTTCTCCTCAAAGGCATTCTGCCCGCAGTGAGACCACTTCAAGTTACAACTGAACTAAAATACCTATTTCCAGCTGTCAACGTTTCAAACATTCAATACGTTTCTCGGGGTTGTGTCTGCATCATATGCACGCATTACTTTGAGATTACTACAAGCTGCTCATGTTCTGGCCAGCCACTGTCTTTAGTGGAATTAAGCTGAATATATATATATATATATATATACATCCAACACCAACCATGAAGAAGTTCATTGTTTTTTATGACATCCAGCACGGCTTCATGAATGACAAAATTCATGCTGAAATTGAAGCCTAAGATAATGCTGTCAAGAAACTCTTCCAGATCAAGTCCTTCACAACCAGATTCCTAGTTTGTGTATCCCTTCAAATTGCTAATCCAATGAGCCACAGCTAATAAAGAATTGGATTACCTTGTGATACGAGAGGTTTCAAGTTGAAGAGGCCAAATCCAAACGGCAATCTGTAATGCAATGTTTCAACTGTTAACAGTTTGGTCACAGCGAGGCAGCCTGCAATGCGCTGACTAAATGTGCCCATTGTTCTGTGTTCACCTGGTTAGAAAATGCCTGAAGCAACGGGAAGAAATTAAATGAGTCAACGATCACAGCCCACATGCTGCTTCTCACCAAATTTCTTAGGGTTGCCGAGAACCAGTGCTATCGGAACGCCCATCTATAAACTAGACTTCCTATTACTATCTCCAACCATGTCCTATCACAAAGGGACTTCATCAAACAACTATCAACCCAATTCTCATCTGCTGCAGCTCAATCCAGGAGTTAAATCGTCAGCATTCGTCCAGCTCAACCCACCACTTGAATCTACTAAAGACTTTTGCCTCACCAATGGAAATTCTAGTATCCTTCCTAACAAGCGACAGTCATCCTAATCATTGTCTCCAATGAAGACTCAAGTGCTAATTCTGGCACCTACTTTCAGCAAGTATATGATACAGCTGCATTTGATCCCACATCAAAGTTTCTAATCCAGAACATCTTCAGCAATATATCACGAATAGAGGACAACCTGCCTAGCAGAATCCCAGATGACCCTTTTGCTTTCTAAACTTTTGTCAATATTTTATGCGTTCATATCCAAGATGGTGTCTGCACTTGTTATAATTTCTTAGACCTTATTCCAATTAATCGACAAAGTGAGCAAATAAGTTTATCTACAATAATCGAACGTAAATATGAAACTCGAAAATAACACAAACCAATTTCACAAGTTCATATTTAGTCGCATTCCCTTGAATTTCATTACTACTTCACATTGACGTGGCATGTTGTCAATGAGTTTGTACGGGTATTCCTGAATGATTGACCACCATACTTTTTTGAGTGATTCAAAAAGTTCATCTTGTATGTTTGGGTTGCGATCTTCTATTAATCAGTTTAACTCAACCCATAAATTTTCAATCGGACTGACATCAGGGGACTGACCTGACCATTCCATAATATCACTACTCTTATTTCTAATATATATTTTAACGACTTCCCAATTGTGCATTATTGTATCATAATATATAGAAGTGTATGAAACTTTCTATATCTCTTTCGAGAATTTAGTCTGATAGATAGATGTAGACTGGTAAATTGTGCATCTAGTAGCCATTAAGAGTGTATAGTGGTGGCTTTTGAAGTAAAACTATCACAGACTGTATTATAATAACAAAGTAGTGAAGAATAATTTATCTTATGAATTGCATTCTGAAGTAACTAAACGAATCTGTATGTACTTTCATAAAAAAAGAAAATTATTTAAAGCTCTGGGTACATATGTGATATTTAACAGTGTAACAAACATTACGTCTGACTTATTTTATATATTATTTCAAAACAAGTGGACTGTGTACTGTTTATCTATTGTTGACAAATGTTCGCCAACAAGTGACAGGTACTTACTGTAAAGAATCTGACTCATACAGAATATTTGATGGTGGTGAGCCAGCTAGGATCTACAGTGATAAATGGCAGTAAAATTAGACGTAAACAGTAACGGCAAATAGGCTTATATGTGCTAGCTGTAGTGGTGGCAAAAATATTGCAGAGGTGAAACCACACTATGCAACCACACCAACTGCTTTCATAAGTGGATAGAGAGGGGGAGAGTCTCTTAGGCTCAAAGATGGTAATATACGAATGATAATATAAGAAAAACTGAAAGAACGTAAGCATGAAAACAATCTGAAGAAAAAAGGAGAGAGAAGAGATGTTAAAAATAGATAGAATAAGAATATAAATGGAGAAAGACGAAAAGAAAAATTGTAAAAGAGGGAATAAGAGCATACCTTATGATCACAAATCTCACCCAACACAAAGATGAAAGCCTCAAGAATGACAATGGGATCAGAGTCTATCTAAGCTGTCCAATTTCATGAACAAAAAGATGGCATGGATGCTTTCCTGGAGCAATATAAACTATCCACCAAATGTTAGAACTGAGACAAAGGCAATTGTTCCCAAAGGAGAGAACACTAAAATATTTGGTCAAGATGATCAAGCTGATAGAACAATATATGGAAGCCCGTGGAGGAAGTATAACTTAAAAGTTCATAGAGAATCGGTTAAAGTTGAAACTAGTGGTGGCTTACCAGAAAAAGTATACCATCAAAGGTAACAAGAAGTCAGTAAATAAAAGAGAGAAAAAATACAAACTTCGTCATAAAATGGAGTAAATTGTAAATTATTGCAAGTCTGTCATTAACAAGGAACAGTAAAAATTTCAACATAAGGCAGATGGAACTACCTACAAAGATGATACTGACAAGAAACAAGGAAAGAGTAACTATTACCATGGGTTCTGCTGCCAGAATAAAGAGAATATAGAAAACTCATCACATTCACCACTTGGAGGAAGTCCTAGCACTATAATTAAACAGTAAATGACTGATGATCAATCGAAGTTAGCAAATGGATCAATAGAGTCAGTAGTGATTAGAGCATGTGAGAAACATTGATAATTTGCCAACAAATAACAACATGCCAAACTATGAAAACTATATCAGTGACAAGAAAGCAAAATTCAAACGAGACACTGAGTGCAGCAATGAGAAGTTTTCCCATAAAAATGAAGGTGGATTCTCTATACTATATGGGAGACCTTGAAGTCATGTGTATGAAGGCACCAATATAAGGCTCGACGATTGGATATGTATGAAGCAATAGAAGGTTAGAGGAACCAGACAGAAAAAGAGACTAATGAGGCATCTTCAGTCACCATTAGATGATAAAAAGAAAATTAGCAAGACATCAAGCACCTGCACGTCTCAAAAGATGAAATCTCGAATGTAGGTTTATAGGAAAGCACAGTAGACCCTTCACTACAGAGACTTCGGAACAGTGTCGAGAAAACATTGAGCACAAGATAAAGGGAAGAAACTTTCAAAAAGAGAACCAAAAAAGGCTAATGTAACAAATCTATCAAAGCAGTTCTATTAGGGAAGATAAACAAATCAAAAGCACTAAGAAGCACTTCTTTGACAGGAAGGCCAAGAATCAACGTTTCAAATTCGAACAGAAGATCGTGGTTCAGCTACCTTTTGATAACAACAAATTCACCTTACACAGGAAAGGACATTTGAGATGAAGAACAGGGACAACACAATGAACTATAAGGTGAAATAGTATGTTTAAGAGATACCTTGAGAAGGAAACAAGACGTATTAAAGCACTGATTGACATGACAGGTCTAGCTGTTATAGACACAAAACCTGAGGACAGTTACTTTGTTATAGAAGACGAAAATCGGCTAGACTTAAGACCATTGGGTGGAAAAAATATGTACGATGATTCTGTATCAGTGAAGATCTTACTGGAAAGCAGAAAAAAGAGGTACAACTTTTATTTAGTCAGTATACAAGTAAAGTAAGAAAGGCAGACCTCAGGACCAAAACAAAACCAAGGGATCCAGTCAAGTCGAAACCATACCAGATGCCATATGTAATAATAAGAGACCAACAAGTGAACTGCAGTGTTCGTGCACAATGTCTGAACTGAAAACAGTATTTGTACAGAGTATAAAAACATTATACGTATTTTATCTTGAACATGAGGCTTAAAGTTGTATATACAAGACAAATTGTAAATAAGACAAATTCAAAATTATTAATGCACTGGCATACAACTGTTTTAAAGTGTGTTTGCAACCTAAAGATGGTTGTCTTGTCTCCAATGTTGTTTACCAGCTTATATATAACGTCTACCACCATACGGACATTGGAGTACCAGAAAATCCTTACACACAAGGATAGAACAACGTATCCTGTATATCTTTACAAACAAAACAATAAAAAAGTGCAATTATAGGTCATTTTTAGGTCATCATGGAAAATGACATCTCACACGAAACACCACTCTCTGAACAAACTCTTAATAAAGCCACTAAGTACATTGGCAAAAAAGTTGAAGAAGCTTTTCTCATCGATTAACTATAACCATGGATAAATGTGGCAAACAATGAAGCATATAATTATATTTTTCGCGTCATCTTTTGCTATTTCAATCTGTAATTTGGATGAAACTTTTGTTTACTACAAGTAAATTTTATTTCAACAGTATAATTCGTTGAACAATAAGCATTATTACTTTATATGTTAAAAGCTCGTTGAAGAAACGTACGTTATATATATTTGATTATAATTTACTATTCTAGCGATTTGAATCTTTATTCCGTCAATTATTATTTGTGTTTTGGTGAAATGCTCCTGAAGAGGCTGAAAAGCGAAACATTGAGTTAATAAAAAATAACAACTTTTAGTGTTTTAAGATTGTTTATTAAAATGTCATCAACATGAACAACAGAAATCGTATAAAATAATGTTAATGTTAACTGTTTTTCTAAAATCGTGATCCATAAATATTTCTTTGGTGTGATAATATTGGATGAAAAAAGTCCTTAAGTTTTTTTGAAAAATATAACTGTTTTCGTGATGAGGTTTGCAGCACTCATTTACACAGTCTTACATTTTTTAATAATTACTAATTCGTCGTGTAATAGTGTTGTTAAACTTCAGTTATTGTGAGTCTGTATATATATGTCATATCTATATTAAGAAATAACTTATTTTATTTTTGTTTGTAAAAAAATAGAAGTTTTCCTAATACACCAATAACTTCAGTTATATAAATTACTAAAGAATAAAACTTCATGTTCGTGTAAATATTAGATACGGGCAAGAAACAAGGACGTATTGTGAATTCATAAATTGATGGTGTAAGAGAAAATTAGATGCACCCACGATACAAAAAAATTGTAGAGATCAAGGAATAACTAATCTTAGCTGTTAACAGAAGGTTTAAACCATTTGAGTTTATTACTACTACTACTAGTTCTGCGCAGTTAAAGGTATGAATACAATAATAACTATTCAGGATTATCAGTTTAAGGTTAAAATATATAAATAACATCAAAATACACATTTGCGAAAATACAAAAGAAAGACAAGCATGTACTCCCGATAATTCGATAATTTGTGTTTTAAAGTTTCGCCGTTACTTATTTCATTGGCCCGGCATGGCCTAGCGCGTAAGGCGTGCGACTCGTAATCCGAGGGTCGCGGGTTCGCGCCCCCCGTCGCGCTAAACATGCTCGCCCTCCCAGCCGTGGGGGTGTATAATGTGACGGTCAATCCCACTATTCGTTGGTAAAAGAGTAGCCCAAGAGTTGGCGGCGGGTGGTGATGACTAGCTGCCTTCCCTCTAGTCTTACACTGCTAAATTAGGGACGGCTAGCACAGATAGCCCTCGAGTAGCTTTGTGCGAAATTCCAAAACAAACAAACTTATTTCATTATCATTAAAGACTCAAAACTCGAGGACTGAAGTACACAACACATTGATGATGAGAAACCCACTTGAAATAAAAATGTATCTCAGAACAGCTGGTTAGAGTATTAACACTTTTATTGATAAGGAGAGAACAACGTTTAAGAAGATGACCTAGAAAGGTCGAAACGCTATTCGTTGCTTATCAATAAAAGTGTTAATACCCATACCAGCTGTTCTGAGATACACAACACATTGTTTTATAATTCTTTCCGATCCTGCCATGGACTGATGAATATAGTGTTTCTCTGGTAATCTCTTGTCGCGAAACAGGCTCGACCTATCACCCACTGGAATACTATAATGTAACAGCCATTCCCAGTATTCGTTAATGAAAAGTAGAGAAAGGTTGACTTATTTCTCATTTACCATTGCAAAATTAAGTAATTTACCCTTCATAATTATACAAAGAGCCTATAAATTACATATACACTTTTATAAACATGACTATTTATATATTTATATTTTATAGACATGAAAAAATTTCGTATACAATTTATCTAACAATACTGATAACAAAATTTAAAATCCCTTAAAATCATCACCTTCAGAATTTGAATTTCCGAAATATTCAACTGAATTCTCTTTGGCTTATCTGATCATCGTAAACTTCAAAATCCTCCATGGAATGATCGTTGGGTAGACTTTCTTTTTTGTCATTGGACTAAGTGTTACTTCATGAACTACACCAACTCTGATGAGCAGCAACGTCAGAAATATATTTCTTCTTTCTTTTTATGCCTCGACTCGTAACATAATGTGATTTCTCGTTACAATAAACTCATTTCAATAGGTCTATTTCCAGTTCATATCAGAAATCAGTTTAAGTATCCAAGTAGCAAGAAAAATAAGTATTATATAGCCTTATAGCATTACCTAATCCATCTATGGAAAATATTACTGACAGACTTTAAATGTTCCCCACATGTTTTCGCCAATCGCAAACGAGTTTTTCATTTACACTAATTTTCCATACTTATATCACAGTTGTTTGTATTTTCGGTAAATTTAACGACTATAATATTGAATTTTGCTTCGTATCTCATAAAATTTGACTTTCAAAAAAGCATTTTGACTTTCAGATTTTGAAAACATCACCTCAGTGGCAACTAAAATGCACATTGGGACCTTCACACGGTCATTTCCTAAACTTTTAAAACAACGGGTCTGTGAAAAGCGTTGTTCGGTATGTCTAAATAAATTGATTTACTCGATCTCGAAGGATAGAGAACTTTCCTACATTTCTTATGTGTCGGTTGTATAAGCCCAGAGGACTCACACCTCGAGAAATCTGGTTTTGACATCCGTGATGGGCAGAGTGCAGGCAGACCGTTGTGCAGCTTTGTGCTTAATTTCAAAAACAAAACAAGAACAAACTGTTATATATGCGGAGTCCCCTTCCTTGGAAAAAAAAATAATGTTATAAAAATATCGACTCTTATGCTGTAATATACAGTAAAATATGAAACTAAATTGCATAACATTTTGTTGGAATTAAAAACACTGGAATATGTGCAAATAGTTTAGTGTATTGTTGCATGCAAATGCACATTCTATATTACTTCTGCTCTTCAATTTGTAAAATGAAAGTTTCAAATTACCATAAATTTTCAATACTATTAATGTATATATGTTTCTAGCTATGTGTGTAATTCTAACAAAACAACATTCATGGAGGAATATAGCTTACTTTCTTTACTTCTCTATCAGATCACGAACATTTATACGTGAGAAAAAGTGCAATATCACAAAAACAGTATGTAATGGTGGACAGTAATATTTTCCATTGATAGATTAGGTAATACTGTAAGAATATCTTATTCTCATTTTTTTATTGTGCAGCAGATATGCCTTTAGATAGATTACCTTGCAGAAAATTGTTTTTATAAGCCAGGGTTTCTTCGTCTGAATCTAAGTTTCAGAGAGTTCAGAAACGTTAAAATTAAATCTCGAGCCAGATATTTCCAGAAAACGCATTGATATTACTTTGGAATAAATTCGTTCAAAATCGTATATATTATATTATATTATATTATATTATATTATATTATATTATATTATATTATATTATATTATATTATATTATATTATATTATATTATATTATATTATATTATATTATATTATTTATTTTCTAATTGAAGGTCCGGCTATCTATGGATGCTATCTTAAAGATAAATCTATGATTCTAAGAATACCATAGTATTCAGTTATACTGACACGTGTCAAGAAGTTACAAGTAACAACAAAATGCTGGTTCGAGAAATGTTACACATCGAACAATTTCGAACAGCAAATGGCATAACTAAACAAATGAAACAGTATAAAATTTAACCTACTGATTAGATTTTGCTATGTTTAACGACTTCTACTGATGCTGGAGTGTAGAGAGCTTAAAATGTTGAAGATAACTAGCTAGTTCTTTTCTTGGTTGGCCTCAAACCGTTTACAAGCTATCTTTTCACTGGCGAAGATATGTAATGTCCTTGTAGAAAAGTTAATTAACAGACAAAAAGACAGACAGATATGTAACACGAAATAAATTTGATACCATTCTAAAAAAAATCGCTCAGAATGGATTACACTACGAATTACTGCTACAGGTAGTTTGTTTGTTTGATTTCGCACAAAGCTACTCGAGGGCTATATGTGCTAGCCGTCCCTAATTTAGTAGTGTAAGACTAGAGGGAAGGCAGCTAGTCATTAACACCCACCGCCAACTGTTCGGCTACTTCTTTACCAACAAATAGTGGGATTAACCGTCACATTAGAACACTTCTACGGCTGAAAGGGCAAGCATGTTTGGTGTGACGGGGATTCGAACCCACGACCTTCCGATTACGAGTCGAGTATCTTAACCACCTGGCCATGTCTAGCCCCTGAGGAGCATGGATACAGGAAAGCAAGCAGAGGTAAGTATTTGTAACTTTTGTGGAAAATGTGTTGGATGTATGTAATAGTACTTAGGATAGAGATTTATCCAGATTTATTACATACGTATATTCAGTTCAACAATAAAATGCCAACTACGTGCAGGAAACCTACACAAAAATTTAGCAGAAGTATGTGACTATACCTAAATAAAAGTAATACTTCGTACTAGTTATCTGGGCCCTTTTCAATATCTCAAAAAATTACACTTTATAAGCGAAACTATAAGTTAGATATAAATTCGCAAGGGATAATTGTTTTCTCAGCAGATGACTTGTAGCATTATGGCGTCTATATTTCTTCACAATACACAACAGTTAAAATAAAGCCTGTGATATTTTTCAGTTATATGAACTCAGATTAAAACTAAATAAGCTGGAAATAAAAACTAATTCCCAATAAATCAAAATTAATAAACAATTTAAATCAACACTAAACATCATTTTAAAGAGAATACCTGTTTTAATAACTATTCATTATCTAATGATTTTAACATTGTATTGGTTTTGGTTGTATATATGTTACGCATTATAATTTGACTCGGGCAAGTCTTCGTTTAATTGTTACGTACGTTACGTATTACGATTTAAAATAACCAAATATTTCAATCTAAAAGTTTGCTTCTTTAAATTGCGTGCAAAGCCAGCTTTTGGGCTATTCTTCTATCAACGTATAGTGGAATTGACCGTTATTTTATAACGAGAATATTGAGTGGGAAGGATATTCGAACCGGCGAACCTCAGAGTATTACTTCAGTGCCTTAACCACCTAGCCATCTAGAACCTTTGAAAATTACTTGAATTTTACTTGAATATAATAAATAAAATTTATTATATTTGTCAACAAGATTGATACATACAATTTTCTTTCTTAACACAGATATATTTAATATATAAAAGGAAAAAAGAACAATACGATTTATAATAACGGTTATTACTAACAACTACTACAAATAATTATTTATATAAAAAAACTTTTACAGATTCACAAACAATATTTAGTCTTAACATCCTCTTCCTGAAATTCCTGACTGTGTATCTGTAGTTTCCATTCAAACACTGGATTGTCATCCATAGTTAGTTGACGTCGTTAGAATGATTTTAACTTATTCGAAATTTCCTGAATCTCAACATTTTGCAAACATACATTATCTCATAGCCTGGTGAAATACGCTATTGCTGTTTCCATGCTGTTGACCTATGTGATTTAACAGTATCTTTTGCATCACAATAATACATTTTGATTTTTTAAAGCTGATTAGCTATTGCAATGATGCATAGTGTATGCAAATGATGAACTCCATTCAATTCAATAATGGTAAAGGTAAAGTTTAAAAGCTATTACAGAAATTGTATGTATTATATTAAAACAATTTTGGAACTATTACCACATCGTTAAAGTACGTGTCATCAAGTCTATTCATGCTATATTTTGACAATATCTCTGCTTAGTTGTTTCCATAAGACTGGTAAGTCTAAAATATACCAACATTTTCTGTTTGATTTCCATATTCCATCTTGCGTACGATGAATATGACTTTCTAATGTCTATTTCAACAGTGCGATTGTACAGACATTTATAAATGGCTTTCATGGTATGTCTGTGAATAGAATAGCATGAATATCATTTCATTCTGTAGCTGTTTAAGGTACGCCACAGTTCAAATGATATGCAATGGAAACAACTTTTGTCATTTTTCTACATGGAAATGCTTCGTTATTACGTGGCATACTTTTGCCTGAAACACGTTTCAACGAGAAACTTCAGGTATCCAGAAAGCTGTTAGTTCAAACTCAAACATAGCATAATGGGTGTGGCAATAGTTATTTTACTTATATGTGTCACTTTTGCGTCTATCACTCTGTCGATGACAAGTCCATCTGGTAAAAAAAACCATAAATATTTGAAAAAAATATACTAGCTCTACTAGTCAGAATGATCACTATTTAAGCAAGTGAAGCTTGCTATCCCCAGAGAAAATAGTGTGTTTTATGTTTCGTTTCTATCACTTCAGTAGATGAAAAGAATATACTACATTGTATCCATAGTACGCCACAGAATACCACCCACTAGCACATTCGACATTATCACTGCATTTTTCTTAACATGTATGCATACAGTAAACTGCTTTTGGATCATTCTTTTTTAATTAAATGGTTCTATCACCGAACTGCTGTCGCAAAACTGTCTGACAATTTACACATTAAAATCATCCCTAAGATATCAATACCTTGATCTGTATCAAAAACAACTACGTTTTTTTGCGCATAACATTTTAAATATAAAGTCAGAGATCCACCTTTTCCAAATCTAACTTGTAACCATTTGCTAGGAGGAAATTGGTGCTAATATGTGTAGGTGGTAGCTCTACTATGATTACACGATATACAACAAGGATGAGTAAGGCCTTGCCAACTCTAATAAATTAACCGTTGTCCACGTATTGCCATCAGGACCTATCATAGAATGCCCAGTTCATGGTTCTTTAAACCTCTCATAGTATTTAGATGTGAATTTGCTGAGGCGCTTATTTGAACCATGTAACCGTATCCATCTCAAATGTCACTTGTTTAAAATAAGTTATCTGTAGCCATATAACAGGGTGATTAGCCATGGGTTTGAATTTCATTTGTTAGAAATAAATATATATGTGTTAGGCTCGCAAGTCGAAGTTAATTACATGTCCAATAAAGAAATCGGAGTAATATATATAAACATATCTATTCACATACGTATAGGAAACATTTCTTTTTTCAATAAATTCGACAATATTATAGTAACATTCGAAAATACTCATAAAGACTTCAAACACAGTCAGTAATTTGTCAATTAACTCAATTTTAGCCAATTTATTGACAGCATAAAAATACTACATTACTAGACTACGTGCCCGGCATGGCCTAGCGCATTAAGGCGTGCGCTTCGTAATCTGAGGGTCGCGGGTTTGCGCCCGAGTCGCGCCAAACATGCTAGCCCTCCCAGCCGTGGGGGCGTTATAATGTGAGGGTCAATCCCACTATTCGTTTGTAAAAGAGTAGCCCAAGAGTTGGCAGTGGGTGGTGATGACTAGCTGCCTTCCCTCTAGTCTTACACTGCTAAATTAGGGACTGCTAGCACAGATAGCCCTCGAGTAGCTTTGTGCGAAATTCCAAAACAAACAAACAAAACTAGACTACGTAGACATATTAATAAAACTTATACAAAGCTTGAGTAGTGGATGAACATCTTTAGCTGGGCACTAAGTGGAGCTTCCCTCATTGGATTAATAATTCTTTTAAATAAGGTTTGTTTGTTTGTTTTTTGAATTTTGCACAAAACTACTCGAGGGCTATCTGTGCTAGCCGTCCCTAATTTAGCAGTGTAAGAGTAGAGGGAAGGCAGCTAGTCATCACCACCCACTGCCAACTCTTAGGCTACTCTTTTACCAACGAATAGTGGGATTGACCGCACATTATTACGCCCCCACGGCTGAAAGGGCGAGCATGTTTGGTGCGACGTTTAAATAAGGACTGATAACAGTAAAGTCTCCTCTCTGTCTAACTATATACCTTTGTCTTTAGAGTCTGCAAAAGGGTATTTGCATTGTTCTGAGAGGAACTATAACTACAACACGTAATTCAGCCGTATTCCCAAACTTACTACTTTGCCAGAAGAAATGTCGATATGTGTGTTTTATTTTACTCATTGCTGCTTTGCTTTTGATATTTTAAAAAATAAAATAATAACATAATTTATAATTTTGAAACAGTAAGAAAATTTTGCCTTTTAAGTTTAAAGGGTTTAATTTTAAAATCAAGTATAGGAGGAAATTATTATATTCAGCATAAATATAAGTTATAATACCTTAACAAAAGACAAAAATGATACATATTATTATCTTTATTATCATGAAATTTCACTTTTAATGAGCGTTTAGTAAGTGATGAATGCATTCATAAAATTAAACTTATCAAAATAAGTTAATACTTTTTTCCAAAAATAAACATGATGTTTAGGCGTAAGTTATGTTCAAAGTCACTATCGCGTCAGTCTTTGTAGACCAACGGAAGAAGGAAGAATTATCACGTGGTACTAGGCTATATATACACCAACTCGGAAAGACGCATACTTTCTTTTTGTTCGTAGTGTGTCTCTTTGTTCTTAGTTTTGGTAAAGAAAGCCACAGTAGTTTCCATCTTTAAGTAAGACGTTAAAACTTAATTAAAATGGAGAATGATAATCAGTATAATGGCCAGAACCAAGATTATTCGTACAGCGAGTACAACGATAGTCAGTATGGACATTATCAACAGGAAGGAATGGACACTGATGGAGGGATGCAAAGCGGGGAAGGGGACAATAGTCTAGTAGAGACTGGCAAGGGAAAAACTGATGACGACAGGTATATTAGTTGTAAATTATTGAGTTTACAGCTGTTTTCATTAATGTATATTTATTAATATACATTATATTTTCTATGTGCTCGTTATGTTATTATAAAGTCTTGTAAGTTAGTCTTGTGGGCTAGTTAATTGTAGGACATATGTAGGCCCTGACTGTGATATTGCTATTATTACGTACGCTTAATCCGGTTTGTGCTGGTTTCAGTTCGATTTCGAGTTCTGTGAGCACGAGTCGAGAACAAGATGGCTGCTACTGTTAGAGCATACACGAGTGATTTCATTATTCGTTATTGACCTTTAACGACAAAACTGTTGATTATAATTTGTAATAAATTCTGTAGCTATTTGAGAACTGGAACTTAATATAAATTAAGAACAAAATATTAAAATTTACAAATGAAATTTGAAAATGTTGATTTTAATATTACAAAACGATAACAATGTTTAATCTCAATAACGGCTAAAACTACTAACGTTTATAGCAACCATGTGAATTTTGCAAAGCAGAGATAATTTGTTTTAAAAAGTTGAGCAACTGTCACTAAACCAGTACCTGAATACCACTACTAGTGTGGTAGTACTAGTGATGTATTTTCTCACTCTTAGATGCGTGCAAGCGAAAAAAAGCAACTATTTTTAACTTTTACTAAAAGCTTTAGTACATCAAAATCAAATTGCTTGAATTTTGAAACACCCAAAACCTATTTCTTGAGTATTTATGCTCTTTAAACATTTCTGTGCTATTGTAGTATTTTTGTGAATTCTCAACCACCAATAGATTAATTTATAATCTTTCTCACTAGATCTTCTGACATAAATTTTTCTACCCAGATTATATCCCTGATTGTGTCTTCCAATAATTTGGACCTTATTCTAATTAATTGATCTAAATTTTAAATAAGGTCCTAACTTTAGTTCTTACTTCTCAATAGACATGTTTTCCTCATGTAAAATTTTCATGAAAATGAACATTACTTATTTTTGAGGAATTCTTTTTTAACTTTATATTTTGAAAATTACCTTTTAGATTAAACAGTTAAAAACTAGAGGTTCATGCCACAAATTGAATATATGTAATTAATCAGAAACTGCATTTGTAAATTGACCTTTAGCATCACACTGAACTTTCTATTACATGTAGTACAAGTAAGTCTTAGTAAAACTAATTTACTTAGTAACATGAAATAAGCTGTCAGCACTAGTGTCTCAAAATAAGAATCAGACTTGCTTATCTAAATGGAGAGACTGTATATTCTCATTGGTTTTAAAACTTTACTGGCAATAGATGAACACTTGTAATAAACTCCACCCTTTATAAATTATATTGTGGAATACTTGTTCAATTGTACATTCAAATTATGGTTGTTAGGCTTTACTTGTGATATGCTGAAGTTTGTTGTTTTTTTAGTCTAGCTGTCTCTTATGCTGTGAGTCATAGTGTAACTGCTTTATTTTTTATTAAATTGTTTTTATCGTGTACATTTTTTTTAAAGTGACACTCGGTTCAGTATATTCATAAGATACAGGCTGTTTGTACATGACTGTACTGTATTTCTACTTTTTTATTGGTACGGTACTGTATATGATAGATATAGTTTGCTGTGAATACAGCATAGAAGAACATGAGCCTAAGGATAAGAAGTTGGAAATATATGTATTGACTGTCCTACTATATCTTTATGAAGTCTATTAATTTTCAGTTTAGTATTTTCTTACTGCTATGTAGTTCTGTAAACTTTAACACTCCTACGAAAAGTGGGCCTAATAGGCCCCAGAGCAACTTGAAAGGTTATTAATATTAGGCTAATAATTTTGTATTTAAATGAAATTGCCATTTAAATCCATTAATGAATGGATTAACGAGATTCCCACTGTCCCTATCTACTATCTAGCGAAACCACAGCCAGGGGAACGGGCTTGGAGAAATCAGGACTAGAAACGTCTTTTCGTAGGAGTGTTAATTCATCAAACTTTTGTGAAGTTTTAAACGAGTAAGATATAAACTAGTTGAATAGTTGATTTTCGTAATGCCTTATGACTTAATCTTGAATTTGTTGCCACTACAAACCTCTAAAGACAATTAGGTTAATAGTTATGTGAACATTAAACTTGTAACAGTGATCCATTCACAAAGGTATCATTTGTACAGCTTTGAAGGATTAGCAAAAATAGGAGGTAAAAACAGTTGTGTAGTAGTTGGTATCATTTTTTCTTATTTTCTAATAAACACTAAGGAAGGTTACTTAATTTTTGAAATTGAGTCATTTAATTCAAATGAATTTAAAATTACCAAATTGAAGATTACTCTTTCCCACCAGTAATAAAAGCTATTGTTTCAATTTTACTGACAAAACCTACTTAATATTTTTTCTATAAATATTAGTGATTAATAGATTTCTAAAATACTCATTGAAGCACCTCAATTTTTTTGAAATTGAACATTTTTTGTTACAGTGTTCAAGCTAGTGGCATTTTGTTCATCATTATGTTTTAATAATATGGCTTAATTCAAACACCAGTAGTGGAAAGTTCACATCTCTTCTAATGGTGCTTTCTTTTTTTTTCACAGCTAATATTTCAGGAGACAGATATTTGCACTGCTTGATCATTTTCTTCTCTGGACTTGATTTAAAGTAGTTCCAGTAACTTGTTTCAAGTGGGATAAAAAATTTTTAGGATCTTTTTAATATATTAAAATAATTAAACTAAACTGTTTAGTTAAATTGCAGAATAATATTAATGAAGCAGTTTATAAGTAATTTTCATCTTGAAATGTAAAACTGCCAGTTTTTAATTTTAAACAATTCAAAGTAATTTATTCAAATTGTAAACAAGTTCTAGCTTGAACACTGAATTTTCAAAAAATTAGTCCCAAGTTTAGTAAAGCATAGAAAGAGAATGTGGCTTTGATGGGTTGGAGAGGCTCAAGATGTGCTGATAAGAAGATTCCTTCACAGAAAGACATCAAGAATGGCAAATGTCAGGCTACAGAACAAGCCATCAAGACTTTGATTTTCACCCAGGAGCCTCCAGTTGGTCTTCGCCCATCCTGTTCTAGCAACTGATGGAAGACAACACTTGACATCAGCTGGGTAACTGAGTGCTGCTCACTATAAATAAAGCACTAGATAACTACTACAGAATCTTAAGATTATATATCACCATCTACAGTTTCCAAATGAAATCTAGTGCATTTAAGCGTAGCTAACAATTGCGTTTGCTCTGCATGTGAAAACTTGTTTCTTCCTCTATGGGTTTACTGTTCCAATGCAGAGTTAAAGTTAAAACCATGAGATGATCCATATCTTAGTTTTTAAACTTTAATCTTAATGACTGTTTTTCTCACAGGAATATCATCAAGTTCAACCCTTGGCTCAACATTAAATTGCAATGGTGCATATACTGGATTATATTCCATCCACTTCATTACAAATCATTTTAAACTTGTTAATGTAATTATTCAACTTCTTTAGGTTCCATATTCATTGAATTTTTACCTTTGCAGTGCAAGCTACAACTAATGTTAAATCTCTTTATAGTAATTTCCAGAATAACGTTAAAGAGCTGAAAATGTGGTCTGTTTGAAAGAGTAGTGACAGATAAAGTTAATATTGACTGGTTCAAAATTTTCCAAATACCTGCACGTATACTTGTACTAATTTTCTTATTGTTTTATTTGTTAGGAAGCTTTTTGTTGGAGGAATCAGCTGGGATACCCAGACACGTAAGTATCTGAAGTAGCTACACGCTTCTGTGTGTGTATGTGTGACATGTATGATAAATATTTCATTTTCTTTGTTGGATAAGAGACAAATTAAGTTATTGAAGTAATGGGCTTAGACTCAAGTTTTAAAGGTAACCTATCCTTTGATCAGGTAAAATTAATTCATGTATCAAGGTAAAAGTAATTTAAATTTGGAAATAGCACCAATCAGTTTTGCTCACTTTAACCCCTCTCTCCATAGGTATCTTTTACAATACATGTCTTGGGTTTTTATAACCTTTACCAGACAGGGAAAAGGCCATGCCATCCAGTTTGACCTGCATTGAGAATTTTATTGAGCTACTATTTTGTGAATTTTAAGTTTGGTATCAAACTGTATATAATTCAAATTTTCATAGTAAATATTGTTTAATTTCTTGTAATTTAAATGTAAATATTAAACACATCTAAAGATCAGTTGGTTGTGTGTGTGTGTGTGTGTGTGTGTGTGTGTGTGTCATGAGGTATGTTGAATGCAGCAGTGCTTCACATCAGATGTTTTTGGTGTCAGAATATAAAAGCCACAGCTGTGTACAAGTTTGGAACTTGAATAACTGATATTGACAGGATAAAATGTAAAATAACCTTTTATCTTTTGTGTGCAAAATTTCTTAAAGAATAAACAAGCTAAGAAAAGCAGCAAAATTTCTTAAAGAATAAACAAGCTAAGAAAAGCAGTAACAAGTACATGTCATAATTAGAAGAGAATTTTGTTTTAAGAAAAATAAGTTTAGGAATTTGTTTGTAAATGGTAATGATCTTTAACTGTACAATTTATAATTGAAATGTAACTAATACCAAATACTAATCTGTTAAAACAGCAAAGATATGTCACTTTGTACAAACTAAAGGCCAGTTTTATATTCTTGGATATGGTAACATAAGTGCACATGCACTGCATCATTTTAAATTTTGTATTTGCCATGCATTGATGTAAGGTCAAAATAATAAAAATTAATAAATCTATATAAGTATATAATGCCATAAGATTTAAGTTAATTTAAACATTTGTTTTATAATCTGTAGTTATTTATATTTGTTTCCTAATTTCATATAGTTATGAGATTGGTCAAATCAAATTGAACCATTACAGATTTGTTAGATGAAGCCTATGCTGGAAGAGTTGGTTATATTCATAATCTAAAGAATTTAGCATAGAATCATAATTAATAATCCATATTTTAATATTATGCAAATTTTAACTTTTTTAATTTTTACAAAACAGTATTTAAATAAAAAAATTAAATTTCCTGTAATGCTGAAAGTAACTTTTTCTTTGGGCATTTTACCTGAATTCTTTACCACCCATTCAATATAGTATCAAACTTAATGTAAATTACTCATTATAATGTTGTAATGATTCAGATAAAACAAAATTTTCATAGCTACCAATCTTGTTTTGTTAGACCTTTCTTGCCACACCTACCAGTTGCATCCTTTTAGAATGTTTCTGTATTTTGTTTTATGTTCATTATTATTTATAACCAATAAAAAAGCTAAGTTTTATACCTATCAAATAACTTGTGTTTGTTTCTATATGGATAATAAAGTTCTCTTTCAATACAAGCTTAATTCCTACAGAAAATGTATTTGTTTTATTACTATTTATATTGGGATATCTACTTCATTTAACAAGCTTTACACAAGTCAGTGGTAAAACAGTATAAATAGATGTATACTGTTAAGACTTGAATTTCAAGATATTCTAGAAGTGTAATCTAGATTTTGCATGTATTAGATTGATCTCAACAGAAAATACTGTTAGCAATAAATGTTTTTCTTCCTTGCATTTTAAGATTTATGGCCAGGAGTAAAATAGAATATTAACTATAGAATATCAATAAGATTAACTGACTAGAGTATGAAAAGTTTTAAGTGATCTTGCACAAACTTTAACATAACTTAGCTAAAGCAACTTGGTGTCTATTATTTGATGGGAAGAGAACTTTTAACATGTTGATGTATGTATAATGCCAGCTTATTCTGGTGATGTTTTGAATTATTCAACCTTGTAATTTAAAATTGTTACTCAAACTTCACTTTGAGCATAGTGACAGCTGAATTTTAACTGTTTGAAATGAATTAAAACTTCTTTAGATGACCAATTAAAACCTAGTGTTATGCAGTGGATAATTTGTGTCCTGGAACAGTCCTTCTACACAACAGCATTGCAGTCTACTGTACACTTATTTATGCTTCCAGTACACATGTAATGTTGACTCTTTTCAATCATTATCATCTGCAAACTCCTTAAATATAAACTTGAATTTGAACACCATGAAAATGGTTTTACCCATTTTTTGTTTAAAGATGGCACTCTGTGCAAAAGAAATATTTGTATATTTCACCAAAATGAACTGAAACTGTTAGGGAATGTTTGCCTTTATTATTGGCTAATAATGCTGGTTTAGTCAACTTTAACATAGACAAGCTATACCTTTGTAATGCTTTATACACACATTTTATAGGGAGTTCAAGTGAGTGTCAGTGGCTGTGTGGTAGCACAGTACAGTGTATACAGATCACTTATGTTGTGAGCAGGAATTTGCAACATTTTGTCTTAACAGTAAATTCTATAGTGAGTAATTTGTTTAGCTTCCTATTTTTGAAGGTGTGGTGGTAAAAACTGAGAAGACATAATACGTAGAGAATGACGTATGTCATACTTGGGAAAAATTCGAATTTTAATATTTTGTTGTAGAATTGGGAACTTGTATGCTATTAAAATATGTATTTTTACCCAAGAATTTATGCTGTAGTAATGGGTATAACATAAAATAGTTCAATCAAATTTTGAAGTAACACTAAAATTTTCCATTATGGGTAGTAAAGAATATCTGGGGTTGTAAGAGTTGGTCCATGTCAAACAAATGTTGCTTTATGAAATTAAGAACTCAAGTTGTCCTGACATTTGGATTGTTTGCTATTTTTTGATGCCACATTTATTTGTGCACTGTGAAATCTCCCCACATGCACTGTAAAGGATGTCCATGTGGCAAGTTAAATATTTCCTTATGAAGTTAGGAACTTAACTTTGGTAATAAATTTGTAATGTTATACATTTTGAACTTGGTTATTTCTGTACATTGATGATAAAATAGTTTAGTTAAACTTTGAATGTAATACAAAATTGTGACCTGCTCAGTTTGACCTACATGAGGTGAGAGGGTTATATAATAATGTTGGTATGGTTTTCAATATTTTTATTTTGAAAGTTTTTCATTCTAGTTGTACTTATGTCTAAAATCATAAGTTTAATAATGTCCTGAACTGATTTACATTTATTAGCATTTGTAGATATAAAAAGAAATACCACTTTAACAATATTTTCCTAATGTTTATTCTGTTTTATGTATGCGTGCAATATTTTTGCTGTGTAGATTTTCATCAGAGTAATTTACTGCTTTTTCACAGATGATTTGAAGAATTACTTCTCCAAATATGGTGAAGTAACAGATGTGAACATAAAGACTGACCCTAACACTGGAAAGTCTAGGGGATTTGCTTTTGTTACATTTGCATTGCAGGAGTCTGTGGAAGCTGTAAGTGTTAACGTTAACTGAGTTTGTGTACTCAGTTGAACAGTTTTTTTTTTCTAATACAATGTGTACTTCATACAAGATAATTCTGTTGTAAAATATTTGCATTTCCCACAGACATTCAACATGTTTAGTATAAATGTTAGAATATTTTAATAGAAATCCTCAGGTGAATTAAGCAGCCTCTAGATTCAGGTTCTGCTGCTTATGATTGGTATTTAAACTTTTCTAGTCTGTTTTCTTTATATTTGAAACAAAAAAAAAAAAAAGCATTTGGGCATGTTAAACTTTAGCTGTAGAACATTTAGCCAATTCCAGTGCTATATTATTTCAAATGCTGTATTTCATATTGGACAAATCAGAGGATGACAACCAAAGCACGTTGTGAAAAATGTTCTCTGGATTTTAAACGTGAACCTGAGTGGTGACTATTATAGTAATTACAATTTTATATAAAGGTTGTACTTGGTAGTGGTCAATAGTAATTTTATAAGCCATAGAAAATTTGCTTCTGGAAGAACTTTGTGCAATTTGTGATATTAACTCAAAAGAGTTTTAAGAAAAGGTGACCTATGATCATTAGTTTTTATGAATTAGGAGCAGCACTTTGAACTGAAGTTTTTACTTTTATATTCTATTGTATTTTTGGCATTAAGTTCAGCTATTTAGTGACCATCAGTTCATAACAATGATTCAGTATTTAGAATAATTACCTTGTGCGATTTATACATTGTGCTAGTACTAAGGAATAATTTTTCTTTTCCTTCTTACTATCTTTATTTTATGGTAAGATTTATGCTTCTGTTGCTTTACAGTTAACAGTAATTGATATGTAAAGTTTTTTGATATTTTACAAAGGCTGTAAAACTGTACAGGTGACAATAAGAACTTGTTCAATAGACTAAACATATTCATCTTAATACAGTGACATTTTCACAGTTTGGGTGTCAGTACACCAAAGACAGTAAGTTTCAAATTCCATTTTAAGTTTTGCATATAATGAGAGATGTGACCACGGTTAATCTTTTAAGTGCAGTAAAATGATTTTCCTTGTAATTTATGGTGTTTTGTAGTCTGGTAATTTCTTAATGTGATGTATTGTGTAACTAGTCAGGTGGTGTTTTTCAAACTCTCTGAAGTAAACAATTACTTGCACTCGCTAGTTTGTCAGCACATTAAAGTACAGCTGCAATGAAGAATCACCTTGAAATAAGTTTTTTTATAAAACTTTTTTTTGTACCTATGTAAACATAATCTTAGTTGAAAATAACTTGTTTATCCAGAAATAGCTTCATTCTTGTGTATTACTTAACTGTAAGCAGAGAGTATGTGATTATTAAAAAAAGACAAAATTTGCATTTTATGGACAAATTTTTATAAATTTTAAAATAATGTACTAAAACAAAGAATATTCAAACCTAAAACAAATGTTATAATGATATACCATTTCTTAATGGAACTTTCTATGATATTAAAAATCATAATGCAAAAACTAAGTTTTATCAGAAGCAACTGACTTTCTTTCTTTAAAGTGTGTATGAAGTTTTAAACATTTCATCCTCTAGTTTTATGAGATGGAAATAACAAGATTTTCATTGGCTACACAAATTTCATAGCTGGTAGTGGTTGGGCTTAGTTGGTGTATTTAGATCATATGACAGTAGTGAAGGCTGGCTCAGTACGATCATACAAGATTTTTAGGTAATATAATTTCAAAATTTTACTTGTCTCTAGGGTTAGGTGTTGCTGGCTTGCATTCCTTATCTGTTGTTGTGATGTTTTTAAAAAAATTGGCGGTGGTAGAAATGTGCATTATGGTGTATTTCATAATTTTAAACATCATGATGTAAGCAAGCATAATATAGAAATGTTCCTGACTTTCCTGTTTTGTAAATTTGATGCACTGTAATTCAAAACCTAATTTTTCAGTGAAGGTGTTTTGTTTGTGCGTGAAGGTTATTCTTTGTGACATGAGGTTTCATTGTTTTAACTAGGTGTTTAAAGATGCAACACATAGTGTAAAGGGGAAGCAAATTGACCCTAAAAGAGCCAAAGCTAGACCGGGAATAAAGAAAATATTTGTTGGTGGACTTGATCCTGAGATGTCCGAAAGTGATATCAGGGCATATTTTGAACAGTATGGCAAGGTATAAAAGATTAGATATATTTTTTTCATTGCCTATAAGTTCACTTATTACAATTGACTTTCAGTTTAAGGTTGAATTTTAAAGAATATGCAGTTCTATACTGAAAATTACCTATTTTGAATCCATCAAAAATTGCTTTAGGCACTTTTAATTTCTTTTTGTTGTATTTTAACTGAATAAAAGTTAATTTTTATCAAGTTTACTCATGAGTGTATACAATGGTAGCATTTAATAGGAAAAAATCCAAATTGGTTTCTGTTTTAATTATAAAAGTGGTGTGCACAGCACACATTAACATCTAGATATCTATTTGTGTATATAACTTGTTTATTATGGCTTATGTTGAACCATTGAAGTCAAGACTATTCATAACACAGGTATTACATGATGCAAACTGCTGTTTAATTCACTTTCAAATATAATGCAGTAGCATATACAGGAAATATTTTTAAAATGATGCCTGAGATTATGGTTAAGTAGTCTTGCTGAAATCATAAGGAAAGTAGCTGAAAGTTAAACAAAATATAGCTGAATATTAGCTCTGGTGTTTTTTTTTTTTATGACTACTAAGAAGCCAATTTAGCAAATGTTTACAAATCTCAAAGTAAGATCCTCAGTTAGTGATCTTAATTTTAGTATGAATATTTTATAGCGTTTAACAACATTTTTTAGTGAGAACTTGTATTGTATAATACAATAAAAACAGTTTTGTATCAGCCACTTAGTATGCTTTACTCATGTACTTATGTTAAGTGGGCCACATTTTTGAAAGCAAAAATTTAATCTCACTGTTCTGTTACTTATAGCCTGCATATAATGTACAAAGTGAAGTTACCACATACAATAAAGTACTACAATAATTATTTCAATGTAAATACAGGGAACTTGTTAAAAGTAGCTTAAAAATAAAGTGCAGAAACTGAATTTTTTGTCACCAGCTTCAAAAATTTGCTGAATGTATAGTGATTGAGCTAAAAAAATACATTTCTGATTGATTCATTTTTTGAAAAATTGCTTCTGTGAAGGAGGGAAAATCTAGCTTGAGCAATAGTATCCTTTCATCCAAAACCAATGTTTTATTTTAAAGGAAAGCTTTGGGCACACCTCATTTTTTTTCTTAAATTTGACATTACACATTCTCTCTGGATAATATTTAGAATGATTATGCTGGAAAGGGTTAATGTAAGAGAAACATGGCAGTATAACCTGTCATGCAATATTGAATGAACTGACATTGTTTTATTAACTTCTGCTTTGTCCTTTAGTGGTTTGGTTGGTATAATGAAGTCTTGCTTTAGGTGGAGGCTATTGAACTACCAGTTGATAAGGTAAAAAATCAAAGAAGACAGTTTGCTTTCATAACATTTGAATCTGAAGAGTCTGTGAAGGAAATCACTAAACAGCCAAAACAGATGATAGGAAATAAGGAATGCGATGTGAAAAAAGCCACATCTAAACCAGATCCTCGGTCCATGCGTGGTGGATTTATGGGTGGTTGGGGAGCTCCACGAGGTGGAGCAGGAAGAGGACGTGGTAGAGGAGGTAAGATGCTACTATGTAGATTATTAATAGCCCAAAATGTTCAATACAGCATCAATTTCAAAATAGAGTTTGGGAAATGCTACTATTTTTTTTTCTTGCTTGTGTGATACTGTTTAACGTGTGCTTACATGTTCTAAACATCAATGATAGTTGTATCCCATTAAACCTTTGAAACCAATTCTGTAAATAAACTTGCACATCTTTTCTTTTGAAAAATTTATTTGCAGGTTATCAGACACAGGAGTGGGGTGGTGATCAGGGATATGGAGGATATAATCAAAGTTATAGCAGCTACAATCCAGGATATGGTAACTACGACTACAGTAGTTACGGTGCTGATTATACTGGTGGATATGGAGGATATGACTACAGTGGATGGGGATATGGCCAAGGTTATGGTAAGTATTGAACTGATTTCATTGTTTGTATAAAATTGAAATGATGTGGATGCTGTTGAGTTTATTCCTGTGATGACTAACTGCTATTTCTGAACTAAATAAATAAAATAACCCAGAAATGGGTTCTGTTGCAGGTCAACAGGCTAGTGGCTATGGTAAGACACGAGGAGCTGGACGGGGAGGGACTGCTACCACATTTTACCATCCCTATCGTTAGAATTTTGTTTTTTCCTGAGGAGTTAGGATAAAAGATTTGTGTTGTGTTGACATCATAGGCTCATGTGAACTTCATCTTCATGAATGGTCATCTGATGTATATATTTTGTGTTTGAATAAAAAAATTTTAATGTGTAATTATGTTGCTTGACTTTTCTATTGCAGACAGTGTAATTTGTGTATCTTAACCTCTTGAGTTTACTTTTATAATAAAGGTTGACAGATTGATTTCAGGAAGTTCTGTAATTTAATGATTATTTTAAAAGTACTTTCATGTAAAATTTCACTTGTTTGCTTAATTTGTGTAATGCTTAAGATTTTTGAAAGTTATTTGTATTCGTATGAAAACATCTTTAGCAGTCACAAATTGAAAAATACATTGTCATTACTATTGACATTACACGTGAATATTAATTAGTGGTTATTCTGTACTTAAAATTCAGAAGTCTGTTTTGGTTTTTTTGAATTTTGCACAAAGCCACACGAACTATCTGCCATCCCTAATTTAGCAGTGTAAGAGTAGAGGGAAGGCAGCTATTCATCACCACCCACTGCCAACTCTTGGGCTACTTTTTAACCATGGACTGTCACATTATAACTCCTCCCACTGCTGAAAGGGTGAGTGTGTTTGGTTCAGAGGAAGTAAACTATATTTTTAGTTAATTTAATCATTAACTTAATTATTTAGTCTATTCTGTACATATATACACTCATTGAACACTTACCTAAACTGATGAGCAAGGATACAAAAAATACTGAGGAGATATATGTAAATAAAAATACGTATGGAGAAAGTATTACAAGTGTAACGTTAAGTCCTATATTAGTGCAAAAGTGAAATTTTCAGTGAAACATTCTATGCTTGCCAATCCAAACACTTAATTCACACTGAATAAACTAGATAACTAGTTGGTCTCGGGTTAGACCAGCTTGTATGCTATACAGTAAAATACATTTAAATTTGAAAATCAGCTTAATTTCATGTCTTTCCTTGCTGACTGTAGGAACTTTGTTCAACTAGTTTGAAAGACTGTCAAAAATAATAGAAAACCATCCATTAACAATTAACAAAAATTATCAGGCCGTCCATTAAGTAATGTCTGATTTTAGGTTCTGAAAAAGAGTATTTCAAATGCTTATTTAATCAGTAATGTATGTTTTATTATTTACTTCCTGCCAATGATTCACAAGCTTCTGAATGCTATCTCCAGTCACTGATGTGTCCAAAAAAAGGTGTAACATTCATGAGAGTGCAGAGAAGTATCCACTGTTGCTCTAAGGTTTCCTTCTGTCAAATCATGGGGGAACCAATTTTCTAAGTTTTGACACCTTTACAAGCTGTTGCAGATGATAATGAACTGTTGAATGGGTTGAATTAAGCTTCAGTGCTATTGCTTAACTGTTAGAGCACAATCTTCAGCAAGTCATCATTCAACTCGAGAGGACAACCTGAATGTGGTGCATCACTTGAGCTGTAATCACCTGTTTTGAACTTCTGAAACCACCTTGGACATTTTCTTTCACTTAGACTCTGCACCATAAACACCTTGAATGTTTCTGCTGAATTGCCTTTTTTAAATTCATAAAGCATTATATGTCTAATGTGCTCCTCAGACATATCTATCTTCTAGAGTTTATTTGATTAGTGACCTAAAAAGTGGAGTTGGGTCAGTTTTTTATTTGTCTAAACATGTTTATGCATATTCTACGACATATTTTAGTCATTAAAGCCTTCTACCAAGACAAAAATGGTGATGCACTTTCTGTATTAAATTTTCAGACATTACATCATGGGATGACCTGATAAATAACTTAGCTAAAACAAATTTGTCTGTACCAAAGTGTACCTAGTCTCCACTTATTTTATTCTGAAAGTAATTCTTTAATTGCCACATTTTTAGTAAAATCTACAAAAGTGAAATGTAATAAACAAAAGAATGTGAGCACTCTGAAAAGACTTGTGGTACTCATGAGTCTTGTCACTGTATTCTAGGTAAGGAAATATAAAACTTTTTCAACACTTTCAATTGCACAAAGGATAAAAGGTAATTGTTAATAAAAGTTTTTGTTTTAAAGCAAGGTAGGTAAAGTGTTTCAAAATGCCCTAAGAATTTAAGTTTCTTTTCACCCCATTTTAGCACTAATAACATTAGCAATAGTAGCCCTATTTTGTAGTCTTATTTAAGCATTGGACCTAAAACATAAGTGTAAGTTACTTAACGGAAACACCACTTGGTAGTTTTTACTTTGCTTTCAGCTACAACTCTCATAAAAATATTAAAACTTTTGCCATTATCAGTGAAGTTAACAAAAAGTAACCTTTTAACAAAACATCCATATTGAACATTCAACGTAAACATAACAGCCTAAGAACAGTCAGGTGATAAGTTTTGTTACTAAGTGATGTGGCGTTGTTGACCATAACCAAAAATAGTGTAAAAACGTTCTTGACAAAGGGAATAAGTAGGCCTTTCATAGCTAGTCATGAAAGCATTCCAGATACTTGTATTTTTTGAGAGGGTATGGTGTATTCTGTTCAAAATATACAGGTAATTGTAACAATCAAATATCCTATTACACATCATTATATTAACCCACTTTATTGAAAATGAGATGCAACATTATTTTTACTCTTGAAAAATATTAGTATAATTTGCATGTGCTATTTTATTATCTTTGTGGATAACTCGAACAGACGGAGATTTAACGCACCTTTCAACAGTAAGGGCATGAAGTGAATCCAAAGGAGATCACTTAATATATTTATATATATATATGGGGTTTAAAATGAATCTAACGCTAATTTCAATGCACAATGAGATAAAAGATAAATCAATATAAATTCCCTTTACAAACTTACCGAAACTTTTCACAGGAATGTTTTGTCCTTGATTGCAGGTGGTTAAGGCGCTCGCGTCGTAATCGGAGGTTCGCGGGTTCTAATCCTCGTCACACCAAACATGCTCGCCCTTTCAGCTGTGGGGGCGTGTTATAATGTGACGGTCAATCCCACTATTCGTTGGCAAAAGATTAGCCCAAGAGTTGGCAATGGCTAATGATGACTAGCTGCCTTCCCTCTTGTTCTGCTATGCTAAATCAGGGACTATTAGTGCAGATAGCCCTAGAGTGGTTTTGTGCGAAATTCAAACCAACCTTGGAATGCGTTCACAATATAGTCCAAGCGTTACATTGTGTAGAATAAAATATACTTAATAAATATACATTTGAAATAACTTCCCACACTTGCACCTATGTTCTCATTTTGTAATTGTGTATATAATGTACCTGAACAATTTGTATTTTTTCTCATTTTAATGAAGATAAGAAATCATACCATAAACTTGAAGTTAGTAACTTTTGTTTATTAGTTTTATACTGATATGCTTTTAATTTGGATAGTCGTTACTGTTACGTTATTTTCAGATTTAAAAATCCACGTAACATCTTCGTACTTAACAAATATCACTGAAAACTCAAAATCCAATAGTACATAACCAACGAATGCATCCTTACTAGTATTTGTTTTATTTTCAAAACACATTTTTGTTTGGTTTGATTTGATTTATGTTTCTGCCATTGTAAATAATGTACATTGGTATTTTTATGCTACTGACCTTGTAGCTTATCTCTTGTTACCTTGGTATACTTTTAGTTGTGGTCAGATATCAATCAGTTAGTTCTAATTTTAGTTTTTCTTTCCTGATTTTTTTTTAATTTCTAGATTTTTCAATAGCTGCTCGAGGGCTATCTGTGCTAGCCGTCCCTAATTTAGTAATGTAAGACTAGAGGGAAGGCAGCTAGTCATCACCACCCACCGCCAATTCTTGGGCTACTCTTTTACCAACGAATAGTGGGATTGATCGTCACATTATAATGCCCCCACGGCTGGTAGGGCGAACATGTTTGGTGCGACCGGACTGAAGTTGTATATTGTAATTGTAATACATTGTATTACACTAATTTTAGTGCTTTGTTATTAAAGAACTGGAGGTGAATGGTATGTACAAGTTAATATTAGTTCGGAATTTGTCTCTTAAGTATGTAAAATGAGAAATATCACTGACATGAATATTTTTGAATATTGCTATAAGACGTATCTGACACAATAGTGCAGTCATTCCTTCAGTTTATTGACTTGTAAAGAACTTTCCTTCAGCAGCCAAAGCAACCACACCAAAATTTTAATAATGAAAGCATATTAGCTAGTCAATATGCTATCAATCACCTCAGCATATTTTACTTTCTTAATTGCCATGTGAATAATAATTATCGTTTGTCTTTGCTCTCGCACAAATTTCAAACCTTCTGTATTTAGATACTTCATACATATCTATGAACTTGTGTATCTTAGTAATAATAATAATGTTGTAACTCCAATTTTGAGTTTCCTGTAAGTATACCAGTATATTCAATTTTGTCCCATGACATATAAAATGGAAAGAAAAGTGTGGAGATAATTTTTCTTCAGAGTTAAACGTTTTTGGTAAAAAGAAACGAGCTTTTTAGCAATATAATTTCTTAACTTCTATGGTTTAATGTAACAGACCTAACCGACATTGGGTTTTAGGAGAAATCAAAGTTACACAAATCCCAAAGTTTGCAAACGTAAAGAAATAAAATTCTTGGAGGGAATAAAATACTAATAGAAATTACTTCTGGTACTTAATCTGAATAATCTCATTACTGCCAATTGGGAAGAATACTGTAGTAACTTGCTGACGTACATCCTTGTGCAAATTAATTGAAACAAATGGTCATTTTACAATATTTTCAGCATGGCGGCCGATGTAGGCTCGCTGGACCCGCTGATTTCCTTTAATAGTCATTTTTTTTCACACAGACGGCGTCATTAGCTGTGTTTTGCAGTACGGTTGATCTATTTTTGGGATATATGACGAAATTTTGAGAAATACGGTATCATTGGGGTCTGAAATACAGGAACTGGATGCAAGAACAATGGAGGAAGGTGTTTATTCAGTGACGAGACTCATTTCTTCGTACAGGGTCGAAGAAGTCTGAATGTTCGCAGATCTCCAGGTGAGAAACTTCGAGAATCTCACATCAATCAGTTCGTAAAACATCCCTTGAAGATGTTTTGGGGCTTTTTTAGCTACTATGGCTTGCATATCGTAGAAGGTATGATGCAAGAACCGTAGTACATCGAAGTTTTGCAGAGAAGAGTCATTCCAGAATTGAAAAAGAGATTTCCAGATGGATCTGACATTTTTCAGCAAGATCTGGCTCCGTGCCACACGTCGAAACTTGTAAAGAATTTTATGACTACAACGCAAATAAGTGTTGGACTGGCCTGGAAACTCTCCGGATTTAAACCCTATTGAAAATCTTTGGACGATTTGTAAAAAAAGACTTTACTACGAAAAATAAGCTAATTGAGGCCATAATTGATGTGTGGTACCGCGGTCCAAAAATTAGTAAAGATTGCAGTCATCTCATGGATTCGATGCCAAAGCGGATTAATGATCTTCTGAAAAATAAAGGCGGTCATATCATGTATTAATTTGTGAGTAATTTTTGGATTCTCAGAAATAAAACGCAAAAAATTGAAAAAAAATCGTAATTTTCCGTCTTGTTTCAATTAATTTGCACAAGGGTGTAATTGAAACTTGATATAATGTTAGTTTATTCACTGCTCAAAACTAGAAGTGCTCCACCAAGAGGCTGTGTTCAGAATTTCAAGGATTGGTAGCATTCAAGTGAAGTAAAGAACTTTTATTCACAAGTTGAACTATAAACTAACTTTGATTGTTTGTGAGATCTTCTGCAATAAACACATTCATGAAAGTAACTGGAGAATATCTGATGTAAACGTGTTATTAAACACGTGCTTTATGCATAGATTATTTTAAATTAATTACTTTTGATACTCTCTGTCTTAAACAACTTCAATAGTGAAAGTGTTAAATACTGCGAAGTTGGCAACCCTCTTTATTTACTGCAAAATGTTCAGATAGCTCATCTGAAGCTATTTATTCACATCTGAATTGTTAATGTGCATGAAAAGAGCATAGAACATTATGCTGAATATTAGATGTTTCTACTTGATCTGTCTGACAACATTCATTTTGTGTCGCGTACCCCTCTCACATGATATTGGTGACCCCACTTTGGGAAAAATAACGCAAATTGCTGAGTGCTGAGATAACGTAGATTTCTGTATAAAACTAGGTATTTTTATCTATGTTCAGTGTCATCTTTATTTGGCTTAGGGACAACCACAATGATCACCTCTTGTGCACATTTTGTCTGGAAGACTGACTAACAGCAGCGACATATTTTAGATACATTTTATCTTGACGTTTAACAGTGCCATTGGAAACAAGAGACAGCATAAGATTGATCACTTTTGAGTTATTTTACAGACCATTGGACGTTTTATTTTATCTGGTTTTTAAAATTCGTTTTAATAAAAGAATTGATGCATAAAAAGACTGCTTTATGCTTGTTACCTTATTTAAATTATTGTCTTTGACAATTTTTTAAACATCAATCGTCCTGTTTGGTGCTTTTTACCATAAAGTCCAACAACAACCAACAAGCCAAGTAACTTGTTCATTGTCTTATTTATTGATTAAACCAATTTTTATTGTTAAATAAATAGAAAAAACTACTATATAAAATTCGCTGTGAGATGACCCTATGCCATCTCTTAAATGGTCATTATGCTTTGGCTTCTAATTCATATTTTATTATAGTGGGTGCTATCTTCACCCAATATTTTATTGCTGTTTATATAGTGGGTGCTATCTTCACCCAATATTTTATGGCTGTTTAAATACTTGAACCTAAGTGTAAAGTTGACCATTTCTTCCTTATACTCCTTAGGACATCAAACTGAAATGTGAATAAAGATTGGCTGAAAATCTAAATACTAACAGTAAAATTGACTTTAATAACAGTAAACGTGAATAAAATATTAGGATTGGAGAATGACCTTTCAGAAGTGATAAAGGAAGGCTCATAACCAGAAGAGTAGCTTGAAGTAAATAGTCTGTAGCAAAATTTCAGAGTCCCATTCCTCTAACCAACAATCTTTGTGGTTAACTTGGTATCATAATATGTAATATCTATTACTTTCATCTGTTAAATTAATCAATTATGCTGAATGACAAGAAGGGTTGGATTTTTTAATGTTGTCTTTAGGTTTCTGTCCATTCATCTTTTAACTAATGCTTCTGTGTACAGGACGAGTCCATGTAACTGTAGACGCCAGTGCAAAGGATCCACTGTTTTTACCTGATATTGCTTGAGCTCCATCTGAACTTATTTCTACACGTTTTGACCACTTAGTTTCATTTGTTACTTTAGAAAAGTGTCCAGACTGTTAAAATACAGCCTCAGATGTAGCATTGTTGCCAAGGAGTGACAAAATAAAGTATCTTCGTAAATTGATACCAAATGATTGCAAGCAATTAAGCATGATCACCAATGTCTGTACTTTCATCCAACTGGAGAGAATAATACTGGGTTTGGTTGCACTCTTGTAATTAACTTTTAACATTCAATGCCGTTTCCTGAATTTGACACTTAACAATGTTGTTTGTTAGAGAGTTATAGGAGTGTCCATAATTCTTGGAACCATTCCTGATTTGTGCTGTGATCCAATGTCTATCAAGCTTGTTGGTAAATTCTGCGAGATAATCGCCTAGAGGGGGATCATTAGTTCTGTCTCAAATATTAACAACACTATCAGTACAAGACAGAAGACCCTAATGTCTCTACTGTGCGGTATAATTTCAGACGCACATGAGAAGTGGTGAAAGAGACAAGAAGGATGATTGATCTTTCTGTGGTATATATACTCATGCTTTTGTTTCCAAAGAAAAGCAATAATTTCGTTATTAACTATTGTAACATTTGTTACAATCCTTGTGTTATTATTCATTAAAAGTTATGCCCTTTAATAGATATTAAGTAGGTCCATTGTGATCTATCCTGATACAAACCCCAACGACCCTAGAAAAAGTTAAGACAAAGTTTAAAAGTAATTTTTTGTCAAGATTAAAATTATGGTTTCACGGGTCAGTTGCACTTTTTTTTTAACATATTGTACTTTACCTCTGAAGTAACACAATGAGACAGTTATCCTGAACTTTTTTTTAATTTAAAAAAAATCTATATAATTTTCAAAAAATTGTGTTGACGTTTCAACGAAATGGTGAACTCCATGTATTTATAAAGGTAGTCGCACTCCACCATTTTTCCACAGTGGTGAGAGGTCTTTCATTGACATGGTTACATCATGGTAGTATCCTTAAGAGAGAAAGTTAATTTAGGTTTTAGGTGGAGATTAAACTCACGGTAAATGCTTTAAATTACTGAGAAACAATCCAGAATATTCGTGACAGACTGCCCATATGAGTCTTTATTTAACACGGTATTATATGAAGTTGATATGGGTTATACTGTTTTACATGTCGAAGCAAAAATTTCCTAACATTAAAAATATCACAGTAGAATATTTAGTAGATGTCTTTAAGGAAAAAAAAAACATAAAGATATAATAAAATTGAAAACATTCAACTCAAAATATCAGTATTTATATCTTTTAACAAGAAAAGAAAGTCCTGATGCCTCCTCTATATCAGACACTTGTTTGGATCCTGGGGTTCTACGGGTTTTGGGTTCTAATCTTCATCTCACAAAACGTATTCGTCTTTTCAGTTGTGGAGGTGTAATAATATGTCAATCAATCTCCCATTCATCGGAAAAAAAATCTTAGAGTTGATAATGTCTAACTGCCTTCCTTCAAGTCTTTCACTCCTAAATTATGGATAACTAACACAGATGACCCTTGCGTTGCTTTGCACAATACTTAAAACACACCGAACAGACTTGAGGGTGTTGTTACAACAGCTCGTGATGCCTGCTTTCCTTAACTTTAATAAAATAACTTGGTTATTTCTTGCTCTAGTATTTCAGCTACAAATAAAAAATCATTTGAAATAAACTATTTTGCTATTTGAATTATTGAATTATCTAAGTATAATTTTGACATTGTTTTTAACGGGTTTTGTCCTCCTGGTATCATATATGAGATGGATAATTAATTCAGATTATTCTACTAACCATTCTTGTGTGTCTTTTTGATTTTATATGAATGTTTATAATAAATATAATGGACATTCTCCAAATATTGCTACCTCCATATTCTACGACACATGTCTAGCATTGTTTCTTTATAAGGAAGAGTATTTATGCTGCACTATTGTAACGCCAAAGAAATATGCAAGTAGAGTTTATTTTATGTTTTCAGTCATATAAGTGTATCATAATTATGTAAGTTATTTTCAAAATTAATAAAGAAAATCCCTATAGTTCATTGTATTTACTTTGGTGTTCAAAGTCGTCTGAAAAATAAATCGGTAAATAGACTGAGTTTTATATAAATGTTAATACATATCTCACTTTACAATGTTGTTGTTGTTTTGAATTAATCACAAAGCTACACAATGGGCTATCTGTGCTCTGCCCAGCACTGGTATCGAAACCAGGTTTTTAGCGTTGTAAGTCCGCAGACATACCGCTGAGCGGCTTGGGAGCGCTTTGTAATGAGATTATCTGGTATTTCAGTATGACGATGATCTACTTCCATTGTAAGTAGGTTATGCAACTCTTGTAAGAGTTCTTTACAAAAATAAAACTAGTGGATTAAATTATTTGAAATTTGACGAGAACGTTCCTAAACGTATACAGTTCATGAAAATGAAGCAAGTATTTTTGTTTTTCCTACTATTTTTAATGCGTGTGTTTTTTATAACAAAGTCACATTGGGCTATCATCTGTAACCACCGAGGAGAACTGTGCCAATGATTTTAGCGTTGTAAATACGAAGACTTACCACTGTTCCACCAAATGGTTTGCTATTTTAAATAAACATTCGTTACTTTATGTATGTGTTTGTATTCGGACTTTGAATTGTTCGTTTGCAAGGTAATATTTATATTAAGTAAAAATACTATTTTTTTATCATACAGTTTTCACATTTCATTTGCATAATTTCCTGAATCTCGTAAACGAATATCAAATTCTTTTAAGGTAAATATTTATCATTTATTTTACATTTTGGATTCAGCAAATAGAACGATGCGGCTTTGTTATAAGAAAACACACACACATTTTCCATTTTTTCTAACATATCACTAATTCTATCTCTTATTGTCAATATATAGTGCAACAAAATATTTAAAATTAGGAAATGGAATATGTACATACTTTTTGTAGAAATTCATTAAAATACTTTTCTTGTTCTCGTATGCATCTTTATATTTTCACTTATAGTTTATTTTAACATTTCAATTTTTATTTAAAATACATAGTCTTTTTTTATTTCTGTCAATACTTCAGTTACAAACGCCTCCGGTCCTGCATGGTCAAGTGTGTTAAGGCGTTCGACTCGTAATCCGAGGGTCGCGGGTTCGAATCCCCGTCGCACTCAACATGCTCGCCCTTTCAGGCGTGGGGGTGTTATAAAGTTACGGTCAATCTCACTATTTGTTGGTAAAAGAGTAGCTCAAGAGTTTGCGGTGGGTGGTGATGACTAACTGCCTTCCGTCTAGTCTTACACTGCTAAATTAGGGACGGCTAGCGCAGATAGCTCTTGAGTAGCTTTGCGCGAAATTCAAAACAAAACAAAACAAACGCCCCCTGCTGGTATAGCAGTAAGTCTGGGGATTTACAATGCTACAATTAGGAGGTTTAAGTCTCAGCAGATTACCCGATATGGTTTTGCTGTAAGAAAACCCACACACATACTAACGCACATAAGCCTTTATAAGCACATTCTCCCACTGACTCTGAGCACAGACGTGGAGTGAGTAAGAAGGTGGTGACTACTCAGTGCTAATGTATAAAACTTTTAACAATCCAGGCAAGAACAAGTTAAACTCATAAAAAATATCTCAAATATGCCAATGTCTATTAACAGCATATGTGTTTTTAATATCATGTTGAAAGAATCTTAATCGATTGTTGAGAGTGAGGTCTCGAGTTTTTTGTTCTACTTTCTTGTCTCATACGTATTAAACTGATAGACAATTAGAATGCACTTAGGTTTTACTTTTATATTTTAATAAATTATGTATTATTCATGTTTTAAAAAGCATATTTGAAAGATTTAATGATTTTTTTAAAGTTTATCTTGTACTTGCCTGGATTGTTAAAGCTTATAGATATTAGTATTAAGTAGTCACCATCTTGCTTACTCACTTCACGTCTACTACGACCAGTGTCAATGGGAAGATATGCATATAAAGGCTTGTTTTCGTAAGTGATGTGTTGTCATATTTAGTTAAATAGGGGTAAATTTGTCCTATTGGTTATAACCATGTCATTCAACTTCAAACTGTTGCATAAGAACATAGTTTCAATCTTCAAATGGACGTGGGTGACCTTAAACTAAAAATATATATATATATACACAACTGTTTAGGATAGGAAGAAATTCTTGGAACATCTATAGATGATAATGTGATAATCATGTTTTGTGGAGTTTGGCCAACTGACACAACAGTGTACTTTAGCTACTCAGTTTCTTGTAAAAGAGCTCTTAAAAGTTGCCCCTCGGTATGGATTCCTGTAGTGGTGAAGGGGAGCTTCAGGGAAGGTTCTGTTCTTTCAGTTTACCTCTTCTTGTTAGTCAGTTTTGTGTCTGAGTGTGTATAATATATGGCTATGTTTTCCCAGTCTTGAATAATTATTATTCAACAATTATAATTGTTAGTTAGTTTCATAGTTCTTCTTAAGCTTATCCTGGCACGCTGGTATGTTTGTGGACTTACAACACTAGAAAATGGGTTTCGATACCCGTGTTGGATATAACACAGCTAGCCCATTATGTATCTTTGTGCTTAATTACAAACAAAGAAATCAGTTCGTAACAAAGATCCATGAGTGATGAAGTAAAGTTGGTGTTTGTTCTAGATCTCTATGCCACCATTTTATTACTATCCTGCTGTAGTACTTCACTTTCCCTTGAATTTCATTAAGGTTTTATATTATTATTGTTACGATTGATTTGGTACAGCATTGTTACAATAATGATGTATTTATTGTTCACTTTTTTCTTACATCCATCAATAAGATTTTACTTACTGTTATGAGGAACTGACTTGTACTAATGCACATTTAAATCGTTGTTTATTATTATAATGAAAAACAAAAGTATTAAGAACTATGTTTCATTCCGTACTCATAAAATATTACTTTTTTCTTCTTTCATGCGTCTTCTCGTCTTGTTTCGTCTTCCTTTAAGTGCTTGTCTTTTATTTTTGTCTGAAACTTACGCTAACAATATCTCCTGTTTTTTACAGTCGTATCAAAATTATTTCTCAATCTTGCTGAACTTAAAAGGTGGTTCTTTTTCAATAATTGTATAATACGTTAAAATAATTCTTTAGGGATTGGCAAAAAGCCAGTTGCTTTGTCACTTCTGTAAATCTGACTAATGTTTCTTACCCCTAGTTTCATATGTTACTTCCCTCTTTCTACTGAATACATTCAGCAATGTTGATCGTATTCAGTCGTTTCTATGTTTCTGCATAATTTCGATGTTATCCTGGTCTCTCAGGGTATTATTACACTCTTTGATTTAATTGTTTCTCTTCTCACACTGATGATGTTACTGTTTTTACATCTATCACATCACAGTCCACAGTCTTGGTCTTGATATTTTGTAACTTCACTGCAACATTTCAAAAAGATTAGTCTTTGTTTATACATATACATTGACACACACATATGCACTATATTTATAATTAAGTGGGAAAGTATCCCCTATTTTCTTTGTTCCATCTTTATTGTCCAGGGTACGAACCAGTAAAGCTGCAGTTTTTAATCTTATACTTACTTGCATAGCCAGACATTCACATACATCACTTTTAATAGCCTAGCTGGATGTGTCCTAAGTTCTATAGCTGTACATATATATACGTATACTAATAAAAATAAAATGTTTGTATGTATCTCTATGAACTACTCTGTGGTCTTTCGACCAATCTCAATAAAACTTGGTTTGATGACACACTGCACTAACGGACATACAGAGGAAAAACATACTTGTTTAACTAGTGACTCTACAGACTTGGACCAATTTACATTCCTATATTGTTATGTTGAATATGTTCTTAAATTTCTTTTCATTTAGTTTTTTTTTGGAAAATTTTAAACGCTTTCATTAGAAATGTCAATCACTCAAATTTAATAGGAACAATGACAACAAAGGTACAGAATCAACCCCTTAAAGTGGGAGGTCCACATCTGAAAACTCTTTGCTTTTCACATGGTCACTTCTAGGTTGGTTGTTCAAAAGTAGGATCACCAAGAAGTATCTTTATTTTGATCCAGGAAAGAATGAGAACTTCTGAAGTGGTCTGTCAAGAAGAGTCAAAGTATCAACAAACGCTGAAGCTGTAATGAGGGACTAACAAAAATAATAACAGAAGATAAAGTAAAGTAACTGTAGCACCATTTCTGTTACGTCGAAAAAAAAACAGGTGTGAAATAAATCATAGCAGTTTTCTGTTTTCATTCTTCAATTTGAGCGATCAAATCAAAGAGTTGTGGTTCGTTTCCATGACAAAAGCTTTATTTGAGAGAAATAGTCTTAACTGTCTCCTCTGCTCTCTCACAAATCCCAAACTAGACCACATATCTTTTTCAACACTACTTAACATTTTGCCATTATCTGATTTTACTTAATTATTTATTATTTTAGTAAATCTTACTCTCAGATTTTCCTATAATCCCATTTGTTACCTGGTAACTGTGGTTACCTTTTACTACTGTTACTGGTTTATTGTGCATCCTGACAACTTTTACCATATTTCCAAGAAAAACTAGATGATGAACACTATCAGTCACACTTACGACTGTTTCCACGTTTAAGCCTCAACATTTTAATGAGATCTTAGCTAGAAGTTCAATATACCGACATCCCCTATTGTGTGCTGTAACCTAATTAAAACTAACATATTACCTCTGAGTACATTATCTCATTTTTTGCTCAGTGAGATTTTCCAACTATTAGCATACTTTAACGCAATTATAACTCAGTTACTTACCTTCAGTTATCCTGAAGATTTATTCGATTTTTTTCTCTTTCGTTAATACAACACACTAAGATTTCCCTCCTTTCTATAGTTTCTTGTTCTGCCTACATAAAATATTTTGAAAGAGGCTAATAATTTCTTTCATTATATCCAACATCACTCTCGAGAAAGGGGAAGTACTAGTCAACTTTTATTTATTTATGGTAAGTTTGTTTTGATTTTCGCGCAAAGCTGCACGAAGGATATCTGCGCTAGCTGTCCCTAATTTTGCAGTGTAAGACTAGAGGGAAGGTAGGTAGTCATCACCACCCACCACCAACTCTTGGGCTACTATTTTACCAACGAATAGTGGGATTGACCGAACATTATAATGCCCCCACGGCTTAAAGGGCGAGAATGTTTGGTGTGACGGGGATTCGAACCCGCGACCCTCAGATTACGAGTCAAGTACTTTATCTTCCTGGTCATGCAGAGCCTTTTATGGCAAGACCTCGATTTTCATCTACTTCAAACCTACTATATATATATATACATATCACTACATATTCATCTATTAATGCCACTGTCTTATGTTTGTTTGCTGACTTCTTATTTTTAAACCATATTATTAATTGCACTGGTGCTTTTGTGAAGATTTACTCTTGCAATATCAATGTTTGTCAGTGTCTCCGGTACGGTTAGATCCTTATATATATTTAACCAGCAGCTCTTGTAGCTTCATACCATGCCCTCATTTGCGTTTTTTTTACCAATCTCTAAACTCACTATGACACATCGCTGAATTTTACTTATACAACTCTAACATAGCTGAATTCACTTCACTTTACTTTGTCTTCACTCGTAATCTTTCTCATCAACTTCGTTAAGTCAGCTCCTTATTTTAATCAGGGATTGTTCATACTAATATACTTAATAATGTGGTGTTTATTACAGTAACCAACGCTAAGTTTTTTCCCTTACTCACAAAATATTATTTATTTCTTCCTCTCTCTCTCTGTGGTTATTTTTTCTATCATACATTCTCTCTTTTATTCTTGTTTTGTTAAATCTTATATATATATATATTAAAAAATCAATTCCAACAAGAACATTTTTTTATAAGCTTACATTTGTTTTTTTGTAAACTAATTATCATGATTCATAACCATAGACGTTCTTATAGCTGTGTGGCCCGGCATGGCCAGGTGGGTTAAGGCACTCTACTGGTTATCCGCGGGTTCGAATTCCGGTCGCACCAAACATGCTTGCCCTTTCAGCCGTGGCTGAATGTGATGGTCAATCCCACTATTCGTTGGTAAAAGAGTAGCCCAAGAGTTGGCTGTGGGTGGTGATGACTAGCTGTCTTCCTCTAGTCATACACTGCTAAATTAGGGACGGCTAAGCAGATAGCCCTCGTGTAGCTTTGTGCGAAATTCAAACAAAAATAAACATTCCCTAATCCCCTAGAGACTAATCAAAAGTGAATCGCTTTCTCATCTCCCCAAATGATTTCTTACACCTAACTTTATACGCGGTAAAATGCACTATTTTTATTGTATTTTCAAAAGACAAATTACTGTTTCAGTTGTTTTTCATCATGTTTAGTCTTCTTCTCTTTCATAACTCAACGTCAGAGAATTTAGACTTACTCCATCACATTATATTTAAAATAATCATTTCGTTGAATAAAATAAGCCATCCCTGCAAAGGTTGTACTGCCACCTGCCTCATTTTCTGTCCAAACTTCAAACTTTTAGCTATTTTGTGGATCCTACCCGTTTACTCATACAAACATTCAGTGCACCTGAGAGCAGCACAATACCGCGAAAACCGAACTGGTGACTAGATACTCGTAAATAAGTTTCCTCATTTTCAAAGTATTCAAGTAATTGTAAATACTAATGTATTGATAGATTATAATCATGTGATAAAACTGTTCAAAATTCTTTGTAGACAAAGAACCCTACTTCTTTGAACTCACACACACATGCATGTATTTTAATTATAATGTTATTATTTACAATAATTTGCTTGATAAGGGGTTATAAGAACAAAATTACAAACAACGCATACCCGTTTGTTTGGTAAGGTCAGGAAGTGACGTCAAAGAAGTTAATAAGCAATGTGATATTGTAACTTGTATGTAAAATAAAGATAACCGCGAAGTTAATAAGTGAACCACAGAACAAATACCTCACTAAATAAACGATAAGTTTTAGGTCTTACGTAGCTAAAACCCAAAGTTTGTTTTCCCTTGGTGAACAAAGTGCAAATAGCCCGTCCCCCGCTGGTATAGCGGTATGTCTCCGGATTTACAACGCTAAAATCAGGGGTTCGATTCCCCTCGGTGGGCTGAGCAGATAGCCCGATGTGGCTTTGCTATAAGGAAAACACACACACGCAAATAAATAGCCCATTGTGAAGCATGAGCTGAAATTAAACAACAACAACTACGGTAAATATGTAATGTGAATCAAATGTTATATTCTACATTTACTAAAAAGAAATCACAACGAAAAAAATTAACAAATGTTACTTGGAATGTTGGGTACTTCAGAGATGAATTTGTCAGAAAAGAAAAACTGTGACTGATAATACTGAACCGTTTACAGCATCTTCTACATTATAAGACTTTTCTCATGTTGATGAGCACCGAATGAAAAGAATGAGAAAATAAACACAAATGTGTAATAATAATTATCTGTTTTGACCAGAAAGGTCTAACAATCACACACCATACACACATATAGACTTTGAAGCAAGAGTAAAAAACCATGCTTTCAGCATTAAGTGTAGATTATAACTGTGTTAAAATTTGCTAAAATCATCTCTAGATTAAGAAAACCACCATTGTGTGTGTGTATATTTTAACTATAATTATAGTTATGTTGTATGAATTTGTTCGATAAATGGAGCAACAATCACAATATTAATAAAACATTGTAGTTCCAAACGTTTGCAATAGATGGCACTAATACCATTTTAAGTGACCTCTCTCACTTTTATTGTGAATTAGACCTAAAGTAGTCTTTAAAAAAAAAATTATTCACAGTTCCCAATCCAGTCCACTCCTATTTTCATGCAGGAACGTGACGGTATGAGTGATGATGGACATATGTAGACACAATAAGCATTAAATATATCCACCTTAACATTGCACAGAATGGAGCTATTAATGTAAAGAGCACTTTTGAAACGTTTTATTCGAACTTTTCTGGGGTTTTCAGTTGTTCTTAAATACGTAAAATACTAGGACCTGGGATTTATTTTGGTCATTTTTTTATGTAAGTCGTTTGTTTACCAGTCGTATTATATCAAAATATTGAGATTCAATAATAATTATCCAGATAGGTTTTTATGAAATACAACATATGTAGTAATTGGTCAGATAAGGGCTATACTACTCCCTCAAGTGATAACTCGGTCATTATATTACGTAACAATGTCGTGGGAGTAGAACCTATTGACAAAACCAAGTGCTGGGCTCCAGATAAGATTCAAGTAGCTGTACCACAACCTATGAAAATGTAATTTAGAACAATTAATTAATAAGGATCATAACAATTGAAGTGCATCAACTTTGAATGTACTTGTAATTGCCTAGCATGGTGTGGTTTTTAATGGGTTAATGTGTATTAATTAATAGAAAATTTCGAATTTATCCATAATGACTAGCACGTGTTACGTGACTGGCCGTTCTCATATAACATACGAAGACCGCAATCTCAAGATATTATATCATCTACCATTCCCTTGGAGCACACAAGCTGTCGTCTACATTATTACACAATGTGTAACATAATACGTGTACATACATGTGCAGAAAAGGTATTATATCTATATAATGACAGAGGAAAAAGGCAGCTAGAACGAAGTCAACTTATTGGCTTTCCAGACCACGTTTCATGCTAAAACAGCTTAGCTTAAGAGTAAGCAATTTTTTATAATTACTTTATAGCCAGATATGGGGATATCTGGTACACTGCTACACATTTAAATATAAAGAGCAAAGTATCAGATTACTTTCTTGTAACAATGTAATGTATTTTAACGAACAGAATATTCTTCCCTTCTGTGTTTCTAGCGAAGATCTATAATAAAAACGTTATTAAAAACAAAAGTGAAGCCTGTAACCAGATATTTTAAACTATTTATCCACTCATAACACTAGTAAGTAAAAGACTTCCAACATATAGGTACTGTAACCCTTAATGGATGTGTCAAACCTAAACCTTAAGAAACAACTAAAACATTATTTGGTTTGTTTTTTCCTTGTCGAGCTAAAAGTTAATCATTTTAAAAACCCATATACGCTACATGGAACAGCAGATATAAATTTACACTTATATATATATATATAGTTTCCAAATAAATTAAACTGGCAAATTATGTGATAGCGTACCAAAAAGAAAATATATATACGAAGTTTCCAGGGAACAGTGAACTAGTAACTTTGGTTGCTTTGTGTGTTCGCATAGAACTACATAATTAGCCGTTCCTAATCTTGAAGTGATAAACCAGAGTAAATACAACTAATTGTTATCATCTTCCGCCAACTTTTGAGCTACTCTAACCGAATAGAAGAACTGAAGTGTCACTCATAATCCCAAAGTGTTGATAGCTATTTTGCGACTAGAGGACGTAAGTCACGGGTTCCCGTGATCCTTGGCTCCTAAACCAAGTAATAAATTATTCCTCAGGATCAACGTGTAATCTCATTCAATGAATTTCTTAGTGTGAATAATGATTCTTCATCACTTATAATCATATCTAATAAACACATTCCGTTTTTATCTCAAGCAGTTCACGTTATATCACCGCAAGAAATTTAATACACGTAATTACTATGATATGCTTAATATTTTAAAATATGTTTATAGTGTATAAAACTGAAACAACATTAGTGGCTGTATTAAGATATAAAATAAAATTTACGTTATTTACGTTTTTTGCTTCATTAGCACAAAGCTACACCATAGGGTGTCTGCGTTCTGTTCACCTAGGGAATCGATTGTTTGTTTGTTTGTATTTTTTTTAATTTCGCGCAAAGCTAGTTGAGGTTATCTGTGCTAGCCGTCCCTGAGTTAGCAGTGTAAGTCCAGAGGGAAGGCAGCTAGTCATCACCACCCACCGCCAACTCTTGGGCTACTCTTTTACCAACGAATAGTGGGATTGATCGTCACATTATAACGCCCCACGGCTGAAAGGGCGCGCATGGTTGGTGCGATGGGGATGTGAACCCGCGACCCTCAGATTACGAGTCCCACGCCTTAACACGCTTGACCATGCCGAGCCTGAGGGAATCGAAATCCGTATTTTTTCACAAAATAAGAAAAATAATAAATGATTGATGCTGAGTGATAAAAGGGGATAATTTGATTATGAGAAAAATTGCATGGTTCAAGATACTAGCATTGCCGCTTATGAATCTTATATTTACATTTGATGGCGTAATAGCTAGAACAACGAGGTCGAAAGTAGCTGTTCCATTTCTAAAGTTTAACTTAAAATAAAAGTTAGTTTGTTTTTAAACAATCTTATAAATCTGTTTGAAAGCAAAAGCATCAAAAATAAACGACACATTAACAGGGTTAACTAATACTAATGTTGCGTAATATAGTAACAGCTTCGATAGTTACACCGACTGTAAAATATATAATAAAGAAAGACGAATGGATTTTTATCAAGGTCGTATGTATAAATTCAACGACGTTTCACCTTTGATGTGAAAAATGTGAAGGCTAATTAAATGGTGTAGTTAAATAATTCGACCTACAATACAAACACAAATTACATCCAGTTTGAAGTTCCGAAGATCAAACTAAGCGCGAAACTTTAAACCCTGACGCAAAATAACATAAAAAGTAACTTAAACTTTACTGAGTTTGTAATTGAGTGATGCGAATGTACAGATTCCAATTTGAAATAACCATTACCCTGATAAATCATTATAAATGTTAAGTGTATAAAACAGCAATATCCAAGAAATGATTATTTTATCTAATAAGTTACGTTGTCTTAAAAAGAAACCAAAGTAAACATTTGCCCTTGTTACAGTGGTGTCATCCTTTCCTTTTAAATAGTATCTCTTATTACACGCATAAATTGTACCTAAGTCTGGATGGAGGCTTTCATGTACGAGACAGATACCTAATTCTCCATTTTAAGAAATTCCTGTGTAGAACAGTAAAGCTAGTCTTAAATCAACTATTTTGAAAAATCTTTAATAAACCACTTACTCTACGGGTCTGCTATCATCTCATAACGCCACATTTATCAAAAGTAAGTGTTCAGAAATTCATGACCATAGTTAGTTTCACATATAGTCAGAGGAAAAGACAGCAAGAACACAGTTTTCGTTTTTCTGAGTTTTATATAAGAACTGCTTTGATGTTTTCTTTATCTTATCTTTAGGTATTCATATCTTTTATGGCTTTTTAGCTATAGAATACAGAAACTGCATCAGAAATAATTCTAAAAAAACTCCTCATACAACAGAGTTTTGCCTTTTAACGAAATAGATTAATTTTCTATACTAATACTATAACAAGGAACCAGCATTTTACAACGCATTTTGTGAAGTTTAAATCCCCGATTAAAATGTGTTTGTTTTGTTATTATGCAAAAAGAAAAACAAAATATTGTTTGTGCTCTGCCCACCACGGGTATCAAAATCCGGTTTTTAGCAGTATGAATCCGCATCACTCTACACCTGGGGAAGAGCTCTTATTAAAGACAAACTGTGGCGACCAACAGGCTGTAGCAACTAAAAACATTCTTGTTTAAGGCCGATAGTCAGTGGTTGGTTGGTTGTTTATTATAAATCGCAAAACTACACAAAGTGTCACCTGCATTGCGTCCATCGTGGAGAATTAATCCCCGCATTTGGGATTGTAACTCCTTAAGTCAGGAACGGTTGGTAACAGAAAGCTTGTTTTTGTTCAAGTAATCCAAGGTATAATTCAATGTCAAAACAAAGGTAGAATATATTGTTTTCATAGCTTTATACTGTTTGTATGTACTTTTCTCACTTGGAGAATGAGCTGCTCACTCGTGGATAATACTTCTTTAGATAGACAAGGTTTTTGTCCTGTTCCTAGTTGATTGAGATATGTGCATGTTATTAAATAACTGCTTTTTGGAAAAGATGGTTTTTTTCCATGATGACTAGTCAGTGAACTTAAGTAATTATAGTAATAGTTCTGTTTGTTGCAGGATGCTAGATCATTAGTTTTATATCTTCTTGGGCATACTGATATTCCATTGCTGATGTTATAACTTGTTATCTTTGAAATCGGTATGTCTGTGGACTTACATCGCTAAAAACCGGGTTTCGATACCCGTGGTGGGCAGAGCACAGATAGCCCACTGTGTAGCTTTGTGCTTAATTCAAAACAATAACAACAAACTTTGAAACCGATGTGTTAAGCACTTTGCATCTCTTTACTATTCAGCTACAGAAAAATATCTCCTCAGGTTTAGTTTGGTTTATTTTGAATTTCGCACAAAGCTACACGAGGGCTATCTGGGCTAGCCGTCCCTAATTTAGCAGTGTAAGACTAGAGGGAAGGCAGGTAGTCATTACCACCCACCGCCAACTCTTGGGCTACTCTTTTACCATCGAATAGTGGGATTGAATGTCACATTATAACGCCTCCACGGCTAAAAGGGCGAGCATGTTTGATACGGCGGGATAGCTGCTGAGATGAAATTAAACTGCATTCATTGGTATAACAGTGACAAAATTGTACTATTAATTAACGAGAATTTCCCATGAATTATTAATATAAATACCAATCATGTTGCCCGTGATGCACCAACGTATTAGCATACATAAACTACTTTTAATATGTATTTTTAAACCTTATATAATAGTTACTAATAAATTCATCAATTTGCTCCAAATCTCGTATTTATGTGGGTTTTCCAAAAGAAGTTTTTGAACTACGAACAAAATTCGTAAGTAGGTACTACATATTTTATTTCTTAGCTGATCTACTTGGAATTAAAACAATAAAAACATTGTATTTATTTACATGCTAAGGTTATAGTTTCTCGAATATCTGGTATATGAGGTCAAGATTCATTTTAGCTCGTGCGCATCTTATCTGTAAATAACTGTTGCATCTGAATCAGACAAAAGTCATCAAATACAATAGCTTCCAACATCTATAATGCTGTTTCTTTAATTACACTAAGTCAAGAAAAATAAGAGTTTGCTTACTTTAAACAAACTCTCTGGTTACATTCATATGGTCAGTGTATACAAAATAATCTTAGCTTGTAATTCAAACTGGTTGAGCCTGACTGACTCTAATACACATGAAGCATGAATTATCATTAGTCCACAAGGGAGGTCAGCAGTAATTTTATGGACTTTTGAAGTCAAAATCTACTGTTCGATTCCCTGCGTTAGATAAAATACATATAACCAGTTGTGTAATTTTGCACTGAGAAATCAAAAACGTCATTATTCTTCTTTTCTATCAGTGCTTCTGGTGAGAGTTTAATACTGTATACTCTGCCCGTAGTCTGAAATGACATCAACTGCATGTTGAAGTTTTAGAAAGTTCAAAAATTAGCTGTTAATAAGTTTAACCCTAGTACACACACTCAAAAAAATTACGTTGCCCACACTGGGGGTCATTTTTGACCCCCACCAAAAATATTAAAAAAAATTATTTTCACATAAACAAAGTATAAATTTGGACAAAATATTTATTCTATACAATGTATGCATACACTCTGGGTAACTTTATGGTCATTGCAAGCCATTTTACTACATTTGATACACTTTGAAGAAGTTTTTTTCCTTGAATCATGTGCGCATATTTGACACCATTTCCTAACGTTCTCTTCAGCAACTTTTTGTCTTTTTGGAGGGATCACTTCATTTGTATCTTCTTCAGGCAGTAATTCATCAGTAAGCAACTTCAGAAATTCACGTCTTGCTCTTTTTTGGTACTTTGATGCAAATTCTGGATGGCGCTGGCGATAGAAGGTAAGCATTGTATGCGGCAGCATCAAAAATGTTATAAAATAGTGCCATTGGCCACCTTCTGGTCTTTCTTTTTGTGGAAAAGAATCTAACTATTTGGTCTAGTGTATCGACTCCTCCTTCGGTGGAGTTATAGTATGATATTATTTCAGGTTTTCCTGATTCATCATCGATTGAGGGCTCTCTATGCAACGTAGATAAGAATATTCTAGAATGTTCGAGAACATTTATAGAGCGTTCTAGAATGTTCTAGAACACAAAATTTCATATCAATATATTATTTGATTGTTTAGCAGAAATGTAATTGAGTTTTGTAAACGGGGGTCAAAAATGACCCCCAATGTGGAAAACGTGAATTTCGACATTAGACAAGGGGTGTAATACCCCATTTGCATAAAATACATGTTAAACGTATTAGTATAGTATGTTATTAGTATAGGTTAAATTAGGTACATTTCTAGGCCCGAAAGTCACACCTTTGATATTTCTATAATAACTTAAACACAAGTAGGCCCATTTTTGACCCCCACCGTGTGTATGAGGGTTAAGCAAATAAATCACGTTCTTTATAACCACTGTTCCCATTTAGTGGTAGTCGTGAAGTAAAGGGATACTACGGAGATTGAATAATTAATCTAATTAAAAACAATAAACATGTTACAACTTGCTCATCTGAAGCGTAATCAGAATTATACACCGGTTGTATAATAAATACTTAATGAAGAATCACCTATAAATCTTTAACCTATCAGCTTTAAGACATTTAAATAATAACAACTAACATGTTAGGCCTGAATCTTATATTAAAACCCACAGTAACATATATATTTCTCGAAATAAGTTATTTTACTTTAAATTGTATATATTCGTATGCCATTAATATAGTTGTTTCTTTCCCACTCCTGATATTTTATACAAAGAACACGTGGATATTTTCCGATTCAGAAAATCTCGTTTTTCTTTAGTGAGTACGCGTTAAATATCCTGATGTTAATTTTGTAGCCACTAAAATAGAGATTTCAAAAACATTTTTGCTAAGATTTATGCGTTGTTTAGGAACTTTTAAACTTGTCTTAATCTTCACGCAAAATGTGCCAACACTATACATCTTCTGTCAGTCATATAGAACACTTTGCTTTAAACTTTTAAATGTTACGATCGTGGTTATTGCGTATTTTTTGCTTTCATTCCTTAACCATGTTTTATTCAAGCTTATCATAATTTATCATCTATTACGTTGTAGTGCTCAGATTTTAGAGTGGTAAGATAACATCTCTATTTATGCTCCCCTCACAGCATAAAAATACTTCAGTTGTTTTTTTTTCCGTATATGTCACTGCATTCATTATGTTCGTGGAGAGGCAAACGACAGCTGGCTTAGTGCAGAAACTGTTATTTAGTGTATGTTTCCTGATTACAGAAGAAGGGGTAGGCATAAATAAAAGGTGAATTGTTTGTTTGTTTTTGAATTTTGCACAAATCTACATGAGGGCTATCTGAGCTAGCCGTCCCTAATTTAGCAGTGTAAGACTAGAGGGAAGGCAGCTAGTCATCACCACCCACCGCCAACTCTTGGGCTACTCTTTTACCAACGAATAGTGGGATTGACCTAAACATTGTAACGCCCCCACGGCTGGAAGGGCGAGCATGTTTGGTGCGACGGGAATTCGAACCCGCGATCCTCAGATTACGAGTCGAATGCCTTAATCCACCTGGCCATGCCGGGCCAGGTGAAATGTAACACGAGTCGAAACACTTACAAGATCAGAACCTATAGGATGTTATAACCTCGAGAGTGTCTTTGCTTTGGAAAATAACCAATAAAAATGAAATGAGTAGAAATTAAGTTTTAATAGATTACCAGTGAATATTATAACGAAAAAAGTAAACATTAGGCCAAGAACTAGCAAATAATTTGAATCTCTCTGTGATTGGATCAAGAAAACATGTCAATGAATATCAGGAACACAAATTACTCTGGAAACTGAACAGTCCATTCGGATTTATTCACTGTGACAGTGTTTTCACGCCACTAGAATTATATGTAGACAATAATATTTTGTGAATGTTATAGGTGTCAAAAATTTTGTAATACTGGATGGTATTTGACAACCTTTTATTAAGTGAGTGATTTCATTATACAAGCTCATAATCTTTATAGGTTTCATTGCAAAATTTCCTGAAAAGCTATATAATAATTATCTACTCTAAGGCCATTTTTATTTCGGAACTGATAGACTAGAGGGATAGCAAGTAGCCACAACACTCATCTACGACTCTCTGGTTGCTCTTGACAGAGAGGATAGTAGGATTTGGCCATCACTGTGGGGTTTGGCGGTATCAAGACGTAAACCATGAATCCTCGGATTAACAGCCAGGTATGCTCTATTGATTTAAGCTAACAACTTTTACAGCTTTTACAAAACAACTAGATATTTGAGAAATATTTTTGTGCCCTCTAGATTCATCTTCATTCTTTGACAGAAAACTTAAATAAGGTTTAGATCGAATTAGTACAGACATCTACATGACGGGCTTATCATTGCTCTTAATATTATTCAAATAGTTACTGAACTAATTGAATCAAATACCATCACACCAAACATGCTCACCCTTTCAGCCGTAGGGGCGTTATATAGTACGGTCAATCCCACTATTCGTTGGTAAAAAGTAGCACAAGAGTTGGCGGTTGGTGGTGATGACTAGCTGCCTTCCCTCTAGTCTTACACTGCTAAATTAGGGATGGCTAGCGATGATAGCCCTTAAGTAGCTTTGCGCGAAATTCAAAAAACAAACCAAACCAGAAACGCTTGCCACTAGGCCTCATTCCTTCCTATGATAATTTAGTTCGTTGCTGTGTTATGTCATGAACACATCGAAGTTAAGTAATTTGAATAATTAAGATGGACCTTTTAAGTATAACCTAGGAGGTTAACTTTTTAGGTCAAAAGATAAAATACCTTTTTACTTACTTAATTTTCTGAGTTAAAGTTCAAAAAATGCAAAAAACAAACAACCCCAAAACTTGTATTATCATAATGGTGTCTAGAATTGCTAATTGAAATGGTATTTTAAATAACTCTTCAATAGGTTATCAGATCTTTATTATACTATACAGTGTTTCCTTTTATAACAATATCTATGTAATGTCTGAGTCATAAGTTTTAAGAATACCTGTAAATATTAGCATGTTTCATGGTGAAACAGGAATTAACAACCAATAACAAATAAACAATAAATATAACAGACGGAACCTCACTGTATTCAGTACTTAGTTATAAATAGAACTTTTCTTTGTGTATTGAAACACTGATTTAGAGAAACAAGTAAAGAAAAAACTTTTCTAAAAGGGAAGTAGTATAGGGATGGCTAAAATATGTCCTTCAAAAATAATGCAAACGAGAAAGTAGAGAAGATATTTCCATCATTCCTATATAATATATGGAAGAAGCAAATACTCTCCCTATTATCTTCTTTGCATTGTTGTTGAAGGACTAATATTAGCCATCCCTACCTTTACTTCCCTTTTTGGAAAAAGTTTCTCTTTACTATTATTTAAATAGTACAAGGCCTAGCATGGCCTAGCGCGTAAGGCGTGCGACTCGTAATTCGCGGGTTCGCGCCCGCGTCGCGCCAAAAATGCTCGCCCTCCCAGCCGTGGGGGCGTTATAATGTGACGGTCAATCCCACTATTCGTTAGTAAAAGAGTAGCCCAAGAGGTGGCGGTGGGTGGCGATGACTAGCTGCCTTCCCTCTAGTCTTATACTGCTAAATTAGGAACGGCTCGGTGCAGTGGGCTAACAACCTGCTCACTTAAATACTTGTTGAAGAATCCGCAAGCGATTGCGGCCCCATGTTCCTAGATGGAATCTAATGGTGATAACTAACTAAATAGAACATCTTATTTTTTACCCGCGTTAATGTGTGTTTGTGTGTTTTTCTTATAGCAAAGCCACATAGGGCTATCTGCTCAGCCCACCGAGGGGAATCGAACCCCTGATTTTAGCGATGTAAATCCGGAGACATACCGCTGCCCGCGTTAAAAAGTTAACAATTTTGTAATAAAATAGAACATCTTATTTTTTACCCGCGTTACAAAGTTATCAATTCTATAATAAAATACATGTTATTTTTTACCCGCGTTACAAAGTTAACAATTCTATAATAAAATACATGTTATTTTTTACCCGCGTTGCAAAGTTAACAATTTTATAATAAAATAGAATATCTTATTTTTTACCCGCGTTACAAAGTTAACAATTTTATAATAAAATAGAACATTTTTTTTTACCCGCGCTACAAAGTTAACAATTTTATAATAAAATAGAACATCTTATTTTTTACCCGAGTTACAAAGTTAACAATTTTGTAATAAAATAGAACATCTTATTTTTTACCCGCGTTACAAAGTTATCAATTTTATAATAAAATACATGTTATTTTTTACCCGCGTTACAAAGTTATCAATTCTATAATAAAATACATGTTATTTTTTACCCGCGTTACAAAGTTATCAATTCTATAATAAAATACATGTTATTTTTTACCCGCGTTACAAAGTTAACAATTCTATAATAAAATAGAACATCTTATTTTTTACCCGCGTTACAAAGTTAACAATTCTATAATAAAATAGAACATCTTATTTTTACCCGAGTTACAAAGTTAACAATTCTATAATAAAATAGAACATCTTATTTTTTACCCGCGTTACAAAGTTAACAATTTTATAATAAAATAGAACATTTTTTTTACCCGCGCTACAAAGTTAACAATTTTATAATAAAATAGAACATCTTATTTTTTACCCGAGTTACAAAGTTAACAATTTTGTAATAAAATAGAACATCTTATTTTTTACCCGCGTTACAAAGTTATCAATTCTATAATAAAATACATGTTATTTTTTACCCGCGTTACAAAGTTATCAATTATATAATAAAATACATGTTATTTTTTACCCGCGTTACAAAGTTAACAATTCTATAATAAAATAGAACATGCTATTTTTTTACCCGCATTACAAAGTAAATAATTTTATAATAGTTACTTTATTACGTGACATGTATTCATCAAGGTGGACATCACGTTACCAAAGCAGTATGCTTCACCAAATGGTAGTCCGTTATTCACTTTACTTAATCAGGCGTTTGGATTGTAATGTTATTCTATTCCCACTTATATTTATGTAGTCAGAACAGGCACTATAATCCGAAAACTAAACAAAATTAATTATTCTCTCATGTTAGCGGACTAACAAATATAATTAAATGTTTACAACGTTAGTGCAGTTTAGTTAAGCCGTGAAAGCAAAGATTAGTTTTCTGTTGTTTTTGCTACAGAATATTTTATCATTCTGAAAAGAAATTAAGGATACTTCGTGAGGCGATTTCTCTATATTATTTTATTTGAATTTTGGTTATGTATAAGTAATATGATTTATTTATAGGACCGTGTGTGGCCTATATATAAGGGTCTCCACCAGATACCTTATGGTCCAGGGTTCGAAATGCGATATTCTGTTGAACGCGCTCTAATGTTTCAGCTGTGTGGTTTTATAATGTTATGTTCTGACATGGTTTGGTGGTTAGGACATTCAAACAGCAACATGTAAATCGCGAGTTCCCATTCACCGAACATGCTTACCCTCTCAGCCGTGAGGACGTCGTTAGTCGTTGGTCGATTTATTTGTTTGTGTTTTGAATTTCGTGCAAAGCTACACGAGGGTTATTTGCCTAACCATCTCTAAGTTAACAGTATACGACTAGAGAGAATGCAGCTTGTCATCACTACCTACCGCAAACTCCTGGACTACTCTTTTATCAATAAATAGTGGGACTGACTGTCACATTATAGAATCCACATGGCTGAAAGAGTGAGTTTGTTTGGTGTGATGGGGATTCGAAACCACGAACCCCAGATTACGAGTCGAATGCCTTAAACACCTGATCATGCCGGGCATACAAGTGTAGTCGAAGAGCTCCTTGACTATCACTTCTAAATTAGGTACAACTAATGCAGATAACCGTCGAGTAGTATTGTTCGGAATTCAACAAAAGAACAACAAATTATAACGTAACAGATAATCCTGTTATTTCCCAGTTTGCACCTGAAGAAAGATCCACCTATAGAGAGCGCTCGGGTTATAAGGTATCGTATTATTGTATTAAATTAATTTCTTGAACCTACATATTTTTCTAATAACAATAATGTTCCTCCGTTACCTTTACGATGCGACAGCGTCAAGAGGTTCGATTCTCTTCGTTGTACACAGCAGACAACCATTTGTGAATTTGTTAGAAGAAAGCAAATACATATGACTCTAAGTAAGGTAAGTTGCGTTTTTCTTTTGATATTTGTTTCAAGTTATAAAAAGGCATTGACTTTTTTTTTTTTATTAAGAGTGAAATATTTATATGCATAAATGATAATTTGAACAGTAGAGTTGCAAATTAGGTAACCTGAGTGAACAAATTGTGTTAACTTTTATTTTTTTCTGATTATCACGCATTTGAAAGACGTTTGGATAAGAGATCGCACCGGAATTTCAAAATACAAATTAAACAGACGATAAACGGACAGTTCATTGACTTATTTAGTGTTAAAATATTTCTTCGTTAGCTTCAATACCCGTTTATGAACGTTCTTAAAAGTGGCTACAAAGCAGAAGATCGCGGTGCCTGTTCGAGAACTTCTATTACACGCACCGGTTCAGTTCTTTTCACTTTTCATTAATGAATCAAAGGTTTCTATGAGTAGAACAGCGATTTTAGGCGTACTATTATTATTTTTGAAATATAAATTGTCTGGTAAACTAAAACTTTCATATATATCGGTAATTTTAGGTACAACATATAGAGTTCATTTATTCATGACAAAGTTACCAAGGCCACCTGTTTCCGGACCTAATTATGAACTACTCATTACAGGGAAGGTAGCCATTCAACAGCACCAAACTATACATTTTTAATGCTAAGATACTGACTGCCTATCTTATAACGCATTCACAATTTAAACAACAGGGAATATTTTGTGGTATTGCATGAATGTGAACCAAGTTAGTCAGCTCCGAAATTCAGAGCTCTACCCCTAAGGCTAACCTGCGCCATATTTCTAGATTAAAATGATAAAAAAGGCATTTGTATTTTTCACGATATATTTAGTAATGACATATATATATTTACGCATTCTACCTTCTAACGTTTTCATCGAGATTTGTTTCTTACTGATAAATAATGATATATGTTGTAAAGACGTATTAAACTTAATCAGATTCATATGCTTAAAAACTTTAGAAAAACTCCCCAGTTCTTGATTTATGTTTATTCTCGTTCTGTTGATCGTAAATCATCCACATTAATTGCATTTTGCATTTTTTGTTACTTCTGGTAAACCTAATATAATCATTAGGCTGTCTATTTCTAAAGTTTCTTCGAAAATGTTTATGTTTGTTCATGATATAATTACAGCCTTTAAACCAGCGTCGTCGCTGAATTAATGGATCCGTACTTTGTGTTGACTTCGAGCTAATCCCTTTCCCTTCGACACCGATGACACAAGTTGTGGTTGAATACTTTCAGTAGTAGAAAACAGAGATAGAAATCGATTAATTTGTATCTAGTCATTATCCCAAGTAGGAACGGTACTTATAGCTTAATAGGTACATATTTTTTACTTGTAAAATTACTGAGAACTATAAGCAGTTTGAAAGTTGTCCTTGTTGTTTATCTTTATGTTTAATAATGATGTTGAATTTTGTCAGTTGAATGATGTGATTTATAGTAACAATTGTTAAATATTTTGAAAGTTAATTTTTTGATGTTACAGACTGGTTAAAATTAATATAATAATTAGGTTATGGGTCAGTTTTCTTTTCATTTTACTTTGTATCTTCTACACAAAAAAAAAACCAAACATGAATATTAGTCTTAGTAATATTTTTTTTTTAAATCGGTTTTTGGAGAAGTCATGATGGTAAACAGATTACGTTAACCTATCACAAATAATTCAGTATCTGTTATGTTAGTGAGCGTTTCTTCATACATTCATACACTTTTCATAAATTTAGTTGTGATTCCATCTTTCTGTTACAACTTACAAACCAGTTACTCAGTTGGGACGAAAACTGACTTTATTAACTGTAGTATGACTTCAGAGCATACATTTATAGTCTAAAGATTAAATTGTTTTCCATGTGTTTAATTAGAGTATCATCAAATTGTATAAAATATCATTTCTACAAACAAAAACACTGGAAGAATAACTTTATTCGTGTTGACGTAGTATGTACGTTTATTGTGGCAGTGTCAAGAAAATGATTTGAATTCACGAAAGGCTGGCCAAGTGGTCAGGATTCTCGACGCGCATTCTGAGGGCTGCGGGTTTGAATCCCCGTCACACCAAACATACTCGCCCTTTTAGCCATGGGGGCGTGATAAGCGATGGTTAATTCCACTATTGTTTGGTAAAAGAATAGCCCAAGAGTTGGCGGTGGGTGGTGATGACTATGTAGGATTAGAGTAAATTAGCTTGTGAGACCTTGGGTAAGGTCAAATACAATAATGGAAAATATTTCACCTTTTAAATCTAAAACTATAATTAGAACTAAAATCTGTCAAGAGATGACGAAGTTATGAGCTTTAAGTTTGTACTTGAACAAAAGGCTCGGATCCATTCTCTGAGACACTAACTTTCGGCTAATATGTAACGTACATTTCATTAGCGAAGAAAAGTCTTTGAAGTTATTATCAGTGTTTCATTTAAATTTAATCAAATTTATATGACAACAAAAAAGAAAAATAATTCATTATTTTCAAAATCTTAAATATCGTATTAAACTCACTATTTCGAAATAAATTCTTACAGTAACTACATCTTTAAAAAACACTTTGAATGGTTTAAGTTATATTGAGTCTATAGATGACGCTAGACAAAATTCTGTGAAATCATAGATCTGATGTTGGCTGTTTAACGTGCCGTTCACAATTATCGAAACCCGATTTTTAGCATCCTAAGCCAACATACTTACCGATTAGCCACCGGGGGTGAAACTCATAGATGTATCTGTTAAGTATTTGGTCATTAACACCTTCAATATTTGTTGCTCATTTCCAGATACAATACCATTCTTTCCTATTCACATGAAAACGCTAAATACTCAGTTTTATGCTTTTGTAGACGATGTTTATGCTTGATTGGATGAAACTTGGGAATATTTCTATTTTGAATTGTATATGGAGTATTGTTCACAATACAATTACTGGATTCATATCTACAGAACACAGAATTAGTTTCTTCAACCACTTTAACTCCATACACCCAGCAGTAAGTTCACCTGTGAACACGAAAAAAACTAATCAAACAGCATTTCTCAACCTCAAGATCAGAACAAAAAATAACCCATACTGGACTATACGTTCCCTAGAACTCATCACATGAAACAAAACAAAAATTCAACATATTAAGAAACCAAATAAACACAGCCACAAAACTTTGTTCACCTGATAAAATTAACGATAAAATCAACAAAATAAAACAACACTTCATCAACATAAACAAATTTCCTCAAAAAACCGTGGAAAAAACTATACACACACACCTGGACCAACAACAAACAAACGACAATAAGATACAACAAACTACAAAACCTTATTCTGCTGCATACCATATGTTCCCGACATCAGTAAAAAATAACCAACATTTGGAAAAAATAAAACACAACGTTCCATTAAACACCAAATGTATTCAAAAACCAGGTACAAAACTAAAGTCCATACTATATAAAAACTACACTGACAAATACAACACCAACATTATTTATAAAGTACAATACAACAACTGTCACGACTTCTATATTGGAGAAACAAATAGAAAAAGACCACAAAAACATCATCACACGTTTTTGAAAACATAACTACAGAAAACACCCAAATACTAAATACAGAAACATGCCTGGCAATGGTCAGTTTCAAACACTTTGTTAATCTGGAGATGAGTTTACATATCAAGAAAAACGTATAACAATTTGTCTGAGTTATTTTATTGTTTACGTGATATAGTGTTTCTTTGTTGTTTATAATCCATCAGTTGCAATACTACTGTGATAAGTATGGAAATTAAGACTTTTTTTGTTACGTTTAACTGACAAAACTAAATTTACTGTCGTCCGTGAATCTGTAACATTAATTTTGAGAGTATATTAAATAGTTGATGACATAAAATGTGATGTGGATGGATGGATGCTCATAACAATATAAGTTATTCATATGAATTTCTATCCACCTGATGCGAGGTAAAGTGGTCTGACTCTTTATAGAACACTTGAGGCCTAACACATGTTTAGCGCATGTGGAAATTGCGACTCGTTGGATATGGTGTAGTTCTACTGTAAAAATCAGGTTGACATCATATGCTTCAAGTATGTGTTGGCTAATATTTGATGGTGGACTTTTATGAGTGACGTATTTGATGACTTGTGTGAACGACAACACAGGATATTCCCATTGTGTATTTGAATCAGGTTGTGTGTTTTAATCACGTAAATGTATGTTCGGAAAAATCATAGATTCAAAACATAGTGTGTTCTTGTTTTCTCAGTGCAGCTAAAAGGTATATACAGTTTACTCCAAAACTGAAATATTCATAAGAGCGTGATATCACACTGAGAGGAAAACCAGGAGTTGTTTGAGGTTCTACACAATGTCAAGTGAAAGACGTAGTTGATCTATCAATTTCAGTAGTGTTGGCGAAGGGATGTCTTATTGTTGGGGTAACTGAGGTATTTGTAGATTATGTGACTCAGTCTGAAGTTAAATTACAATTATTTGTTTAAACAAAATAGAAGAAAACATAGTGCGCTTACCAAGAAGTTTTGATTAAGAATTACGTTTGATTGTTATAAACTAAATATTTTCACATTTTGTAGAAATTACTCAGTAATAGTGAATTACTGTTTGAGGTAGTCATTATCCAATTATTGTTTGAGGTAGTCATTATCCAATTGTTGTTGAGGTAGTCATTATCCAGTTACTGTTTGAGGTAGTCATTATCCAATTATTGTTTGAGGTAGTATTATCCAATTATTGTTTGAGGTAGTCATTATCCAATTGTTGTTGAGGTATTCATTATCCAATTATTGTTTGAGGTATTCATTATCCAATTACTGTTTGAGGTAGTATTATCCAATTATTGTTTGAGGTAATCATTATCCAGTTTCTGTTTGAGGTAGTCATTATCCAGTTACTGTTTGAGGTAGTATTATCATTATCTTTGAGTTAGTCATTGTCCAATTGTTGTTGAAGGTAGTCATTATCCAATTATTGTTTGAGGTATTCATTATCCAATTACTGTTTGAGGTAGTCATTATCCAATTACTGTTTGAGGTAGTCATTATCCAATTATTGTTTGAGGTAGTCATTATCCAATTACTGTTTGAGGTAGTCATTATCCAATTATTGTTTGAGGTAGTCATTATCCAATTACTGTTTGAGGTAGTCATTATCCAATTATTGTTTGAAGTAGTCATTGTCCTTGAAATTGTTAATGTGACAGATAATGTTTGAATGGACCACTCAAATATATTTCAATATTTATATGTGAAGTCAGACATTATATAACTTTTTGTTCAAATAATGTTAGAGTTACTGTAGGACAGGAGACCTTCTAAGCTCAAAGCTTTTGTACTTTCTTGAGAAGTAGTTTGTCTAACGTTAGTTACCTGTGTGAGGTCTTGGTAACAGCTTTATCCCATCTTCCTAATTGGATCTAAATACTACCTTTCTAGCATGGTCAAGGCCTTACCTACTATAGCTGTCTTTGCTTTGTTACGCATGAAGCCATGTGAATTGAACATCCACCAATGCTTGGAACAAATGTGTTGTAATGCCACGTGGTGAGTGTATTAATCTTAAACAACATAAGACTCAACGTGTGTGCTACCTGAAAGTTTAGACGAACTTTTCTAATAACAACTGCAAGCTTGTAGATACTCTTCAATATGACCTTAACTTTGATTTATTTGTATTTTGAACTTGTTTGTAATTTTATTTCGTAGTGTTACATTCACGTTCAATTTTATTTTATGTTTGTAACTGGTAATTGTAATATATCTCACCTTTTTTTTTGTTTAGAAAGTTCTTTCTTATCATTTGTTTCAACTTTGTAACAGCACTTGACAACTGGCTACATATTGCACTTTGTATGGCTAACTATGTTTACATAGAAGCCTTTTTGACTTTTATGATTTCATCTCATTTTGATTGCATTAGTTTTAGTTTCAGTTTAGATTTACTGTTATAGTTTTATGTGTTTGCTCTTGTTGTTTTTCTGTAGGTGTCTTTCCCTGTTGTCCCTGTTGACGACTGAACATATAACAACCTGTACTTTACTTTTGGCTTAATCATTAAAAGTTAATTTTAACGTTTTGAACTGAGAATATCTTAAGATAATTAATAGGGGTTGTCACATTTGAAACAACATTTTATTTTGTCACTCCAAATTGTATATTCAGATAATTCTACTAAATTGTAGTTTTGAAGCTTCATGTGTAGTTAATGAAATTATTGCAAGTTGTGTTGAATGGTCAAACATGTATGCTGATCTCTTATTCAAATAAATGTTATCATAACAACAATGGAAATCTCATAGAAACTTCTAATGCTTTGGTCCTGTGTCTGTGTTCACTCCATGTGTGAGGGGTGTTAACACATCTCAAGGGATGACACGTACAAATTAACATAAGTTGGAGGTTCCATTCTTTAATATTTCATTTAAAATAGACAGTTACGTTGTTAATCTATTAGAGAACAAACCAAGACTCCTGTAAGTTTCCAACTAACTATGTACCTGTTCTGATTGATCATAGTTTAGTGTTATAGTTGTGAAGCATAATTTGAAATTCTGGTTACTGAGCTTGAAACAAACGAAAAAGAAGAATTAGAATATTTGCAGTTTACATAGATATTATTTTATTAACATTTCCAGGATTGTGCTTTTACTGACGTAGCGTTGGACAAGAAGTTTCGGACTCAGATACAAAGACTATTTATGTGTTGTCCATATGTCATTCCAGCTACAATTAAAGGCAGAGCAAAAGTAATTATATATCACCTAGAGATTATGAAACCTTAGGGCAATGTCCAACGGTAAACCGAGTAGTACCAACGTCGTTTACTGGTACTGGTGAAATTAAGGAAAATAATCAGGTAAAGGCTCAATTATTATAAAAGCTCGCGTAAGTTTTCCTATCCGAGCTTCTGATTAAGTTGTTAGTTTCGCCAATTACTGATAGCTAAAAATTGATCCAATCTTTTTTCATCATAACAACGAAATTATAGTACAAGAGCACACACTGTTCTTTACCTCTACTAACGAGTCACGTCTTTTGAGAAGCAAACAAAGGTGCAGACAGTAGGTGGTCTTCAATAATTACAGCAGTAACTTGTGTGTCGTCTGTACAGGAACCGTATACTTTGATAATACGTAAATACTCGCACTTTACGAAGTATGCCAAACTTATCTCAATAAACATAAAGAATGTATGTGTCCAAGAACTTTCATGTGTTTAAGTTCAAAGAAAAAGTGAAATAATAACCTAGATAGGCATACGATGTTAAATATTAACAACACTGAGATAGATACACTCAAAACGTTTCTCTGTGCATCTGATTCATCGAAGTACTAGTTAAAACTAAAGTTCACAATAAAAATAAAACTATTTGTTGTTTCTTTATTTTGTACAAAGACATAAATGGAAAGTTAAGAATAAGTGCAGTACAATTGTTTGATGACATTCTAGCGTAAACGCTTTGAAAATTACCAGTTTTTTAACTGGTTAAGTAGTATACATTCGGTAGATTCACGATTTTACACCAAAAAACAAAGCAATATTTGTCATCAAATTATTTTCTTGAACAGATAGCTTGTTAAAGCGAAACTTTCATTAGAGAGAAGTATGCGAAACTAATGAAATACACTAACCACTTTCATTGTCATATGATACAGTTAGAGAGGTGCTCTTTTCATAGAAATGCGCTGAATTAGTGGTGGATAGTTCTCGTAAGTTAGCTAGGTTTTCAAGACAGGTTATAAATACTAAAAGATATAAATTACACAAAGTTTGAATTCATTAAGATATAAATTACACAAAGTTTGAATTCATTAAGATATAAATTACACAAAGTTTGAATTCATTAAGATATAAATTACACAAAGTTTGAATTCATTAAGATATAAATTACACAAAGTTTGAATTCATTAAGATATATATTACACAAAGTTTGAATTCATTAAGATATAAATTAAACAAAGTTTGAATTCATTAAGATATATATTACACAAAGTTTGAATTCATTAAGATATATATTACACAAAGTTTGAATTCATTAAGATATAAATTACACAAAGTTTGAATTCATTAAGTTAGATTATACGAATATGTGATAGGCATTATCATTTTGCCTGTTGATATACTGAGTTACGTAATACAGCGGATGTAAATTTTACATTAGAACCATTTTGAAAACTCTAACACCCGCACATATTCACAATAGGCCTTATTGTAGTTTCCTTAAGGCCTTCATGCTCAAAGTAGATTTATCCTCCCTGCAGGTGTTTTATAAGCCATCTAATGTAAGAAAATTACAGTTTCTAATCGCCGTTTTAACAGTCCAATTGCACAGAAATCCATAGGCATTGTATTCGACCAATTAACCAGAATGTCTTCATATCGAATAACATTAAAAACCTGTTGTATTCTTCAGCTTCTCCAGAGATATTATTGTTGTACTGATATGTCTTGGAAGCATCTTGTTGGCATCTAACTCGTGTAGCTTTTTCAGAGCCTAGAACACATGAACGCCTTTTACCAATGTCCTGCGACATACCTGTTAAAAAACGCCGAACTTTGTTTACCATGACTGAAGTACGACTTGTTCCAGATCTCCTTTCTGGTGGTTCTGGTGTTCAAATCTGAATTATATCTCTTTGTTTCCAATGTCACTCAGTATAAGGAACCCATATGCTAGAAATGTTTGTAATCTTAGTGTTTAAATGTTTCATGTAACAAAGGAATGTAAAAATGTAATTCTGGCACATGCCGTTCAGCTGTATATATCAGCTGTAATTACGTGATTTGTTAATTTGCACATTCGAAATCATTTTGATAAAACGTCTTCAACGAAATATAGAAGTGTCATTAGTCGGAATGTATATTTCAGTGATTTCTCTTTTGATATAAATGACATCAGTTAAAGATTTTGATGATCAAAAACATATTAACGTTTATCAGTTTTATGGAATAGTTCGATGAAACGATGTTTTTAAAGTAGCAAGAATTTTCTCACATGAGACATTTGGTTGAACGTTAGTAAAGGAGCTGTAATGGAAGCCAGAGGTAGAAACCTAAATTTTTATATTAATCTTGAGATGTGTCTTTTGTCATGTTATCCACATATGGTGCCTTACGTTGGCTCACCCAGAAGAATTAACAACGTCAAAGTTCCGGTTCAATCCTTGACGTTGGCACAATGGAGTTTTGTGCTCGGTTTGGTTTGTTTTAAGTTTCGCGCAACGCTACACTAGGGTTATCTGTGCTAGCCGTCCCTAATTTAGTGGGCCTGGCATGGCCTAGCGCGTTAAGGCGAGCGCTTCGTAATCTGAGGGTCGCGGGTTCGCACCCGAGTCGCGCCAAACATGCTCGCCCTCCCAGCCGTGGGGGCGTTATAATGTAACGGTCAATCCCACTTTTCGTTGGTAAAAGAGTAGCCCAAGAGTTGGCGGTGGGTGGTGATGACTAGCTGCCTTCCCTCTAGTCTTACACTGCTAAATTAGGGACGGCTAGCACAGATAGCCCTCGAGTAGCTTTGTGCGAAATTCCAAAAACACAAACACACCCTAATTTAGCAGTGTAAGACTAGAGGGAAGGAAGCTACTCATCACCACCCACCGCCAACTCTTGGGCTACTCTTTTACCAACAAATAGTGGGATTGACTGTCACATTATAACGCCGTCACGGCTGATAGGGCAAGCATTTTTGGTGTGACGGGGATTCAAACCCTCAACCCTCGGATTACGAGTCAAGTGCCATGCCGGGCCTAATTCATATTGTAGTTTTGCGCTTAAACAAACACGTGAAGAGTAGGTTTCTCTTATGGATACTTATCTAGCGAGAAAACGTAAAGCATATACTCTGGATGTGAAAAACCAATATACGACTAAACATCGATTACATGTTTGGAAAATCGTATGCAGTGTTTGGGATCACAATGAAAGATTTGAAGTAAGCTGTTTTAGTAAATTAACATTATCATTGTTTTCTTTAGAAAGCATTCACACTGTGAAAGAACAGCTTAACGTGTTGACACATATTTTTATATATATGTATGTGTTTTTATAACTGATGAAAACGTAATCACCTACACTTATTGCGATTGTTTATAGGGTTAGACATTGAAAATAATATATCAGAAACAAAAATAAATAAATAAAATAATATATCAGAAATAAAAATAATAAATAAATGATATATCAGAAACGAAAAACAATAAATAAATGAAATATCAGAAACTAAAAATAAATAAATAAATGATATATCAGAAATGAAAAATAATAAATAAATAAATGATACATCAGAAATGAAAAATAATAAGTAAATAAATGATATGTCAGAAACGAAAAATAAATAAATAAATGATATATCAGAAATGAAAAATAATAAATATATAAATGATATATCAGAAATGAAAAATAATAAGTAAATAAATGGTATATCAGAAATGAAAAATAACAAATAAATAAATGGTATATCAGAAATGAAAAATAACAAATAAATAAATGGTATATCAGAAATGAAAAATAATAAATAAATAAATGATACATCAGAAATGAAAAATAATAAGTAAATAAATGATATGTCAGAAACGAAAAATAAATAAATAAATGATATATCAGAAATGAAAAATAATAAATAAATAAATGATACATCAGAAATGAAAAATAATAAGTAAATAAATGATATGTCAGAAACGAAAAATAAATAAATGATATATCAGAAATGAAAAATAATAAATAATTAAAAGATATATCAGAAATGAAAAATAATAGGAAAATAAATGGTATATCAGAAATGAAAAATAACAACTAAATAAATGGTATATCAAAAATGAAAAATAATAAATAAATAAATGAATGATATATCAGAAACGAAAAATAAATAAATAAATGATATATCAGAAATGAAAAATAATAAATAAATAAATGAATGATATATCAGAAACGAAAAATAAATAAATAAATGATATATCAGAAATGAAAAATAATAAATAAATAAATGATATATCAGAAATGAAAAATAATAAATAAATAAATGATATATCAGAAACGAAAAATAAATAAATAAATGGTATATCAGAAGAGATTTTTGTTTGTTTGTTTTGGAATTTCGCACAAAGCTACTCGAGGGCTATCTGTGCTAGCCGTCCCTAATTTAGTAGTGTAAGACTAGAGGGAAGGCAGCTAGTCATCACCACCCACCGCCAACTCTTGGGCTACTCTTTTACCAACGAATAGTGGGATTGACTGTAACATTATAACGCACCCACTGCTGGGAGGGCGAGCATGTTTGGCGCGAGGGGGATGCGAACCCGCGACCCTCAGATTACGAAGTGCACACCTTAACGCGCTAGGCCATGCCGGGCCCATCGAAAGAGAAAAATAATAAATAAATGATATATCAGAAATGAAAAATAAATAAATAATGATATATCAGAAACGAAAAATAAATAAAAACAAAGAAAAATATCTCATAACTAATGTTAATTTACTGATAACATTTTGACGTGTATTTTCTGAATTTCCCTATTTCTCTTTCTTTTATATTTTCAAAATTAGACAGGGAAAATATGAAATGTGTACATACTTAGGGATAAAACAACACCGCTAGAGCACTGCATGTTTTGATTACTATTTACTTCCCGGAAATCGGATATTACTTCTAACAACCGTAGGCGCCACTTTTCCGACGTCACGTTGTTTGATAGGGCTTTATAATGGGGCGTTCTAGACCGAATCGTGCATACAATTACATTGAAGACTACATATGACAGATACTGACGTTTTGGAGGTAAACCTGTAATTAAACCGGTCTCAAGAATCTCATTCTTTCTCTATTCTTTCAAACGAAGGTTTCAGATATTAGTTTATATTGTTAGTTTATGACAAACTTAAAGCTACATCGCACAGAATTGTAGATGTCAATTTTTGTAATGCAAACTATGAAAAAACTGATTCAGAGACAAAAAAATTGAACATGTTCGCTATATGCTTCTACACAATTTCTTCAGCCCTCCCCCTGGTTGAGAGGTAATTATGTGGACTTATAACGCTAATAATCGGGTTTCGAAACTAGCAGTAGTCAATGCACAAATAACTAATTGTATAACTCTGTACTTGACAAAAACAAACAATCAAATTATTAATTTAAAACCATATAAAATAAAGATAGACTACTTAAGCACTTTTTTTCATATGCGGAATGTTTGTTTTCAAATGTATGTTAATTTCATCATGTAAAAATGCTTCATTAAAGTTTAAGATCTCACACAATCTTATTAGGTATGTGAAAAATGTTTAATTTTGCTAAGAAACTGCGCTTTAAAATATAGCAAACAGCATTCCAAACGGATTGTACAACTAATAAACACAGTGAATTTAAACGTCAGCGTAACGAAACACTGAAATAACCACAGCGAAGCTGATCGGATTCTATATTTGATGATGATAAGTTAATATTAGGTATTAATTACCTACACGTATTTGTTTAATAGACAACTCACCGAACGTATTCCCTGGAATTCTATTTTGATACTGAAAGATACAATACAATTTCAGTATTTTAATACAGTGATGTGAATGTTTAGAAAAAGTTATCTTTAAGAAATTTAAAGAAACCAACGCTGTGAATATAACATAAGTTCATAATACTTATACGTTTTCGAGTTTATTTTAACTCACCACAGAGCAACGAGTATTAATTTAGGTGTTTGAATAATATCATAGCATTATTACATAAGTTTACTCGAATCGCTGTCTTTTTCTCATAACTTAGAATTTGTAGACTTGAGAGCTATAAGTTGCTTCCAACACTTCTCTGGCAGTTTCTTCTTCCTCCATTTACTAACATTATAAACTGATCTAAAAAATTAAAGGAACAAGTACATTTTCCTATATTATTTATCTCAGTATTCCAAATGTGATAATGTTTTTATTTTTTAGGTAATTTGCCTCATTTAAATTCCATCTGTATCTATTTTTTCATGTGTGATGAACGGTAAAACATGGAGAAATAAAATTTGTAAAAATGTCTAATATCACCAAAACTGATATCCCATATGAAACAATACTTCAAACAGTTTACATACGTTTGTTTATTCAAGAAATGTTTGAAACATTCAATATCTAGTGTGACCTCCACGGGCTGTGACACACTCCTGACACCGATTTGGCAACCTTCAAATCGGTCTATCAATGTTATCTTGGGGTATGGCAGCCCACTCGTCTACCAGGGTTTGTCGGAGTTCCTGTACATTCTGAGGAGGTGCTGATGTTCACTATCACGCCTCGACAATATATCCCAACAATGTTCAATGGGGTTTAAATCTGAAGATCTGACCGGCCGCTCAAAAGTCTCTATTCCTTCCTCGTCAAGGAAGTCCATCGACAGTCTTGCGACGTGGACTCGCGCGTTAACCTGCATGAGAATGAACCCATAGCCGACTTGCACAATGTTAAAGGCGGAAAATCGCTCTCCTCAGCGTTTCTACACTCTCGCACGTTCATCATCACAAGACACAGTGAACCTGTTCTCATCTGTCCACAGCACGGTGGCCCATTGATGAATGTCCCAGTCCAGGTGCTGACAAACAAACTCCAACCTGGCTGCATAGTGTCGCGCTGTCAGAATAACGCCTCTTGCAGGACGCCCGGCCCCAAGACGCCCTTGGTGCTGACGATTGCGAAATGTTTGGGTCGACACACGGGTTCCAGTGGAATGCTGAAGGTCATATAGCAGTGACCGAGCCGTAGCTAACCTGTCCCGCACGGGTTAGTCTCAATGTAGCGGTCCTCTCTGGCTGTTGTGCAGCGATAACGGCCTTGACCTGGTCTCCTGCCATAAGAGTTCGTCTCCTGGTAGCGTCGCTAAAGTCGATTGACGACGCTTGGTGACATACCGACGCGCTGTGCCACCCTCCATTGGGTTTGGCCATCCTCCAGCATCTGGACCGCCCTGGCCTCCTCGTTCTCTGTCAGATGACGCCTGACTGCTTCGGTCCACAAGATGAAGGTACATACTGACAAAACAAACCGTAAAACATCCATGTTGGTGTTTGTTTCTAGAATTAATGAGGAATGCATAGTTTCACGTAACAGCCTTATATAGGGTACATTAAGTTGTATTCTCCTTGAGTGAAGTGAGTTTCGTTTGAGTTGCTTCAAACTTCACTCGCAAGCTTTGAATATACACTTGTAGAGAAACGGATATGTTTTTCATACATAAATTTAGTTATGACAAAAATATACTGAAATTTGTACTTGTTCCTTTTTTTAGCAGTATATATCACGATATCAGTCCAATTAGCTAGTTGATATGAAATAAAAGATATAGAACTATCTAGATATGTTTGATTTGCTTTGAATTTCGCGCAAAGCTACTCGAGCCCTATCTGCATTAGCCGTCTCTAATTTAGCAGCGATAAAATGTAAGGAAGGCTGCTTGCCAATAACACCCATCGCCAGCTCTTGAGCTACTATTTTGCAAACGAATAGTCAGATTTACTGTAACATTATAACACTCCACGGCTGAAAGGACGGGCCTATTTGATGAAGAAAACTCGAAACTACGACCCTCAGATTGTGACTCGCTCGTACTAACAACCAGGCCATGCTGTGCCAAGAGCTGTTTGGAAGAATAATGATTCTTTCTCAACAGAGGTTCTGACAAAGAACATAATTGTATTAACTATTTAGTTTTGTAATTTTTATACAGTTTTAAGAGTGATATGTTTTGTATCAAAAGCAATTCAGATTTATCGAATTAATTTTTATACTATTGTAAATGGAGTCAATACACGTGTCTTCACCTGTTGAAGATTGTTTTTAGTCGTAAACGCTTTTGCATTTCAAACTTTATCAGGTAATGCTAGATACATCGCTTACATATGTCTAGGAATTTCATTATAAAAATTATCAATGTAAGCCTAAACTACTAAGGAAACCATGCCAACCATTGATCTGTTTTTAATCTAAAAATAAGGATATATTATTAATGTGAATGGTTTTCAGGCCCGGCATGGCCAGGTGGGTTAAGGCGTTCGACTCGTAATCGGCGGGTCGCGAGTTCAAATCCCCGTCGCACTAAACATGCTCGCTCTTTCAGCCGTGGGAGAATTACAATATGACGGTTAATCCCACTATATTGTAGCTAGATTTATACATTGTAATGATTATAAACGTTTCTTGTTGGTATGGCCCATGACCATTTATTATAACTATTGACTATATGATCGCATTACTTAGAGACGTAAAAGAGCGTTAAGCTGCAGCTGGAGCTTGTTGTGGGGATTGGTTTGAGAATATAGTGTTCATTTATAGTTTATGTGTAACTACATTCTATATACACATACATATAAGCCCCCGCTAGTACAGTGGTATATCTACGGATTCATAACGCTACAATCAGGGGTTCGATTTCACTCGGTGGGCTCAGCTGATAGCCCGATGTTGCTTTGCTATAAGAAAACGCATATAAAATCCAAAAGCACTAGGCAGATATACGTTTAGAATAAGCCATAACCCTTATTTATAACGTATAAAAATTTATCACTTGAAAGGTCGATTTTTCAAATAAATCATAAACTTCTAAAACATCACTTTAAATAATCTTGTATGTGTTCGAAATTAATAATTATGATTTTTTAAAACTCCAAGTTTCGAAAATCCGACCCCTCTAGGCGTCGCGCCAAAGTTTAAAATGAAGACGCTGGCTGGTAGAGACAAACTACTTGACAAGTATGAAAAAAAAGTTACAACTGTATATAGCAGTAATGGTTTTAGAGGTTTCAGCGTTCCCATATTCTCCAGAATCAATACCTTACACCGTGCTTTCTTCTAATCTAATTATATTTTGACTTCTCAGGGCACGTTACTCTCCTATTTCTATTTTAAGCATCATTTCTTTACTTCAAATACATATATATAGTTAAGGCGCTCGACTCGTAATCTAAGGGTCGCGGATTCAAAACCCGTCGCAACAAACATGCTCTCCCTTTCAGCCGTGAGGGCGTTATAATGTGACGGTCAATCCCACTATTCGTTTGTGAAAGAGTAGCCAAAGATTTGACGGTGGGTGGTGATGACTAGTTGCCTTCCCTCTAGTCTTACACTGCTAAATTAGGGACGGCTAGCTCAGCTAGCCGTCGTGTAGCTTTGCGCGAATTTCAAAAACAAACAAATAAACAATACTACGTACTGTTGCAAGAAAAACTCTGTAAACTAGGAATTATTTTTAAAATAGGAAATAACACAGTTGCTTTTACCTAACATCATCAACACTGTTTTAAACATCCAATGTCTTCTGTTTCACTTGTTCTTTTTCTATAGGTCCGTGTACGTAAATGTTATACATTCCGATAAGTCTGCTTAGTAAAACATACTTGACAAGCTAGTGTGGATTTATATGAATACGTATGTTTTCAAGTAATTAATAAAGGTAACGGTATTTTAGGTTAATAATTGAAATATTGTTTGTCATACTTGTTCCATATTTCAAATGAGGAGTTAATGGTTGTTAACACGTATTCAAATGCTTAAAATCTACAATTAATTCAACAAAAAATATTGGAACTTACATTAATTTTCTCCAGCCTACAACTAGTTTATTAGACACTTCACTGCAGGAGAGTTACATACTTTGATTTGCAACCATTCCTTTACGTGTTTCGACTTTCCAAATATGAAGATCAAATTAATCATGTTTGCCTCAAAAATACATAAAACCGTTTGTTTGTTTTTCGGAGATGCTAAACCAGCTATTGGATTAAAGATAATTAAATTCAAATAGTTTAGTAGTTTATATTAGTAAAGAGGTTGGCGTTTATTCTTAGGTAATTGATTATGTAAGCAAAAATTATAAATTATAGCAACGTTTGGGAGAAATACCCCCAAATGATAAAGATAAGAAGAATCGTTTCGTGCTTCGTTGATTGGTGGCTGACTTATTTCTGTTGGAGGTTAACGCGGGTTATTCACAGCGGCATACTTTCCTAGAACCCAGAGTGATTCAGTGAAGCCTTCGCGAAGTAAATACGCAGATAAATTCTTAGCCAAATGTTTTGCATATTTCATATTAAAAAACATAATTATTATTAAAATAAAATACAATTGCATTTAGCACTGTTAAACTGAGAAATACATATGTAGTTTGTTTATTGGGAAAATTCTATGGACATCCTGAAAGATGGATTAGAACAGCAAACAATTTTGTCACATACTGAAAAAAAAAATGTATAATTCAATATTTCACCTATCACAATAAATTCTTTACCGAAAAACATGTTGTTTGTTTTTGAATTTCGCGCAAAGCTACTCAAGGGCTATCTGCGCTAGCCGTCCCTAATTTAGCAGTGTAAGACTAGAGGGAAGGCAGCTAGTCATCACCACCCACCGCTAACTCTTGGGCTACTCTTTTACCAACGAATAACGAGATTGAGCGTCACATTATAACGCCCTCACTGCTGAAAAGGCGAGCATGTTTGGTGTGACAGTAATTCGAACCCGTGACCCTCAGATTACGAGTCGAGTGCCTTAACCACGTGGCTATGCCGAGCCTGGAGCAAGTGAGAACGTTTTGCATACAGTTTTTTTTTTCAGAATTACCAAAGAAAGAAAATAAAACAAGTTATTTATTTTACCATCACAGTCGTTAAAAACATGTGTTTGATAGATATATTTTAAATATCTTGTGTCATATATTTTACAGTTGTTGTTGTTTTTTTGCGAAACAGTCTTTACATCGTAGCGTCTTATATTATGTTTATAATTTTTGTTTTGTTTGTTACAAGGAGTTTTAACATGTCATAATTACAACGTATAACATTAAGATATCTCAGATGTTGAAAAGTATAAGATATTAAGATAGCTTAAAGAGAGAGGCAGAGAAGTGTCTAACATACACGAGAATATAGACTAACTAGTCACACGAGCTACACGAGGGCTATCTGCGCTAGCCGTCCCTAATTTAGCAGTGTAAGAATAGCGGGCCCGAAAAACATACAGGATGAGCCAAAAGTAGGTGGACAGTAAAAAAAACATTTATTTAGAGATCACGTATACGTACAACTATATGTAATAAGACAATTATATTAATGAAAATAAAATGTTATTTATTAACGCAAATGCTCAAATTGATTTCCTTCTTGATTTACACAGCTTTGAAGTCTACCTCTTACGCTTCGACAACCATTTTTGCACAAGTCACTCTGGGCATTAATTTCTTGAAATGCATCTCTTATGTAATTTTTTAAATCACCGACACTTCTTGGTTTTTGACTATAAACTTTTTCCTTGAGTACTCTCTAAAAGAAAAAATCCATAGGGGTCAAGTCCGGTGAACGTGCCGGCCAATCGATTGGACCTCTTCGACCAATCCATTTCAATGGAAATGTTTCATCAAGATACTCACGAACTCCTTTGGAATAATGTGGAGGGGCCCCATCTTGTTGAAAATAAAAGTCATGTAAATTAGGTTGTTGCTGTAACTGGGGAACAACTTGATTCCTTAGAATTTCGAGATACTTATCTCCTGTAATTGTTCCGTCCAAAAAAAAATGGTCCATAAACACCAGAACTTGAAATACCACCCCAAACATTGACACCAGGCTGATTTAGCTGTTGTTCTAATGTTAAATGCATGTTCTCACTATACCAGTAAACACAATTATGTCTATTGACATGACCGGATAATTTAAAAGAAGCTTCATCACTCCACACAATGTTATCTAAAATTCCTGGGTTTTCTTCAATCTTGTTCAGCATAATTTCACTAAATTGCAGTCGCCTATCTGGATCATCCTCCAATAAGCCATGAATTAGTTGTGGTCGATAGGATTTCAATCCAATTTGCGTTATAATTCGCCTAATAGAGGTTTGTGGTATGTTCAATTCCATAGAAGCTCTTCTGGTGGATTTGTTTGGACTTTGAACAAATGCATCGGCAACACGTTGCTTATTATTCTCTGTACAGACTGTTTTGGGTCGACCAGTTTTAGCAGCATTAAGGATTGAGCCAGTGGCGTCGAATTTGTCACGGATACGGTAAATGGTTTGTCTTTTTGGAGCTGGAGTATCAAATGTTTCAACCCACTTTCTCCTTACGGTTTCAGTATTTTGAGATTTCCAATACTCTTTTAACACCCATATTCTTTTATCTGTATTTAAAGTATTTGACATTATGGGTTCTATTAACAATCTAAAAAAAAAGAAAACAGATTAAATTAAAACAAATGTAATTATACAATTGTAATTATATGACACAAATAATATAGTTGCAACATAGTTATAATATACAATTGCATTAATATAACCGATACATAAACCTATTCCAAATGCTGTCCACCTACTTTTGGCTCACCCTGTATAATGACAAAATATAACATCATATTATTATGAGCAGATTCTGTAATTTAATACCAATTATTATAAAACATTCAGTATCTCCTTGACCCTTCTCTTACTCTAACTATCTCCGCAACGAAACGTAGTATGTTGTCAATGTGGTTATTGATGTAATCCACCATAATTTCATCTCTGCTTGTCACTCAACTACAGTAGCTGGTTTAGAGTTATGGGTAACAGTTGTTCCCCGCTGGTGCAGCGATAAGTCTACGGATTTACAACGCTAAAATCAGGGGTTCGATTTCTTTCGTTAGACTCAGCAGATAGCCCAATGAGGCTTTGGTATACGAAAACACACATATGGTTACCAATTTTTCAGATCTGTTCTGCCTAATGGGTCTCAATAGGATTGCAATCTGTATAGTTTGTTGCTATGGCTACCTAGTAGCAACATCCTTCTTACCGAGATAATCCTGAACAATATGTACATTGTAGGCAGCCACAGTGCCATCCGTAAACACAAAATTATTGTAAAGGCGTACGGCAAAAATATTGTCTCCACGTGATGCCTGTAGAAGGCAATGACAATTCCCTGAAGGATATGAAAAACAGATTTTCTAGCACGATGAATAGCTACCCATATAGGTACTGCATCACCTTTCTCTACCCTCGTCTATTCTCCAGGTAAACAACGAACATAAATCCTACGAACAGCTTTAACAAGGAGAAAGTAGCATTTACATGTAAAGATAAGAATTTGTCGTTTTCCAAACTGTAAGTTAGCACGCTGTTTTGCTCAAGTAACACGTTGACGGAGGTAAATTCTGGTTAATATCGGTTTGTAGCTAGCCCTTGTTTTCTTGTTTGGTCAGTCTTCTATTTACTGTTTTCCTGGATACAGTGGAATGAATATATTAACATCGTTTTTGTCGTGAGATGTTGGCTTGTTTCAACTTTGATCAAAACACGGTTGACTCGAGCAATAGATTTTCGGTGCCTACTAGTAGACGTTTCTGGAATAACGTTTCAGAAGTCTGAATACAGTACATTTGGGATAATTTACTGTTCCGTTAACGTCCGTTTGCTTCATACAAGTTCTGGACAGTTGAACAATTTGATATGGTATACCTTGTTGCACTTGAAGAAGTATGACATCAGATACAAAGAAATTGTCTGAACAAAGCCTAGATCTGTTTCGAAAAAAATTATATCAAAGACACACCAGTTTATATCAAAACTAGTGAGTATGTATGGTTTGATGAATGTTTGTTCGATCATGTTACCAATGGGACATTTACTCAACAATTACTCAATGTATGTAAAGAAGACTGTCATTATAAAACATTTTGACCAGGACTGTATTTCTTCAGAGTTCTGCATTCGGAACATAAAGGCCGTACTTCAGTTTAATGATAACTTGTATAGAGCCAGCCTTTGATAAATGTGGTTTGTGGTTAAATCATAAATAATATTCAACGCTTTCTTCTTTGTCTGACAGGAAAATAGTTTCATATCTTATCCATACGCCAGCATAATCTACGAATAATTGTAATAAAACCTGCAGACAGATATAAATGTTTACAACTTGATGTATGTCCTGATTAAACTTGTGTTGTTTGAGAGTGCAGATTTCAGTATATGTGAAGAGTATATACACTGTTTAAGCTCCTATTAATTTTCATTGTTTTTGACATCTGCAGTAGCTTCGAAAACTTGAAGATAAATATGTTTCAGGACTGTAAATATTTTGATTAGTTTGAATACAAACTTGTTATTAAGAAAGCAGATTTTAAATACTTTGAATTATTATATTAGTATAAAATATAAGAATTGAATTGAAGGGGAAAACCATGCCATTGTCTGTTAAATTAGGTCTTCATAGCTGCCACCTGCATTCCTTCAGCTACAACCTGTTGCTGGCACCAACACTTCCCTTAATCCAAGAAGTCAACCCTATTTTTCGAGTGCATTATTCAGTTATAATAACAAATAGTGTTTCTTTTTAACAACTATTATTTTATTTTATACTATAAATATTGATTAAAAATAAAATTATCGGAGATTCCACAGTAGAAAGGTTGGAGGTCAACTAAACAAGCACGTGACGCTGGTAAAGAGTAAGCTCGCCCCGAGTTGAAAAATTTAATCTTAATTTAGATTTATAATGAAGTAATTCAAATAGCTAAAAATTAGATTTCAGCACCTTCTTTATCCAGCTGACACCGAACCACTTGTTGGTCAAACAATTCAATAAAAGAAGTAGTGTTTCAACCACAACTAGATCTGTTGTATCCCAGTCAGTCGAAGAGCTCTGGTATAAATCGAAAGGTCTCATCGGGATTGGATATAGTAGATACTGTGTAGTAAACGTGTTATTTATTATACCTTCTTGTTTACCTTTACAGATAAATTGTTATTGTGTGTGTGTGTTTCTTATAGTAAAGCCACATTGGGCTATCTGCTGAGTCCACCGAGGGAAATCGAACCGCTGATTTTAACGTTATAAATCCGTAGACTTACTGTTGTACCAGCGGGGGATAAATTGTTGCTCTACTCATTAGTATATTCGGACCGTCTAAATAAAGTTCGAGAAAGTGTGTGTAAGAACATGAAGAAATTACAGAAATTTTGAGAGAGATATTTTCATAACAAACCATAATACGATGTGAAAGATTTAATTCGTATGACATAAGAGCACATTTTTAATTTATACGGAAATTCTTCATATTGAGTCGTTAAATGAAGAAATATATTACACCTTCCAGTATTTTATCGGTAAAATAAATAAATAAGTTTGTATCTCAGAACTGCTGGTATGGGTATTAACACTTTTACTGATAAGGAGAGAACAACATTTCGACCTTCCTAGGTCATCTTCAAGTCATCTTAACCTTAAATTACCCAAAAAGGTCGAAAAAAGGAGAGAACAACATTTCGACCTTCCTAGGTCATCTTCAAGTCATCTTAACCTTAAATTACCCAAAAAGGTCGAAATGTTGTTCTCTCCTTATCAATAATAGTGTTAATACCCATACCATTCGTTCTGAGATACATTTTTATTTCAAGTGGGTTTCTCCTCATCAAGAAGTAAATAAGTTGTTATGTACACGAACACGATTCATCTTGTAAAATGTAATTGATGAATTTGTAACATCTGTAAACAAATTGGCAAAATTATTTAAAGAACATTACGAGAAACATAATTTATCGTTTCGTTAACATCTTAAGTGGTTAAAAGAATTTTTAAAGAGGGTATGCATAAAAATTAAAAAGTCATAATTTATACACCTTCACAGTTTGTTTGTTTTTTAAATTTCGCACAAAGCTACACGAGGGCTACCTGCGCTAGCCGTCCCTAATTTAGCAGTGTAAGACTAGAGAAAAGGCAGCTAGTCATCACCATCCACTGCCAACTCTTGGGCTACTCTTTTACCAACGAATAGTGGAATTGACTGTCACATTATAACGTCCCCACGGCAGAAAGGGCGAGCATGTTTGGTTGGACGTGGATTCGAACCCCCAACCCTCGGATTAGGAGTCGAACGCCTTAATCCACCTGGCCATGCCCGGCCCCTTCACAGTTAGAGAGCAAAGGCAAACTCACTTTAAATTATGTTTAGTTCACAATTTGTAAACATTCCTGCATAAACTCTGTAGTTTTCCGATTAGGCGTTAATCATAATTATAGCTTCAGAGGCTTATAGCACACTGACTGTAGCTGACCAATAACATTCCTGTGTTGTGTCTCGGCTAACTGCTTTTATTTGAATTACGTGAGTTTCTTAAAGTTTCAACAACGTTCGAAAACGCTTGCACGTTTTCGTAAAACAAATATTGTTGATTCTTATTTTCAACGGTGGACTCAACAAACAGCTCGATGTGGCTTTGCTATAAGAAAAACACATACACTTGCCCTCTAATATTTTTTACAAATTTCGAGAACAGGCGGAACTTTTGCAATACATATTCCAGAATATACGTCACAAGAAAAAAAGAAAACTATACTGAAAGAAACATAGGTATTAAAATAAACGTATAAGGTAAATCCGTTACACTTTATACTAGCATTTGTAATTATTTATTCGTGTCTTGTCATTGCTTTACAGCATTCCTAATAATGAGTAATGATAACTAATTTGTATAAAATAATCCTCATTACAACAGCGTTCTCTTTTATCCTTGTATTCACTAACAATCTATTTTCGTTATCATTACAATGCAAGCATTTGTTTTGGAATCTCGCACAAAGCTACTCGAGGGCTATCTGTGCTAGCCGTCCCTAATTTTGCAGTGTAAGACTAGAGGGAAGGCAGCTAGTCATCACCACCCACCGCCAACTCTTGGGCTACTCTTTTACCAACGAATAGTGGAATTGACCGTCACATTATACACCCCCACGGCTGGGAGGGCGAGCATGTTTAGCGCAACGCGGGCGCGAACCCGCGACCCTCGAATTACGAGTCGCACGCCTTACGACAATGCAAGCAATAAAAGCTGAAACACTTCTTTACTATATTTGAGTTGTTCAGGACGTTCTATTTTAATAAGGTAGTAGTAAAGTGTTGGTTAGGACTATTTTGTTACAATCAAAGTCCAGTTTGAATTATTCCACATATTACAGGAATATAAAGCAGTGGAAGAATTAGTTTCATACTACGTGTCGAACATTTGTTTGTAATAATCGTCAACTGTTTACACTTGAGTTGAAATACTCGTTTATAAACGGATTATCATTACCTTTAAAGAACTTCCAGTGAAAAATAGAAAATTCTGACTTTGTATAAATAATCCATCAACTAGATCCCCAAATTTTCGCTTTCGGCACCACTTGGAGGGAACGAATGCTCATTATGAGTTTTGACTAAGTCTGGACCATAAAGATAAAAAAAAATAATTATAACTGTTTTTTCTCTGTGTTTTCACTCCATTTTCAACTTTCTCTCTAAAATCGCCAGTGACAAAATCTCTTCAACCGTTTTGCAAGTACTCTATAACAATCTGCTGTAAAATATTTATTGGTTAAGTTAGGGTATTAAAATTAAGATAACGAACTGTAATTACTGTGATAAACAAATTCAGTTACTTTTATTGGTTTGCCAATGGAATGTTCTCAGTCTTCCCAGATATTTTACAAGTTATATGTGATCATTCCAGCCACATGATAATAAAGTTACATGTGCTTTTTATTCGTAACTGGCATAGCATCTCCTCGCTTTATTATTAAACCTACAAAAAGTTGTTTTTTTTCTGGCGTTAATATGTAACTAAAGGTAGACAGTCAAGAAAGTATTTTAAATAGCAGTAATTAATTTTGTATAATAAAGAGAATTGGTGGAGAACACTTTATCAGCTAGAAATACTTCATTTTGTTTTACATCATCACACAAATACAATTTCTTCATCACGTGAAAAAATCTCCAAAATTACCAGTGTGACGATTCTGGAATTTGTCAGTGACACCTTCTAATACGTTCGTGTAACATGATGATTGTCTGGATAGAACTACCATAATGTATCTTCTCGAAAATACTGACATTGTGTGTCCCATTATGTAATTGCTATATTTGATCTTGGGCCACGACGGACATAGTCAAAGTGGAAGTAAACCATCTGTACAAGATAGCATTAAACACCATCAGTAGTCATAGTGAAAGAGAAAGAAGTGTTACCGAGGTTTTGTGTTGAGTGTTAGCAAATGAACATTATAATGCACACTTCCAAGTTTTTGCCGCCAAGACAAACATATGTCAGTAAACATTTGTTTGTTCAACAGTTTAACTCTGACTATTGGCAGGTTGAATAAGAGGATGAACGTCATCCACAGATTGGCCTATAAAACAAAAGTCTCTGAACCACAGTACTTGTGTTTTGTGGATATCTTCTTATTAATAGCTTCACAATTCTCAACATTAACTGTGAATGATTCACGATTTTGATAGACGAAAGACTATGACCAGTCATTAGAAATTCAAGAGTTAATTTATTAAAGACAGGTTCTTCCACTCGCCTTGTTTTTCGACATCAGTAGTAGTGGTGATAAATCATAGATGTTCTAGTTGCAGGATGGCAAGGAGTACCTGAGTGCATTAGAATTGGCCCCCCGCTAGTACAGCGGTAAGTCTACAGATTTACAACGCTAATATCAGGGGTTCGATTCACCTCGGTGGGCTCAGCAGATAGTTCGATGTGGCTTTGCCATAAGAAAACACACACGCATTAGACTTGGACCCTGAGCATGACCAAGTGCTTTTACTGTATTACGAAGAAAGAATTACTGTAAGTTGTCCTTTTTTTCCCATGCCTCAACCAAAACTTATTTGAACGAATACTGGCTAAACGTCCTAATCATAACACACATGATATTTCCCATAAACATTTATTCTTATCATCCACTTCGAATAACTAGTTAATATCTTTTTAGTGTGGTTTTGTAGAATATAAATAATAGATATGAAACGATAATTATAAGAAATGTGAAAACAAAATCTGTGTTCAAACGTGAAGTGTATGAAGAATGTAAATATGTATTTAGTTATTAACGTATTGTACGTTGAAATCAAGTTGACTCATTTTAAATGTAAACAAAACAACAATGTGACAGTTGAGAAAGTGCATTATTTTACATTAGCGCAAGACTTTAAAATATCAAATAAAGCAGTAACATACTCATATAATTATATTTGATGCTATTCAACTAATTCTAATTTCCTAATAAATTTTCTAAAACTTAACGTGTTTGCAAGTTTATTTTCCAAGTTTATAAGGCCTTATAAGTTAGATTTTTGTAACGATTGAAACAGGGAGTATTAGCTTTATATTTTTAAGGTACATTGTCAGATAAAAAGCCAGTCATTTATTGTAAATTTACTTTCTTTGACATCATGAGATATGAAACAATAATACATTGAAACATGGGTGTTCATTAGTCCTAAAACCTGAAACAACTACACACGAAACTGTTGATGTTGACGTTTGTTTCCTGGTTTGCATGGATCTCTTCCAAGCCACTAAAGTACGAACTCCATTATTTGACCAGTCTACTGGCAACAGTATTGTTGATGGTAGTAACAAATGAATATGATTCAGATTAATCAATTATAAAATTAGAATGAATAGCGTATAACCATTACAATATCTAGTCTCATCAGTTATGCCTATGCCCATACATTGGAAATATTCTCTTGTAGATAGCATTTTCTTTGGTCAAAACATACATTATAGTGTTTGCACTATTTTTCAGATCTTAACACAGACATAGCCATTGAAACTGATTTTACTGGTTGCTGATAGTGTGCAAGTGTTATGTAAGTTCTATAACGTTTACTGCATCAAAGACTTCGAGACCCAGCCTTTCACAATTCAGACTTCATTCCTAACAACAATAATACGTTATCCTACACCTTTTACCTGGTAATATAAATATCAGAGATTACTGCCATATTACTGTATTCCTAGGTCGGGGGTGGCAGTGATATGCTATTCATGAATAGAAGTGCAACTGACAATTGAAGTGCAACGATCATTCAGTACACAAAGAAATAATTGTAGAATAAGAAAATTCACTTTAAATAGCGACTGATTTAAAACTTCTACGTTCTGGATATCACCAATCAGAAGCCCGAACAGTAAAGTATAAGCTTTATTGAATGACGTCTTGTTTCTCTGAGACAAAAACTATTATCACACCCAACTAAGAATGTCAGAAATGTTTAATTGGACATAATATGAACGAAATATGTTTTATTGTGGAATAAAATGTAATTTGTGTCGTTATATCGTTAAATGTTAAATAAATGTATATCATTATACGTAGATTTGGTATAATGGTTAGGTTGCTCGAACTGTGAATAGGAGGACTTCTGGTTCGTGATCCGTTGACAAAATCCGGTGGATGACCAAGAGTGACAGTCAGAAACAGATAAGAGAAGCCTACTAGTTGGCGATGGGTGTTAATGAATTGTTGTCTTTTCCTTTTATCTACAGCTTTAATACTAGATAAGGTTACACGAAAAGGGAACTTATGTAGATTCTATGGAAGTTCTGAAACAAAATATTTTAAGGTAGCGCTGAGGTAAAATTTAAGTTGGAAATTTTGTAATCATATTTTTACTTTTAACCTTTATTTAGAGAACATTAAAACTGTAAATGCAAATAAGTGTCTTTTTCTGTCAAGCCCTAAAATACTTAATTAATAGTCTTTTTTCAAAAGTGTTCTCTTGCATTATCTATGCCCTATTTAAATTATGAAACTGCAGTTTAATTAGTTATTCTAGGGTTTTTCTGGTTGCAAGAACATGAGATGCTACAAATAACGTAACATTTGTTTTGCTTATCCGCAGTGGAACACAAAGTTACACAGTATTACTCTGCTTTGCGTTATCCAGGTAACTGTAATTGAATATGAGTGTTTATAACAACTAAGGCGAAAATTCGTGAGATTTCATTGGTTTTTTTACACAAATTTTTAATGATACTTGAAAGAAAAATGAGTATATCAACTTAATCTCTAAACAGGTATTATGTCTCATCAGTTCTTAATACGATGGGACATTTCTGATGAAGTTCATTTGCTGTATTTTCGTAAATTCTTCGCATTTGGTTTCGGTTAATGATTACTGGAGTTAAAACATGTTTGTGAAGCTGTAGTTACGTGATTAGAACCCGCCACTTATTATTTTGTGTTGAAAGTCGAGCACGCAGCCATGTATAAGACACTTTAATGCCTACGGCTCAGAAGAGATTTGATTAATTACAAATTTTCAAACATTTACGAAATAATACTCATAAGAGGTTTTTCTAAAAACCGTTATTGGAAGCTACTTGTGTTTAACTGGAAGATATCAAGGTTTTTCAGACAAGAATTAACTCTCGCTCTTTTCAAGTAAGAATGTTAATTGAAGTTATAAATTTGCCAAAAATCGTACAGAACGTATGGAATTAGTCACTTGCTTACAAATTTATGAACGAACCTCTTGTATAATATTGAATGATATCACTTCTAAATGTTTTATAACATTTGTTTGATACAAGATATGCAAATAATTAAAAAAAAACACGTTAACGTCAATAAGGTCCTTATCGTAATTACGAAGTAAATCTTTATTGTTTAAAGTGATATTGCAAAATCTTGAGCTAGCGTATCATAAAGTACATTGAATACTAGCAATATTTTATCGAATTAAAGTATCAGAACAAGTTATATAGTTGAACTAGAGAATGTTTTCTGTTTTTCGAACTTACAAACAACTCTTGTGCTGTTCTTACCTGAGTCAGAAGTAAGATTTTAATGTTAGCACACACATGTGCACCATTTACGATGAGAGGCTTCGCAGTAACGGGAACCAGCCTTGCTAATCACTAGGCCACGCCAAACTCACTAAAGAAAAAATTAAATGAAACTACGTTGCTGAGAAAATGGAACATATTTACGTCACCTGATTATTTCTTTTTTGTTATATACTTTACTTATGTGTATAACGTTTAGTATCTAATAGATTATATATGAACAAGTTATAGAAAAAACGTTGTATACATATAAACCCAGATAGCTGTTTCAAAACTGCATATTGGTTTTAAGTTAAGTGAATAACTCTTAAAAAACGAATATTAAAATGTAACTTGCTTAGAAAATATAACCTGCAGTTTAAAGTTTAGCCCCAAGACCGAGTGGTGATATTTTTTTCTTAAGTCAATGGGTAAGGCCATCATTATTTTTGAGTGAGGTTGTTTTGAATTAAGCTACTCAATGGGCTATCTGTGCTCTGCCCACCACGGGTATCGAAACCCGGTTTTTAGCGTTGTAAGTCCGCAGACATACCGCTGAGCCGCTGTGGGGCTATGTTGGGTGATAACACACGTAAAGTGCATGTAGAAAAAATAAGTGACCTCAAAATATAAACACATAAATCGAACTTTCCAGGATAGATAACAATTGTAGTCTGTGTTATTAGCATATTTTGATGGAAGTTAAAAAAAAAACAGCCTATACGCTCCAGGTAAATACAAAATAATATATTTTATTTAAACCAATGTTTCACCTTTGTGTCTTTTCAGGGTTGTTACATATATTTTTATATTTATCTGGAGTGTAAAAATTGTTTTTTTAACCTTTATCAAAATGTGCAAATCGCTCCAGTACACACTAAAAACTTGGAAATACTACACAATTTACTGGTATGTTACTGTACAATTCATATATTTTTCAGAATCTACAAACCATGAAATTCTTGTTGGTTTTTCACTTGCAGACTAAGTCACGCTATTTAACTATAAAGATTTAAACATTTCATAACAAAATCTTTTCAGTTGTTATTGAATTAGGTTAAGAAAAGGTCATATGAAAAGCAGACCTTTCTACTAACATTCTGAAACTCTTTTAAACTAGCTGGAGACTCTGTAATAATAGAGGAAGAAAAAGAGACATATAAACAGTAATGAGAAAACTGAACATGCAATTACATAACAATTAACTACAAATGATTTTTTCTTCAAAAGGTCTTCTCGCCGAGTGAAGCACAATTTCCTATTGCCTCGCGCTTGGGTCATATTTCTTTTGGGGTTACATAAGGACAAAAGGGTTTTGAAATAACCAAAACAAAATTCTTAATCATGGTTTATTAACTCTTTAGTCAAATATTTATGAAATAAAAATAACATCTAAGAACATTCATATATAATAATAATAATATATAATGATAAAGCGCCCGAGTCGCGCCAAAACATGCTCGCCCTCCCAGCCGTGGGGACGTTATAATGTGACGATCAATCCCACTATTCGTTGGTAAAAGAGTAGCCCAAGAGTTGGCGGTGGGTGGTGATGACTAGCTGCCTTCCTAGTAGTCTTACACTGCTAAATTAGGGACGGCTAGCACAGATAGCCCTCGAGTTGCTTTGTGCGAAATTCCAAAACAAACAAACAAACAAACTATAATAATAATTATATATAATAATAAATAAATCCCACTATTCCTTAGTAAAATAGTAGCCCGAGAGTTAGTGATGGGTGATGATAATTAGCTGCCTTCCCTCTAGCCTTAAACTGCTAAACTGGGGACGAATAGCGCAGATAACTCTTGTATAGCGTTCCGTAAAATTCAAACTAAAACATTATCTTATAATGCGCACATTGGGACACGTTTGACATTGAATAATACAAGTTTAATGTGTACGCTGCTGCTACGGACTCTACTAGTAGCTTAGACAGTCCAGGATTGCACAAGTGCTTCGCTTCCATAATGATGACCATTAAGTTACCTCCTATTAGTTTCAACTAAATCCCACATAGCTGTGCAATTCCTTTTTCTATCCCAACAGGTCATTCCTGCTGGAATCAGGCTGTTAGAACCCGTCTTTTGACTGTTAGAACCCGTCTCTTGATGTGAAATTTACGACACTATAACTTACAACTTACTGACACTTAATGTGTGTACATATATATATATATTGCCTGAGTAGTTACCTCAATGATTATTTGTTCACTATTATGCTTTTACTTTTTATACCCAAGTAAAAAAGAGGGCCTGTTATTCATTGCTCGACACCCTAGCAACAGGACAAAAGTAAACATTGTTTATTATATAGTTAAACAATATGAGTAAATTGATGCAAAATAATATAATTTAACACAGTTAAATATGAGGTAGTTTTGGTCTATTTGTTTCTATTAACTTAAAATAACTTAAATTGATATAACGGTATTTAATATCAATTTACTCCAGAGATCACCCTTAAATTAGATATCTACCTCATTGACTATAACCCTAACATTATAAACTGGACACCATAGAAACAAGGCAAAAAATTCTAAGTCGACTTTAGTATAGATAATTATTTAATGTAAATTGTGCAACCTAATCACATTGATCCAAGTAATTTATTGTATTCTCAAAATAATTCGAAATTAATTAATTCGAAAAATTATAACAAACGAAGAAGAATTTTAGTTGGACCATAAATAAAAACCAGAATTACGTGAACTTCAGTTCCATCTTCTCCACTCTCTACTGCTTCATTTTGTCTGCTTATCTGCGAAGATGTTTTGGAAATATGAAGTAATAGAGGTAATACTATTACTTGACATTTCATCCACACTAGGTCTACATAGCCAATTTTGAATATGATATTTATCAATTAGTTAACATAATAACAAGCCCATCTGAAGTATTTCGGATTCCACATTTATGAATTAGTCTTATCATCTTTAATTTTTGTTGATAAATACTCCTAATTACCAATCTTTTTAATGGCACTGCTGGTTGAATTTGCATTCCAATTTAGAAACAATTGCTACTTACTGACACGTTAACTGTTGGCTTTTTTATGTTTCATACTGTATCTATACAGTAATGAAATACAAATACTAAGTATATACATATGTAAAGGTTTTTAAGAACAGATTTTATGTTTTAAATGTATAAAATGTATAATATGAAATAAGCAGCAGATAGAAAATGTTATAAGAAAAACATAGACATTAGTGAACCACAATATCAAATAAGAAAGATCCACGCATGAAGTTCATAGCAGAAGTTAGTATGGGACATTTCAGTAGCGACCTCAGAAGTGTAAGAATTCAAAGATAATAATTCTGTCACCCATCAGACATGGTATGATAGTTTACATAACACAATGACGAGATGAACAACTTTCACTAAAAATGACAGTTAACGGGATAGCGATGAAAGACAAGGATGAAGTGATCATAGTGAAGAGACCGGAGTTACGAGGTTTGTTTCTACACGACATAACGTAATTATCTTAGATGATTTAGCCAAAGAAGTTAGAAAAATGAAAGAAGTAAGTTCTTGAAAAATCAATAACAAAGTGTTGGTTTGTGTTTTGAATTTCGCGCAAAGTTTCACGATGTTATCTGTGCTAGCCGTCCCTAATTTAGCAGTGTAAGACTAGAGGGAAGGCAGCTAGTCATCACCACCCAACGCTAACTCTTGGGCTACTCTTTTACCAACGAATAATTGGATCGACGGTAACATTATAATGCTCCCACGGCTGAAAGGGCGAGCATGTTTGGTGTGACCGGCATTCAAACCCGACGACCCATGCCAGGCCCAATAAAAAAGTTAATTTTGGTTACAGTCTGATGGAATAGTTCACTTGTATCAGTCTCGTTAAAATAACTACTTTTAAAAGCAGATCAGCTAAACGTCTTGAACAATCAGGAGATACTTAAAGCTGTTTATATAATTCAGTGTTTCTTACACCAAACATCGATTTTTCTGCACTTATCAAGTTGCTCTGAGAACCTGATCTGACTTCATAAGAAGATAGCAGTAATCCAAATTCTACATGAAGGTTACTGCACAATTTCCTCGTAAGTATGCTATTTCTGATCTAGTCTAACAATGCTTTCCTCAGGGTTTAATAATGTATAAAATATAAAAGAAGAAATGTAAAGAATATTAACTACATTAAGGGTATTTTAGATTTAATAACACTTGTAGTGAAACCACTGAAATATCTCTTAGAAGAATTATTAAAGGGTTTATATCGATTATGAGCAAAAGCATTTTTTGTGTTAACATAGTTGGTAATTTAAATAACGGTGTGTCTATGTTATTGAATATAATAGGCTTTATTAATTAATATATAGACTTTCAGAGTGATGAAATTAATGCTTTTGAATTTCTGTTGCTTCAACATAACGTTGAGAATTTTTATATAAATGAACTGTTCAACAGTTATTTTTGTTAAATCAGTCATTTGATTTGTATCCTATTCTCTCTGAGTGAGTTCTTTATCCTACACATAAACTTCCTCGAGGTTGTGGCATATCTACTCTTCTCGATACAAGACGAACAAGAATCCAAATACATTTCTTTGTGACGATTGTAAATTCGAACCGAACAAGTAAGCCCATTGGTTGCCCATATACCGTCACAATAAGTCTTATTTTGTAAAACCTTAATTTATATTTTAAGGAACTGTCGTATGAACTTTCTTCACAAACTGTCTCAAGAGTGTGAGAGTTTATAAAAAAAATTAGTTTATAAATACCTATGTAATTTTAAAATGCCCTCTACTACAGCTGTCAAAGTCCCTTAACAAAGGCCAAATCAGATACAAACGAAAGAGATTACTTTAATCTGTGATACACACAGAGAAATTTTTATAACACAAACTAATATTTCTTTTCTTTACTTTTTTTTTTAATTTCGCGAAAAGTTACACGAGGGCTATCTGTGCTAGCCGTCCCTAATTTAGCAGTGTAAAACTAGAAAGAAGGCAGCTAGTCATCACCACCAACTTTTGGGGCACTTTCTGACCAACGAAGAGTGGGATTGACCTTCACATTATAACGACCCCAAGCATATTTGGTATAACATGGATTCAAACCCGCGACTCTCAGGTTATGATTCGAGCGCTTTAACTAGCTGGCTATGACAGGCCGTTTATATTTGTAATGGGTAGTATTCCTATATGACTGACCTGTCGTAGTTTGTTTAACACTGGTTTACTGATTGAGATTATTGAAAGATACTTTTCATGAAAATAAAGGTAATAAGTGAGCACATTAGACAAAATATCTTTTCCACAGTTACAGTTAACTTACTAACGTATAAAAGATAACTGACCTTATAATAAGCCCATACATAGCTTACTTATAAGGTTGCTGAATGAGGATTTATGATAGATATTGATGTTTTATAAAATTTAAAGTGAAATAACAAACTTTTGATCATCCTTTGGGAAGATAAAAATGTGAAATTTACACTTAAGTTGTTTCTTTTTTCGTTGTCCAAGTACAACATAAAACCTAAGTGTAGATGTAATAAATTAATTTAAAATTTTGAATTAATCTTTTTAGGTGTTAAAACAAAAAACGATATTTTAATATATTTAGAAAGATTAAAAATCATATTTATTTTACAAACGTTCCAGTTTTGTATCTCAAAAATATCTCTTAGAGTTTATGCGACTCTAGAAAACCTTGCTAGCCTTGTACAGTAAGAATGAAATGAAGTCATCTTTAACATTATAATATATGTTGATTTTTGATTATACAGACAAAAGTATAAGAAAATACGAGGTGCTCAATTCATTTACCGAAATATTGGACTTTAATTATCACTTTCTGATATTTAACTCAAAAAAATATTAAGAGGATTAATTACACTTTATATGAGTAACTTGTGTATGCTAATAGAATTCAGTGGTGGAACAGATATAGAACCTAATCACACAGGTAAAATATTTGGCACTTACGTATTTGGTTGTTTACAAAGTCCGAACCATTCCATAGTGCAATATCATTATGTAGATATTAGCCTGGATAAATATAAACATCCCTCTTTATGTAAGAATATTTATATAACAAACTGTTTAAATTGTGAAGAACAAAGGAAGTAGTACTTCAACTGTGAATTATGTCCTTCTTTCCCACAAATTTACTAAAACAATCTACATCAGAGAGTTAGTAAGAGAAATGCAGTCTGAAATTTCACTTCTATCTAATCTGGAATAATGTAATTACCTGTTAAATGAAATCTATGGCTATAGAGAGAACCATCTGATCAAAAAAGTCACGTAATAACTTCAGATATATGTCTTTAAAAACACAATAAACAATGATATGAAGTTGCTAATAGCTCGTATGCAAAACGTTTAGATTTGTATTCACATCTCAAAATCAATGATTATTCGACCACATAGCTGTGAAATTACCCAATGTAGTATTATACCTTTGGTCTGCGTCAATCTGTAACTGTGTTAAGAAATGTTACTTATATTAATTCAAGCTTGTTCTAATTAAATTGTATAATGCGCAATAGTGGAAAATTATGTTCATCAGACTGAGCATGATAGTAAAAGGCGAACATTATTCAAATGGTAACATAATACTTTAAACACTATTTTTGTAAAGTATGGTTAACCCTTGGTACTACGTCTGAAACTATTACTTTCTTTCTGTGATACTTTTATTTTTTCTTAAATTTTAAGGAGCTAAATAGTCAATTATATCTTGAAATTTGACTCAGAAGCCTTCTTTTTGACCGCGTATCTTAAGTAAACAACACCCCTCTTTCTGATTTCCTATGAATTTATATTTTCGTTAGCTGTTTGTAAATAGCAACTGACATATTGACGTTTTTAAGTTGTTGGCTCAGCATTCCTAAAACACTACACAGGTTCATAAAACAATATCTTATTGGTTGGTAGTAGAAAATGTGACACTTTTATTGTAAGTTTATCTATTGGTTTAAGCTATCTTTCAAGCAGGCACACTTCTATAAATCTGCATTACATATGCAGTAAGCTGTGTGTTAATAGTTTTCACTGGTCTTTCTCTAACAACTGGCAAAGAAAAACAGTCAGTTAAGTAGAATTATTTGCTTTAATAGCAAACAACTTCAACACAAAGTAGATGTATGTGTGTGTGCTTTTATCACAAACATGAGCTTTTTGTCATTGTGCCTCTAGTGGGTGGAAAACAGTAGATCAGAAATTGTTTATGGCGTGTTCCAACGAGTTGTGTTTCTTATTTTACCTGAGAAAGTCATTAGTGGTGCTGATAGAACAGGAAAAGTAAAATTTGAAATTACCACTTTAATCTCAATTGAATTGTCCTTTTACACTGTTTCGGCTATAAGCACCTACTGCATAAGGTTTACTATAATGGAGAGACAGAGTGCTATGAGATATGTATATGTAAGTATATGCATATGTAAGTAGCTTGTTGACAAGCGTCAGGTGTCAGATCCAATACTATTGAAAGTAGTGCAATTGGCTTCAATGAGAAAGCACCTTCTCGCTTGAGTTGCAGACAAAACATTGTGACGTAGTAACTGTTATACATTTATTTTAATACTTACATTTATTTCATTTTGATAGACATGACGTATTAGGTTGTCCATAAATAAATAACGGAACTTTTCCGATGAAGCTGAATACTGAATAACTTATCGTTGATTTTGTCTCTTACAAGATGTCTTAATTGTCTTCTGTCTCAGCTCTACTCAGAGTAAGTTTCGCAACCACTAAGGCAGTATGGACAAGAAGGACTTTCGTCTGACTCTCCTCTACGACTTCAAATTTAGACGAAAAGCTACCGAAACTACACGGAACATCAAACAGGCATTCAAACATGGATCTGTTATTCAACATGCAGTTCAGCATTGGTTCCAAAAGTTTCAACATGGAGATGAAAGTCTTGAATACCACGAAATTCGTGGAAGGAAACCATCCTTAGATGAAAACACTTTAAGAGAAGTAGTTGAAACAGACACTCGCACAACCGTACGTAAGCTTGCAGAAAAGCTACGCACAAGCAAGTCAAGCATTGTCAACCACCTGAGTGCAATTGGAAAGACGAAAAAGTTGGATAAGTGGGTTCCGCATGAACTGACTGAAGATCAAACAATTTCGGCATTATGAGGCCTGTAAATGACGCTCCAAAAATTGAACAAATTGGGAATCGAGGTTCTGCCCCATCCACCTTGTTCCCCAGACCTTTTCCCTCACAGATTTTCAAACACTTTGACAGCGTTTTAAACAACAAACGCTTTCATAACCAGGCAGCTACCGAAGAAACTTTTAGGGAGTTCATTGACCATAGAAACTCTGATTTCCACGACAGGGGCATAAACAGTATCCTTACATGTTAGCAAAAGTGTGTTGAAAGAAATGATGCTTACTTTAATCAAAGCATGTTTTACAACACTGGTTTATACTTTTCAAAAATTTGCAGCTCAAAAACGACATTTATTTCTGAACAACTTAATATATTGTCGGGTGTGTATTGCGCAAGTCCCACCTGTTCTCTAAATTTGTAGGAGATCCTCGAGAGCAAGAATCAATAATATATGCGGTACAATAGCTCTAACGCGTCTTTGAACATTGTTAAACATTCTAGAATCTCACCTTAAAATGTATAAACCGATGCGTCGAGATACAGAACAGAATATTTTTGGTTGCCACAGTCAGCATACTATAAATCTCAGAAGTTATAATTGTAGTTAATGCTTATTAATCGGAAAACTAAAGAACTTGACCAGAAAAGTTTATAGATTTCGTACATTACAAACTATTCAACTTCAGTAAATTAACTTCAGACGTTAGTATTTCTACGAGGACACTAAATATGTTATTTGGAAAAAAGCCAGCTTATGAACGGCGTGAGGACAACAAGCTAGTTAGCTTAAGCGAAATGTAACAGTATCAACCCAGACTTAATGTGATCATCATGGACTTGGACCAGATAGAAGACTCAGTATAGTTTAAAAGTTTTTTTAAAACTCTTGTATATAAACCAATATTTTAATAACTATTTGTAATAACCGTTATTATAAATTGTTTGTTGTTTGTATATTAACTATATCTCTGTTGAGAAAGAAAAATGTATATATTAATCCTTTTGCAAATATCATAACTTTGATACATACTGACATTCATTTAACTTCTAGATTAAAACAAAAATTTATGGCTATTTGAAATGTTAATACCTTGTTACGTAACATAATAACTAAAGCCACCAGTGTAATTCGACATCGGTGTTGAGCAGAACACAGGTAGCAGCACATCGTGTGGCTTTGTACTTAATTACAAACAAACAAATAATAAACAGGATACTCGTTCGAGATAAATTATGATACGTAACATAAATATTTGTGTTGATACATTCTTGGGTGCTGGATTGCAACAGTTGCTTGCCCTATTGCATGCAACTAGATGATTAAAGGGAATTACGTTGCATACACCCAACTACTTATTACAGAAAGTAGCTGATAGAATGTTGAGTTAAATAATAAAGTTCAAGCAGACACAAGTTGAAACGCTTCACGTTAAGAATCCACGTTAATTTCGTATTAAGAGCGCACTTGTACCTAGTGTTAAACAAACAAAGTAAAGTAAGAAGTTAGCAAACTGTAGAGACAAATATAACACAAATAGCTTCATTTGCAATAATAGCAAATACCTGATAATTATTTTCAAACGACAGTTTTAATGTGTTTTATGTTAGTTGTAAGTCGAAAAAGTGCTTTTAAATTAATAATGGATGATCAACTAGCTCTTAACCATAATACACTATTGGTCAGTAAAATAGGCATCATCTTAATCTGAGATCAAATAACAAAGGTTACATTGGAAAAAAAGTATATAAAAATGGACTGAAATAACTTGAATATTATTTACTTAGAAGACGATTCTTCGAGTTAGCGGCATTCTATACAGTCGTCACTACAGGATGTAACAAACCACAATAGAAAGTTGATGTAAAACAACTAACACGATTTCTTGTGAACATTCGACAAACAATTGAGCAGCTACGTCATAAATCATCTCACCCCAGAAGAAACTAGTTTACGTAAATTAAAACAAAGTTCTATACGAAACCAGTAATGTTTGCATAGAGAGAAATAATACGAAAGCTGACTTTATGTTACCTGCAGAAAGCTACTGTACATATGCACTTTTTCTACACGAAAAGTACAATAATTCACAAATCGTCTGAAAAGGCTTAGTTCTTCACCTAATATTACAAGCACAACGGTACCATTTACTGGATGTTTAAGAAACTAATGTTCATCATGGACTTAACAGTATTAACTGATGTTAAATTTAATATAATGATGCAAAAATTATATGTCTCTTTGGTATGGAAAAATTAGCAACTTTAAAATGGTAAATTAACAATATTTAAAAAAAAAACAGTTAACTTTAACAAGGTAGTGAATTACAAATTACTATTTACAACTACACAAAACATTCTTCCAACACAGTTTCATTTGCTTATTTACGTTAATGTTTTAACTTAGTTCCAACTTTAAAGAAAACTTTTATAAGAACACTAAAGACGTGGTCGAACTGAACGCTGATTCGTGACACAGTTTTACTAATATTTCAGGTAAGCATAAGGCATTGGCTTAACTAGATAATTCCACATAAATTACACGGTGCACTGCAACCATTCATCGAGTGAACCATTTCTGACACTAATAACGTAAATAGTAGAAAATTCATTTATCAAATGGTTCATCAATTTCATACACACTTAGGAAATAATTATATATTAGCTTCCAGCATTGTAATCATTTAATTCTAATATTCATGGTCAACTTGACCAGCATATATGGGAACAGGAACAGAACATTTCATTGCATTTTCATTAACTCAGTGTGTTAGAAGATGCTGGCATATCAAGCATATCTGTGCTTGAGCAATATGCAAAGGATTTACTATTATGTATTAATTTCACTATCTACGTTTGTTTCAATTTAATACATATTTAGAAATGCATGTAACTTATACTGTTAAATGTGTATAGCGAAAATCCCGTCTGTTCTTTAAATTTGTAGAAGATTCTCAAGTGTAAGAATCAACAATGTGTGAAGAATGTAAAATACTAGCGATTACTGATATTTTTGCCAATTGAACTTTCTAAGACCTCGCCTTCAAGTTTATCAACCAATACGCGGAGAGACAGCTTAATAATACCACTGATCTCCTACAGTCTGTGTACTATAAACCTAAAAACCTATAATTATGATCAACGCTTTTTAGTCGGAAAACTACAGATATTTGACGAGTAATGTTTACATATTTCGAACATTACAAACAGTTAAACACTATGAATTAACTTTGTACGTTAGTATTTCTACGATGACATTAGATATTTATGTCAGTGAAAAACTTACGCTTCAAGCTGGCTAGCCGTAATGAGAAGTGTATCTGTGCATCAACACAGAATTAATTCGCTCTCCGTGAAACGTCGATAAAAGATTCAGTTTCAGGCCAGATAAAAGACTCAGTATCGTTTGTTAGTTTGTAAACCTCTTGTATATAAACCATTATTTGTAACACTTATATGCAATAACCGATGTTATAAATTGTGTTGTTATTTGCATATTAAAATATATTTGTGTTAAGAAAGAACACTGTGTGTATCAATCATGTTGACAACTATCGTAATTTTAATACATATTGACATTCATTTAACTCTTAAATTAAAATTAAAATTTCCGGTTATCTGAAATCGTAATACGTAATGTACGTAGCATAATAAAGCATAATGCGTAACAGTTATTTCTTTAATTCTTCAATTATACTTGAAGGTGTTATGTATTATAATACTTTACTTACTTTCAGTTGTGTGAGTTATTATTATTACATGTTGAGTGTTTGTTAAGCATGCTAAGGTTCTTATTCAGCAAGTCAAATATGGTACATGTAAATTTAAATTTAAGTAAAGAGGAAAATAGAGAGAGTAAAATTTTATTTTTACATATACAACTCTACTCTTCTATAGCTCTAGTTCTATGATATTCGAACGCATTTTCATGTTATCTATTTTAGAAACATGGTTCGGATAGCTCATTGTTCAGTTCTGGATAACAACAAAACCAAATTCTTATAAACTACTTTTAACTGCGTTAAACTTAGGAAAACAGCATTTTTTTTATTACCATCAATTTTGGGTTGTCTCTATATTTTTATAGGTCTTTTTTGTTCTTAGCAAAACAAAATGTATCATTTTTAGTTTGATAACTCAGCTTTCCCATGGGCATACAGATTGTTTATCTAAAAGTAGCTTTGAACTGACTGGTCAAGACTAGAAAAAAACACTAAATAAACAAGCACATTTTGTTTATATGTTTAATCTACTGAATTCAATAATGTTTCAGACAGACTGTGTCAACTTAGCTTTCAATCATTCTCCACTGAGCTATATACCAGTCGTTTATGTCCAGCGAAAACCAGAGAGAACGGAACCAGTATTTCCGGTGGGAGTATTTGATTTCATTCGAACATCTTTTGGTAGAGTGTGCCTATTGTTGTCCAGTTCAATAGCCCACTTTGTTTACCACTGTTCTTGCACAGAAAAACAGTTTATTTTGTCGTAAATATGACCGTTTGATCATTGTTTCTTTAGTGTATGCAAGAACAGATTGTCTTAAATATTTGTGTCTTTCTCTAAATGATTTCTGTGCAAGTGTGAAAATGGTGCACTTAACAACATCAGATTCGAGGTATATTAATGTATTAAGGATATAGAAAACATATCATCTTTTAATCACCAGTCATTCAGCTTCACACCCATATCTTCAGGTTTCTATTTAAGCAAAAGTGGATTACTTATGCCCATTCGTTAGCATTAATATTATACGATCTATCTTTAATGGTAATCATTTGAAATTTAGATTAATCATGTGTACAAATCTCATACCCTCTCTGATATATTTTCTAATGTCATAGTTTGAACGGATTTTGATTAAAACTTGGCACAGTGTTTATGCTCTTGAAGCAACAAACAGTGTAGAGTATAATTTAAAAAAGTTTCTTCAAATACAGAAAAGTGCGAGGAATATCATTACGTGTTTTTTGTTTCTGGCCTGGCATGGCCAAGCGCGTAAGGCGTGCGACTCATAATCCGAGGGTCGCGGGTTCGCGCCCGCGTCGCGACAAACATGCTCGCCCTCCCAGCCGTGGGGGCATTATAATGTTACGGTCAATCCCACTATTTGTTGGTAAAAAAGTAGCTCAAGAGTTGGCGATGTGTGGTGATAATTAGCTGCCTTCCCTCTAGTCTTACACTGCAAAATTAGGGACGGCTAGCACAGATAGCCCTCGAGTAGCTTTGTGCGAAATTCCAAAAACCAAACCAACCATGTTTTTTGTTTCTAAAAATAATGAAGCGGATTGCTTGCAAGGGGTTGATATTTAAAGATATTATGTTTATGGAAAAAATACACGTGATTGATGAAGTACACATTATTCTGCTGTTTGAGGAATTCCAATGAAGACCTCCTTTTTAAATCGTATTTATGTGTTTTGGTCGTGCCTTATCTAATCTTTAAATAAACCCATAACGACCTGAAAAACCTTCATTTAAAAATATATTCCTAAATTTGAGGGTTTACTCCTTTTGTAACTAATATCGAAAACGGTTACAACTAATCGATTACTTTATGATTTGTATCTGTTTATGTTTGTTTTGAAATTCGCGCAAAGCTACTCGAGGGCTATCAGCACTAGCCGTCCCTAATTTGGCAATGTAATACTAGAGGGAAAGCAGCTAGTTATCATCACACATCGCCAACTCTTGAGCTACTTTTTTACCAACAAATAGTGGGATTGACCGTCACTTTATGACGCCCCCACGGCTGAAAGGGCGAGCATGTTTGGTGCGACCGAGATTCGAACCCGCGACCCTCGGATTACGAGTCGAACACCTCAACACGCTTGACGATGCCGGGCCTATCTGTTTACGAATAAAGTTTTGATTTAATAATATATGACCCCCTCATAGCACGGGGTTAATTAAGTCTGCGGAATCTAGTAGCTTCGTGCTAAATTAATAAAGGCTATATGATGCTCAAATATCGAAAAATTACTTTACTTTATCATATTGTTTTCCACTAATGTATGGAACAATTTTTTTTCGTTTGATTAGAAGAACAATTCAGTTAGAGCAAGGCAGCATCCTGTATGAAAACCGTAAATATGATTTATGGATTCAAGGTTTAAAGGGGAGAACACTGATCTTTACAATACGACAGCTTATAAGCTCTGAAATGTGACTGAATAATCAATATCCTGTTTTATAATCACAGTATGATTAATATGCGTAATGTATAAAGGTTAAGGTAAAATATCGTGTGCAGACGACAGTCATAAACGTAAGGAGAAACCAAAACTTTACACTTCTTTAAAACATACACACATATGTACTTCTATACATTGAGATATTTATATGCTGGGCATTAAATGTTGTTACAGTACAGAGCTCTGAATAGTTTCTAGAAGCAAGTCAAGATAGTTTTCTCCGAACGAAAGAAACGTGAGTGTTTAACTGAGTAAGTTAAATTATTCTAATTAAGAAAGATTCTACTACATTAATCACGGGACCAGCATCACTAAGACGTATCATTATAATTATTTGTTTAGTGCTCAGGTTAATGTAATCGATAACGTTTAGAAGAGCTCTTAATCTCGACTCATTTAAAAGTTAAATGCATCCATCCTTTCCATTATTGGAAATCATTCTTTCCATGATATTTCTAATTGCACAATATGTACGTGTGCGTGTGTGTTTTCTTAGAACAAAGCCACATTTCTGTGCTTACCGAGGTAAATCGAACCCCTGATTTTAGCGTTGTAAATCCATAGACTTATCGCTGTACTAGTGGGGGGCACAAAATACGTTATTATTAGTTTACGTAAAGACTCACAAACTTGATAAAGTGACTGCAAACGAGCAAGTCGTCGTTTAATCTCATCAGTTATTAAACAATAATTTAAATCTGAACATGTGTGACTGATGCTCAAGGCTGAATCTTACACTAAATGTAACTATTATTGTAGAGTTAATTTAACAATTTACCTTAATGTAGGACAATTCATTTTGTTTACTCAAATCTGAATGGCTTGGTTGAGTATGGCTAAATAATGTTATCTTAGCTTGAGGACTGAAATAAACAGAGACAGTAAAATGAGTTGGAACCACTAAAAAAATAGAAATGTTACTACTATTCACCACAAATATATATATATAGATGTTCAAAATCCAGATTAGAAATTGTAGCCTGAACTTTTATAATATTGACGTAAGAAAAATAACCCAAAACAAGAAAAAAAGAATACATTTATCTAACAGTGTGATAAACAGAAAAATGGAGAAAAAATATCGTTTCTTTTTCTCAACAGGCATTTTGAAATATTGTAATTCATCGAATGAAAGCCACTTGCCTACCACATACTACTAGTTTAGATATCAATATATTTTACTTGACACAACTCAGACACACTAACCATTACGATCAGCACTCGTTTTAAAGGTTTTTTTTTGTTTTTCTGTTATGATTTTTGCGCATTAAGCTATGCAAAGACTATCCGTGCTAGTTTTCCCTAATTTAAAATAGTAAGTCTAGAGTGAAAGCAGCTTTTCATCATTATCCACCACCAGCTGTTGGGCTACTCTTTTACAACGATTAGTGAGATGCACCGGCTCTAAGGGCGAGCATGTTTGATGGGGTGGAGATTCGATTCTACGACCCTCACATTGCAACTCCAGCGCTCTAACTATCTGACCCTCATTTTAAGAGAGTTAGGTGATGTTAGCTGGTAGCTCACTTAACAAGTGAGTAATTTAAAAAGTTCTCTGAAATAAATGAATTGGTTTAGATATGTTTATAAAGAAGTAGCATGAATAAATGTTTGATGAATAACTGAGTACATAGCTGTAAACATAAATAAAAAGAGCTATGGAAATACATTAGTCTAAAAATTTGTACTACGTTATTGTATTAAGATCGCATTTCATTTTAAATAACATTTTTCTTAAATAATCAGTATTTACAAGGCACTTTTCAATATCAGCATATTTTAAAATATGTAGAGTTAGTATAGGAGACTTCTAAGGCTAATTGAACTATATATACAACGTTCTAATTATACAATGGTTTCTTATCAATCATTATGCATTAAATATCAAAACATTTCATGGTATTTTAATACACATGCTGGCCATTAACTTTTAAAGTATTCTAACGATGGACTTTCAGATGTTTTACTTCTTGTTGCCGGTCTTTCTCTTTGACTTTAACAACGTCGTCCAAACTTATGAGTCTTTAAATTACGATTAAGTCATTAATTTGAGAAAAAACTATGTTTAAACCGGATGGAAATGGTTTATTAACTCACGCTGTGTATCATTAGTTAAACCTACTTTAACATCATATTACAGTATCCGATAAGATTCAGATAAAACTTAAGAAAGTATGTTCGTTGATTATGAATATTCTTGTATTTTATTACACTGTTTCTAAGAACTGCACAAAAAAAATCATGCCAGATGTTTGATTGGACGATATATTTTGAATAGAAACTGAAACCTCATTTATTAATCCCAGTGGCAGGTAATGTTTTATATAGCTCAAATAAATTTTTATACAGTATGAATATGATATTTATAATGTTAAATCGTGCGATGTATGTAAGTAAACTGTTGCGTTAAATAATTTTAGTGACTTGAATACTAATTAAAACAAAATGTGTAGTTGTTCAGTTCAACAATCATTTAACACTCCTACGAAAAGACGTTTCTAGTCCTGATTTCTCCAAGCCCGTTCCCCTGGCTGTGGTTTCGCTAGATAGTAGATAGGGACAGTGGGAATCTCGTTAATCCATTCATTAATGGATTTAAATGGCAATTTCATTTAAATACAAAATTATTAGCCTAATATTAATAACCTTTCAAGTTGCTCTGGGGCCTATTAGGCCCCACTTTTCGTAGGAGTGTTAAGCTTTCTATTACTCTATAATAAACATCTTTTTTTTTTTTTTTTCATTTACGTGTAGTGTAAGTAAGCTAACATTCAAACACACATATCATTAGAGTTTTACTGAAAACGCGAATAACTAAGACATGAGAACTGATCAGTTTTTACAAACCCAAACCTATGCATTTATATATGATAGTGATAACATAAAAATAATAAATAGTTATCAGTTATTTGTTTCTCATCTAACAAAATATTAAACATAATGAAATGAATTAATGGATATATAACATTAAACATAATTTGTCAAAGAAATAGTGTATAATAACTTAAATAAAATAAAATATATGTTGTGAACATTTCAAACTTCACATACCACTTATTACTGCTATATGGAGTTTTCTGAAACATAAATTGTTCCCCAGTGGCACAGCAGTATATCTGCGGACTGTGGGCACAGCACACATAGCCCGCTGTGTAGATTTGTGCTTAATTCAGAAACAGAAACATAAGGGACAACCTTTGCCCTGTTAATCACAGTTATCGAAACCCAATGTTTTAGCGATTTACTGCTAAACTGTTAGGGTACAGAACAGAAACATCTGTTATAGACAAGGGGTGACAACTTTCTTTTGAAAGTTAGAAGCGTAACCAAAAGTAAAGTTTTATCTTTATCTTAAACATTAGTACTAATGATATTTTGAAGATATAAATAAATTAAACGCTTTATGAAAGCAATTATGAGAGATAATTAACTAACAAACCAACCACTGTGTAATTTAAATTATAAATTTAAGTAATTTCAATAGTGTACGTAAATAAATATTTTCTATTATAAATAGTAAGCGTGATTTTTGTGATATAAGTTATTTCTCATTGTTATGTTCCACTCGCAACATAATAGATGAGTGTCAGAAATTGGATTCGATACTAACAAGCGCATATCTTATTGTACTGTTTCGAGATTAACAAACACGAAATAATTCTTACGTATGTTGTAGTTTTTTATTGTATCATTTTGTGTAAACATATTCTATAAAGTTTTAGTTTGTGTATAGAATATGTTTGGTGTTGTTTTTCTTCCGTTTCTTTAGCATTTGACTTGTTGGTAATAATGGCCTTGCTTTCTAAAATACCAATTATCTGAAAACAAACAATTCTGCATACAGCATCTCTACCTGAGGGTACCAGAGCTTACAATTAAAATTTATTTTTCTGTTGAATTCCTAATTACAATACCCAACAAAATAGTTATCTACACACAAAATAGCGTGCAAGCTGAAAGTGCAAATCACTTACAAAATCAACATATTTATAAAACAGTTTCCTTATGTTATATGTACTAATGATGGCCACCCGATTAAAGTTTTCCTCTTAAATATACATAGACCCTGAAGGCCTTCCCAAAATCAACTCTGTGGCTTTTTGACTTCTTTTACATCTGGCTACCACTTTATTTGTAGTGTTCAATTGAGGAAATATAACATAATTAGTACGAAGACAGTATCTGTTACATGTGCATAGTTATTTGAAAAAATATTTAATGGTATAACTGTCCTTTGAAAAGCTGAGAAATGTTGTTTTTGTTGTTACAGAATTTTACCAAAATCTACGGTAAGACTGTATGTGAGTTTTATTATAGCAAAGCCACATTGGGCCATCAGCTGTGTCTAACGAAGGGGGATCAAACTCCTAATTGTAGCGTTGTAAGTCCGTAAGTGGGACTACGCAAAGAGTTATCTGTACATAGAAATCCCTAATTTTATCTAATAGACTAAAAGAAAGGCACCTGGTTCACATAAATGGATGCGAACTCCTCGATTACTCTTGTAAAATATAATAGTGGGATTTGACCATCACTATTACACTGTACCCGCAGCTTCATAGTACAAAATGTGTTGTGAATGAAAGGACAACAACCTTGAATTCTCGAATATTTATAGACCAATCATGCTAACAACTGGGACACATCTACTTATGCCGTAAATTTTTGTAAAAGAAATCTAGTTATTCCTTTTGTTATTTCGTTATTCCTGTTGTATATATTAACTACAGATTTTTTATTAGACTAATTTCCTTGTAAGAAAGGAAAAATGTCGTTGTTAACAAAGGATGTTTTCTATTCTCTTCTTCATCTGTTGATGATATATTTATTTATAATACGTAGAGCTCCATAATTCACTGATGGAAAATGTAGGAAATTCAAACGTGCTATCAGTTGGCACCTTCACATTTGTATAATGATTAACGTTTATAGAAAAATGACACTTGGAACAGGGATATACGAACGACGTCAACAAATGCGTAATGTGTGTGGATAATACTACGCATAGAAAAGTAAAATATATTTGGAGAATGGGTATGTCATCTCTCAAAGCCCCATCACATATAGTAGTGCTAAGGTTTTAAGTGTGAATTTCTTCATTTGTTTATAGACTCTTATATTAACGATACTGTCACTCTGTCAAATAGGGACCTGGGGATAGTATCTCTGTGTTTTAATAAATGTTCCTCATTCCTAAGTTTTGGTGTTGTCTTACTAAATAGATTAACCAGTTTGTCATTTTCGATCAGACTAATCAGCTCAAAGTGTATTTCGTACTAGAGATGTTCATTGGGTTACATGTGTTGTGGAATAAAGTTAACCCTCTGAGGTTTGATTTTGGAATCATCGAAATGATCTTTACAACCATTAAGTTTAGTTTGTTTTGAATTTCGCGCAAAGCTACTCGAGGGCTGTCTGTGCTAGCCGTCCCTATTTTAGCAGTGTAAGACTAGAGGGAAGGCAGCTAGTCATCACCACCCACCGCCAACTCTTGGGCTAATCTTTTACCAATGAAAAGTAGGATTGACCGTCACATTATAACGCCCCCACGGCTGAAAGGGCGAGCATGTCTGGTGTGACGGGAATTCGAACCCCTGACCCTCGGATTAGGAGTCGAGTGTCTTAGCCATGTGACCATGTCGAGCCGCACAACCATAAGTTTCGTTGAGAACTCGAATTACCTAGCCTTTTAGGTGAGTGGTCCAGACAGGTCACTTAGCTACTTTAATTTAAATATACAGTAGTGTTTATAGATCTTATAAACTTCGTGTATTCGAATACAAATCATTACAACCAAAAATGTTTGCACACGAAGCATCTTCCTAAGTATTATTAACATTACTGCTTCCTGCGTAAGTATTGTGCGATATAACATTGTATAGTTCGTTTGTTACTTCTTACGTTTTAATCATTGCTAAAGGTGGAAAGAATGTCTTCTACCGTTGCGTACGTTGTTGTAGACGCATCATTTCTTAAAACTTATATATTATATGACTGCTTTTGTTAGGTTGATCTAAAGGATAGCTTTAAAATTCTTACTTGTTATTGGGTATTTTGATGACCTCAAAATTCGTATTGGTAAAAGTATACCGTATTTTCCGGTTAATATGCCGAATCGCCGAATAAGCCGAGGCCAATTTTCAGCTCTGAAAATGAGGGTTTTTGCTTATTACCGCCCAATAAGCCGAAGCCATTTTTAAGAAGTGACAAGTTTCTTCAAAATGATTTCTTAGTCTCGTTTCAGCGTCAGCATGCATGTTGTGTGTGATCATTGGCGTTCTGTAGTAAAGCAGAACGTGTCGTATTGAGACAGAGATGGAATCAATATGTCATTCGTTATTGGCTCCACTCACTGTAATTAGGTAACCAATGAAATTCCAGAAACAACGTTTCACTGTAGTCTTAACGTGCTTTGCTGATGGGACAAAATTACCGCCTATGGTAATTTTCAAAAGAAAAACATTTCCTAAGAAGAAGACATTTCCGAAAGGAGTGATCGGCCAATAAGCCGACCCCCAAAAATCAGGTCCAAAATTTAGGGTCAGAAATTCGGCTTATTAGGCGGAAAATACGGTATTTATTCGGTGGAGGCTTATACTTCCTGGTTTTGTATTTTCTGTATTTTTATTATTTCCTTGAGTAAGTACTATAAGGTAATACTCCTGTAATAAAACTATATTTTTGCTATTTTTACCTGGACGCTAGAGATGAAGATGAAGAACGAATTTTCAAAGAAATCTCTTATTTTTTTAGCCTTAATACAATAATAGTTCAACCTTTTTCTCCTTTTATAATTTACTATCGGAACGCCTCACGTGTGGGTTGATTAGCACTGATCTGTATTTTGTGTCTCAGGTTGTAAAAATAATATTGCATTATATTTACAACAATACGAGAATCAGACGAGGTTGAACTGAGAACATTATTATCAGTGATATTTGTTGTTATAGAAAACGGAGCAGAATTTTCACAAATGATATTCAGCACTAGGCTAATTCATGCTAGTTGTCGTATACCGGCGTTCGTTACTTCAGTTTCTGTTCCATTCAGACACAACAAACTCATAACAGACCTGAATTCAATTCTAAGCTATGTTTCATATTCATTTGAAGTTGTCGTGTCTTGGCTAGAGAGTGAAATTTCGTGATATACCTACTTATATTGGGATAATTATATTAACGTTTGACTATCGTTTTAACAAAAAATGTGGTCTCAACGTTTTTCAAGTTAAATAAGGTTTTTCTGATGTTATTTGTTAAAACCAGACTGGGTTTTACGTAAATGTTAAGCCTCTGTATCTCAGTGCAGAATTATTAAATAATTGTTATATAAACAAAGGATGTTAATCACCCGACGAAACGTAACTATTCTAATTAGATTATAATAATTTGAAAGAAATATCCATGCAAATATTTTTATTATGTTATGAAAGTACTTTTGCTTTATTATGGTGCTTAGAACTAATCTATTTTGCAATACATTCATTATATATATATATATGCACACTGCTGGCCAAAATCTTAAGGACAATGAACATAAAGAAAAAATATACATTTTGCGTTGTTAGACTCAACCACTTATTTGAGTAGAGCTTGGAAAGATGAAAATAAGAAAAGGGAAAATAAAAATAAAAAACTTTTCAGCATTTAATAGCGAAAATGTAAACACTATAATATTAGCCTAAATACTAGCTGGTCAAAAGTTTAAGACCATACCAAAAATAAGTCCTAAACAGGGTAGGAAATGCCCAACAAGAGATCTCAGTTGCACGGCCGTCATTGCGAATAACTTCAAATATTCGCTTTGGCATGGTCGATATAAGCATTTGCAGAAGGCTGTCTGGAATTTTATTCCAAGTGGTGAAGATGGTTTCACGAAGATCATGCACTGTTTGGAATTGACGTCCATTTCTATAGACTTCCCTAGCCATCCACCTACAAACATTTTCAATGGGGTTCAGTTTGGGCGTACACGCTGGATGGTCCAAAAGAATCACGTTATTCGCCATGAAAAAGTCCTTTGTTCTGCGGGCATTGTGGATTGCAGCGTTGTCCTGCTGAAAGATCCAGTCATTTCCACACAAGCGAGGGCCTTCAGTCAATAAGGATGCTCTCTCCAACATGCCAATGCAGCCAGTTGCAGTTTGACGCCCCTGTATAACTTGAAGCTCCATTGTTCCATGGAAGAAGAAAGCACCCCAGATCATGATAGAACCTCCTCCACTGTCACCGTGAGTTTTTTTATACAATGAATTTTTATGTAGTTGTTTTTAATAAGGTCTATTCACCCACATATTGTTGTGTGCGCTTTTAATCAAAACGCTACAATGGGCTACCTGCGTGGTACTGACAGTGGGAATCGAATACTGTCAATTAGAGTTTCATATCCTCAAACTTACGCTGAAACCCAACAGTCACATATTTTTTGGCATCGAATGTAACAAACACAAATATACGAAACGTAACTGAGCATGCTTATTCAGAGCTAAAATGCATTGATTCCATCAAACTAAACTTGAAAATATAGCTAGTTATTATCTTGTTTAAATGTTGATAGGATTATAAAATAATAATTGTGAGAAAGCGTCGACGATTTGTACGTCTCTCGTAAGTATTTGGTTATAGTTATTAACCTCTGATGAACATATAATTGTTTTATTTCGTCATATAAAATAACTGCGCATTTTCGAATATGTAAATATATATATATTGTAACGAATTTACTAATGTATATTTATTTTAATAGTGGGACCGGCATGGCCATGTGGTTAAGGCGTTTGACTCGTAACTCGACGGTCGCGGATTCGAATCCTCGTCGGACCAAACATGCTCGCACTTTCAGCCGTGGGGACGTTATAATGCGACGGTCAATCCCACTATTCGCTGGTAAAAGAATAACCCAAGAGTTGGTGGTGGGTAGTGATGACTAGCTGCCTTCCCTCTAGTCTTACACTGCTAATTTAGTGATGGTTAGCGCAGATAGCCCTCGTGTAGCTTTGCGCGAAATTCAAAACAAACTAAACTTAATGGTTGTCTTCAAATATTGTTGTCGATTAATCTTTCGAGAACCGCTTATTAAAAGTTTATAAATCGATGTGTCAAGAGACAGTTTATATTGTTGGTTTGCTACCGTTAGTATACTATAAACCTTAAAAGCTATAACTGTGATATGTATTTATTAGTCAGAAAACAACAGGTATTTGATTTCGAACGTTTATAGATTTCAAACGTTACAAACTGTTTAACTTCAGTGAATTAACTTTATACATTCTTACTAAAATTTTTCACATATATGGTTGATTGGTTGGTTGATTTAGTGTTTTATGGCACAAACCAGTTTGGCTATCTGCGCCAAACATCTAGTAAAAAGTTAAAAGTAAATTTTATAAAATTTATAAAAGGAAATTAAGGTAAAACAAAACAAACTTTAAAATAACATAAATAGCATAAAACCAATGTTTACATTTAGTCTACAATACCAACAAAAAACTACAGTAATTCAAGTTGTAAAGGACTTTCTGTAGCGTAACTGTAATAATCATAACTCGCCAGGGCGACTAACTGGTAAGTAAAAACCACCGTCAGTCACCTGAAGTTGGCCTTTCCAGTTCGAGTTACTTACATGTTAAAAGTAAAGCAATAAAAGGTTTTAAAGACGGCCAAAATTTCTGACAGGTAGTTCAAATCAGTCATCAAAGTTCGAACTTAGATGTTTCTAATTTCATATCGAACTAGATGAACTGTGATTTTTAAAAGGAAGCTACATTAAAAAAGTGTAATGTATATATTAAAAAACTTAAACGGCATTAAAAAATTAATGATCTTTAAAAAAACTAAAAACATATCCAAGGTTCACAATGTATTCACATATATATTAATGTCTTTAAAATTTAAATATTTTTAGGGTAATTGTTGAAACTTGTTTAGTAACTACTGTTGTTTGTCAGTTTTAATACTTGATTGAAAAATGATTTACTAACACTTCTCCTTATTTTTCACGTTAAAACTATTCAGAACATTTTTTTAGTATGATCTTCTCCTTATTTTTCACGTTAAAAACACTGTTCAGAACATTTTTTTAGTATGATCTTCTCCTTATTTTTCAGGTTAAAAACACTGTTCAGAACATTTTTTTGGTATGAAAGAGTTAGAAGTATATTATGTACCGTAGAGGCCATTCTACGAAGTTGTACTCCCCTGCTTGAAATGACAAATCACTTCAAGCATCCCGTGGCTAATGTTCAAAGCTAGTGGTAGTACAGTATTCTGCTCTGATCAGTATATGTGAGGGCAACATGATCCCGTTAATATAGTACAAGTATGACCTCTCACGTGGGTAACTCCTGGTTACGGAACATTGAACCAAAGTGACATTTTGTCTAATTAAAGTCTTGTCTTACATTATTATTCCAGTCTTGTTCGTGTGTTTGTGAAGTGTATTTTGTCCTTGCACCATTCGTCACACAAACATGTAGAGAGAAACCAGTCAAGAATAAATATTCAAATCTTAATCAGAACAATAAGTGTGAAGCCGAAACTGTTAGTGTCGTGTTTGTTAGTTTCCATAAAGATCGGTTTATTGTTTCGAACCATGTTCAGCTTCTTCATTTCATCAGTCTGCGTTTAATTTTTTCTTTATAAAACATTTTATTTTTCATATTTCTTTTACCTGGATATTTTACAACTAATCAATTCAATACTAGTGTATAAGGATTATTTTGCTGCTGTGACTAAGGGTTCGTTCGATATTTCAATGTTTATTTTGAATGTGTTTTTGTTCTGTTTGTAATCTGTTCGCTGCTACGTACATTGAAATGTGATCCTGTTATTTAATGAAACCAAGGAGGTCTTTGATAACAAAGAGGAAGCTCAGAAATTGAGACAAAAATAAAAGAATGCAGCAAAATCTTAAAAAGAAATAAGTTCTTGCACTTCTTGCATACTATAAAGACAAGGAACCAATGAACTGCCTTGATACTCTGAGTCTAGATGAGATATTGCACGCACTGGTTAGACTCATTTTTACCCAAAAATGGTCGGGATAAGCATGGTCCAAAATTAAGATATGAAACATTACAAAATAGAATAAATAGGTAATAAGAATAAGTGGAGGATTTTCAGCTAAATAGGTTATTCAAAGTCATGAAATCAGTATAAAAAATTATAATAACCTGTTTCCCTACATGTTTCTGTAGCTTAAATACATTGCCTGAGGACACCATATGCATTAGGACACGTTTCTTGATACATTAGAATGACAAAGGCAATAAAGACGCCTCTGATACACTGTTAATGTCTTATTTCCATGATAGTAGGTATACTAGTTCATGCAACTGACAAAAATGTCATAGATGGAAGAGTAACTTTGAAATATTTACATTTCCATCAAATACATCAACATTTTAAGTCTTAAAGAACTTAACAATTCATATTGACAATTTCATGGCTTAGAAATGAATGATTCCGTGAACTGTGAGTTATTTGCGCATATGGTCTGCGCAGAGTGTAAATAGGTTCTTAGTGACAGATTCTTAAAGTGAATTTTGTAGCACACGTAGGTTTTTAGTACAGCCTGTCTCTGACAGAAGCTGTTTTTGTGATATTATTCAACCAGCTTTCATTCAAAAGGGCACTGGAGTTGATGACGTCAGGGGCAGTTATTATGGTGGCTGCTTGTGCTGTTGTGTAGTATCAAGGAGAAATGACAGCCTTTAAGACACAACAGACAAGATGACCAAGAGTTTAACGGCTACAGGTGTTACCAGATACTATAACATTTAGCTGTAACACTTCATTGTGAAACAGAACGTCTTCTCAGATTAAAATGCCTTGAGTGTATAACAAAGTAAATCCCAACTGCTTTTCCTGTGATTTTAAAGGTTGTGGATTCAAGTTTTATTCTAATGATGATGCTTATAAAATGGAAACAATAATTGTATCTGACACTGGATTCAGTATTGTATCTTAGATATGTCTTCCCAAAAGTTGCAGTAGAAGAGATCGCTGACAAAGTGTTTAGTATTAGGGATGAAAACTGTGTTTTGAATATGGTTTGGCAAGTCCTCTTTCATCCAACTGCTTAAGAAATGCAGGACATTCAACACTATTATATGACCTCAGTAGCATAACATAATTTACTTTAAACTAGTGGAGACTGAGTTCAATATGTCCACAAATTTATAGATACGGGAATCTGATTGTATTCAGTTATGACAGTTAATTTAATTTAAGATTCAAGTTTTAGTAGACACTAGGACAACAAGGATCTTGATTTTACGTCAGAGTGTATCACTGTATATTTAATACATTTGTGCAATTTTGCCCTTGAAACAAGTGGACTCATTGATGGACAACAGAGTGGAGAAGCACTTATTTGCATTTGAGTGATGTAGAAGAGAAACTGTCTCTGTAGTTAGTGTTCCTTCAGGTATACTACGTTTGAAAGTAACTTCACAATTGAAAGAATACTGACTGATGATTGCTTAAACAACCTGGGGTCACAGCCACACAGTAGGTTGCTGGTGGAATGTGTCAGCATGTTTTCAGGTCCACATGGCCAACATCAAGTCATTCATCGTCACTTAGGTATACGTAGTATGTGTCCAATAAAACTTGAACACAAGCTTCCTTTTGCATCAGAATGTTTCTAAGACTAATATGAAGAGGAGAGTGAACGATATAGTGAACGACATAAATAGTGAAATGTTTTAAAGGACCGAATAGTGTCCATTAATTGATTGTCTAATATTGCATAGCGCTACTGACAATCTAATCTAGAGTATGACAGCATAAATAAGACTGAATTAGAATTTGAGAAGATATGTGTGAATCTCATATTTTGCTATTTAAACTGTGTTAAACATTATGAAAGACTTAATTATCTTATCATGAGAGAGCTAGGATGGGAGAAGTGTTTTATGTAAATGGTTGGCATATTACTTTTTGTTTGCATAAAACAGGTCAATGGACAATCTTGGGATAGTAATATTAAGAATGTACACTAGTAACTAAAGACAGAAAAGTGTAGTTCTTCTGTGATATTGTACAGTTAGTGTGTCCAAAGTGTGAAAAATGCACTTTGGCTACAGCCAAACACAAAAGAAAAAATGTTGTAGCTTCTCAGGCTTTATTTGTTAATACTAACGTTTTATAACCATCCTTTCCAAGATAACAGCATAACTGTCAAACCCGAAAAACCGAATTTCTATTACATATTTCACTGTGACTAAACATTATGGATACTGAAATGTGCTTTAGTCGAGGCTTTACTGCTAGCTTATTTTTTATAGTGTTGTCCATTAATCATGGATATTCATGCAAATGAATAGTGGAATTGGTGTCACAAATGCGGGAGGGTATAAAATATAACTTATTTTATCTAATCATTCTCTAGCTGGAGACCCTATATGTTGATAATACATCTGAAGTGTAGTTTTCATTGCAAAAGGCTCCAACGTAAGGTTTTCATGTACAAAGCACACTATTCATCCCTGTTCCTTCCACAATCCATCTAATGTACGAGGATGATAACTTTTCTCAACCCATTTCAACAGTTCAGACACACAAAAATCCACAGACAGGACAGTAGAGACAAATGTTCAAGCCTAAAGACTGTGTGTGACTTTGGCACATAAGCTGCTTATTTCTGGCTGAACTTGTCTTTACATCCTCCTTACACAGCTCATGCCATCAAATTATGAGTCACAGCAGTCCAATGGTGAACAAAGGTATTTTTAATATGTTGACAAGTTAAAGCCATGATTTCCTGACTGATATTTTGTTTAGTGAATTGACCAAGAATCAGATTAAAAAAGATCAATCAGTCAGAGTACAACCAGACATTGTGCTGTATGACCTTGATCTGGCTAATGAAGAGAAAGATACTGTAGGCGCCTAGATGGCTGTTTTCTCAACTTATAGTAAAAGCCTAGATACTCAGTTGTTAGTGGCATCAACACAAACAATATAATTAATATTTCTAGTACTGAAACTTATCAACAATGAGAATGATGTTTAAGGGTCCAGAATTAGAAAGACAGCAGGATCTCACTACCTGTCCTTACTTTACAAGATATTATATAGACTATCACTGTAAAAATCTAAGGTATGTTTTGTTTTAGTCGCTCAGGCAATTTCAGTTACGGCAATTGTAACGAGTTTACGTCGTCACAGTATCTGTATACTGTATATGGTATTCCAGGATGCATTCATTTCAATGTAGGACCCATTTGCTCTGAGTTTGATCTTGAAATGTAAGCTACTGGAGTGTATATTATTTTGTTTTAATTTCCGGATTACGCTGTTTAACAATACACGATCTCCTTCATACAGTTTGAATGCGACACTATTACTAGTCATAAATATAAATTACTCGTGTGTATAAATAAAGGTTTTGTCCTGTTTGATGAGTCGCCGGTTTAGTTCGTAAACTTTAATATTTATTTTTATTCCACTTGATTATCGACCTATTATTATTATATGGCATTGATTGATAGACTTCGTAAATTATTTTAGAAACTTCACAAAATGTAAAATACAGAAAAGCCAAATTTAAATATATAAATTACTTAATACAGTATGAATATGTGTAGCCAAATTATTTTTGTATATCATAAGTTTGTAACCAGTTACTTCCAATTCATGCTAAAACAGCAGTAATTGAAACCTCCAAGTACTGACCTTGCAAATATCCTTTACAATTAGTACCTGAGATAAGTTGAGTTTCGTATTAAAGGATGTTGGGTTATTCTTCAAACAAACCTAAATATACATAAAACAAAAGAAGAAATAAAAAAAATATAAATTGATTGTATTTAATAATGTACTATGTATATACACTACAATATATGGTTTGTGGAGAGCTTTGTTGGAATTACATACTGCGTAACCTGTATTTGTTAAATTTAAAAATTGATATGTCATGAATTGTTTGTTATCTGGGTAGTTACCAAAGCTTTACACACCATCATTGTCAGCTCAGTGCTGATTGCTTACACAGGATGCTTCTTGTAACAATCAAGTAGTTATGTAACTTGCATAAGATCACAGCAGGCTAAATTATGGATGAAAAACAAAAACAAAACACCGTGCAGCAGCTGGCAGCCAGATGTGCTGTAATCAAAACGTGGCAATACAATGAACTTCATGTTGGAATAATAGCCGCGAGGGACAAAATATCACAAGGCTTCGTGGCACGTGTACGAGCCGTAGGGCCACTTGGTCAGACGCGGAGGATGATGCCGAGCACGCGTACTGCCACAGGTGGATTCGCGTCAATGCATCTCTCCAACCACTGCTTGGCCAGGTCAGCTCGAGAAATACGTAGGTAAATTGGAAATAAAGTGATGAAAATCTGACTTGACTGTATCACTTCAATCTATGTTTAACACAAGGACTCACGAATATGTAATTTGTTCTTATGTTTTGAACAGCTTAAAAATTAAGTTTAATATGATCGAAATGACCAGCTCTCGAAGCCTTCGCTCACTTTTACCAAATTTAAACAAAGAATTGTATGTTTTTTACGTTTTCCTTCCTAGATTCGTAATGGCAATAACTTCTTAAATATCACTTTTTGAGTTATTTATATATATATATATAACACAGTCATCTGTCTGTCCATTATTGACGTCATAAATTTGTGTGAGGAGCTCGCTGAACCAATTTCGATAAAAAATTTTGTTTTTAATTTTGCACAAAGCTACACGATGGATATCTGCGCTAGCCGTCGCTAATTTAGCAGTGTAAGATTAGAAAAAAAGGCAGCTAGTCATCACTTTCCACCGCCAACTCTTTGACTACTCTTTTACCCAATAATAGTGTGGTTGACAATCACATTATAACGACCCAACGGCTGAAAGGGTGAACATGTTTGGTACAACGAGGATTCGAACCCGCGACCCTCGGATTACGAGTCGAGTGCCTTAACCACCTGGCTCTGTCTGGCTATTAAATGTGGTAGAAAACCCAAATAGATCCTGAAAAATCACTTTCAAATGGATTAAAAAAAGTTATGAGTTTGACAACGATTTAAATGTTTACTACATGACGTCAACGCTAAAAGGCTTGGCATGGACAGGTGCTTTGGGCACTCGACTCGTAATGAGAGTGTCGCGGGTTCGAATCTCTTTCACACAAAATACACTCGCCCTTGTAGCAGTGGCGATGTTATAGTGGTGTAGTAAATCCCACTATTTGTTGGTAAAAGAATAGCCCAACAATTGGCAGTGGGTGGTGATGAATAGCTGCCATCCCTCTAATCTTACACTGCTAAATTAGGGATAGCTAGCGCAGATAGCACTCGTGTACCTTTGCGCGAAATTATAAAAAACGACGCTAAAGAGTGAAACTTAATGCCTAGAATATTACGGGTACCATTGCAGGCCGCTTGTATTTAGTACATCCGCTTGGGGAGTGAATCGCCATATTGTAAATCTATTAAAATAAGTGACAAGCGAGTCTCTGGTAGATTCGTAACTAATTTATAACGTAGTAATGTATTAAGATTTTTATCTTCCTAACTGTTCCTTCTATCCACCTACTTACTTAACTTTATGTTTGTTTGGTATACCTATACACAAGTCATTAACCTATTCACATAAGACTGAATACTTCAACTAAATATTAAAAATGTACATTTTGTTACAGAAAGGCACCACGAAACACATATTTTTGAAATCTGTGTAAGAAACACTTATCAAAGTCTACACACATGGCATCTGAGAATAGTGATAGTGTGTGTAACAAGTATACCCCTATAGTAAACCAGCAATGAGTAACAAGTATACCCCTATAGTAAACTAGCAATGAAATGATTTTTCTTACCAGCTTTTACCTGCCTTCATTGGCATTGAAATAAATATGTAATAAAATGTTATCCGTTCTCAGACATTATGTATTGTTGGTGTTGTTTTGAATTCAGCACAAAGCTACACAGTGGGCTATCTGTGCTCTGCCCACCACGGGTATCGAAACCCGGTTTCTAGCGTAGTAAGTTCGCAAAAATACCACTGAGCCACTGGGGGGCCATTATGTATTCATTTATAAATTTAATTTGATAAACCAATTTACTGATGCATGTCTACCCATATTTTACTCTAGCGAAATTATTTTTAGATCATGGAAAAAAATGTATATTTATTCACTTTTAGTATTTTTTCTTTCAAGATGTTTTATTTGTAACTATGTTTTTGCTTGTTCTGGGTACTTTAAGAGCAGAGATATTTAATGGGTTGTTTGTAGCCACCTCGTGTATTAGATTCCTATTTGTATAAAGAAACAGGTGTAAGAAGCAATTTCAAGGGGAATACCGTGGGAACTCTTGGCTTGCAGTGTATCCAAGATTTTAATGTTAGACGCTGTTACTAGCGTTTTCTTTATGATTTATTAGAATAGGTCTCTTAATCTGGTGTTGCGGGAAAGTGTCGGGGACGGGATTTGTGGTAAATGCACAAAATTTACAATATTATTAAGGTACTCAGTATGTATAGTTTTATTACATAAATAAGGAATGATCTGCGGACCTTGAGCTAAAAACGTTTGGGGAATTCCAATTTAGATAATGTACATTCTAAAAACATGACATGGATAATTTTATAAGTGTTACAAATAGTACTGTAATCTGTACAAATAGTGGTACAGATAGTACTGTCAAAAGTAGAAGAAAGAAATTCGTTTCTTTCACAAGTTCCACATTGTCTACAAATAGCAATTCAATACATATAATTTTAGAATATAGTAGATATAACAAAGTTTATTCCCTTACAAAAGTAGGCTTAGTAATGTTAGCGATCAAAACCCTTAGCGTGTGTGATACGAGGTATTTCGCGAACGGGTGATTCTGTGCATTATAATTTGTAGTTTAGAGTATCTTATCCACTAACTTCATGATTTAACTACGATTTTTTTTCAAAATAATTTACTTTTCAATTAAGTTACAAGTAAAAAGTAATTATTTTACATGACTTTCTTGGAGTGTTTTTTTGGGCAACGTTTCATTTTTTTATTTTTTTTGGTTACTACGCAAATGTGATATTAGTGAGTTGGGACTAAAATATACTAAGCCTACTTTATTGTATTAGCGCGGTGTCATGATCTTGTGGTGCATTTACAAATACTTAATTTGGAAATTTTCATAAAATATGCTACCTGAAATATAATTCGTTGCAGTGAAAAAAACCTAAGGTTTTGGTGCAGTAACGAACACGGATTTTCGATATAAAAGATTAATGTATTAAAAGAAACTAAGGAGCACAGTCCGTTACGAGCTAGCTATATCTCAACGAAATATTTAAAGAAAAAACAATACCAACGACCATCGTACTTCAGTAGTATTGGTGACTATAATTAATTTCAAATAACAGAGCCACGAACGAAAAATTTTATTGTTTTTCGAAGAAACGTACTGTTGATAGTTTTACAAGTACACTTATATGGTTACTTTTATTGAACAATAATATTGGAAATACTTTCATTTTAGTGAAAAATGTACTTATGTTTTGCTTAATTGTGATTTTTACATCAATTTTTAGGTATCCTGTTGTAATACAGTTTCAGTGAAAACGTATTTTATATTGTATTAATGAAATGAATTTGAAATGATTTTCTGTGCCTAGAAACATTTGCAGATATTAGAAAATAAAACCATTCATGTAAGTAATATATGTAACCAATTTTAGTTATTGCAGCTTGTCGCCATAGTCATCTCCATCACCAAGACAGTTCAATAATGTATCATTAGACGCAGTATTTTGTTCCAAGATATTGCAGATTTACAGTTTTCCTGGTGGCGACAGGTATAAGCAATAAATATATACCACTAAGATGTTAAGAGATAGAGAAGGAAATGGCCTAAGGACTAAACGCGTCCTTCAATTATATCGGTACATTGTAAAATCCCAGGAAACTGGTAATAAGGGTCTACTTCATAATGCAGAGATGCCAACCATTACGATTTGAGCGTAATCATTACGATTTTGGTGTATACATTACGACTATAAGCTCATACAGACAAATATTACGACTTTTTGCAACTCACAAATTATTATATATTATATAGGTCTATACAATAAAGTGATAAATTGTTCCCCCAGGGCTTGATAGGGGTGAAAAGAAAATTTCTAGTAAGATACAAATAAATTTTGATAATAAATAAAAGACATAGTTCAAATGGCTACTTGCGATAATCATGTTTGTGCTTGAAATAATATAAAATATTTGTGTCTCCGACGTCTACGAATAGTTTGAGTGCGGTGCTTCTCCATACTGGGTACGTGGTGGAATTCATAGTTACGTCATCAGTGCTTGTCGGCCAATCAGCGCTCGCGTAGATGGATATTTCTCGTTTTCTAAGCGGCATAGAAACACCAATGCGATCGTTCACAAGTTGGAAAAAAAAGAGACCTCAGATTGTCTTGTTTCTGACAAATCTAAAAGGACTAAAACTGTGAATCAAAAATTTAGGAAAGAATATAATGCAAAATATCCGGTCATTGCATCAAAAGTCAGTGACAGTCATGCGTTTTGTACAGTTTGTCACATCGATCTTTCTGTGGCGCATGGCGGGATAAACAACTGTTCCAGACATACAAAATCGGCATCCCACCAACAAAAGGCTGATGCGAAGACAAAAACGATGCAGATAACGACATTTATGAGTTAGAATTCAGAATATGAAACCATAAATGCAGAAGTGATGTTCACGCAATTTGTCATTGCTCATAATTTACCCCTAACTGTCGCCGATCAAGAATTTTTTTTAAATTTATTTATTAAATACACAAAACACAGTCATAAATGAGCAATCTATAGCAGTAATAAATAATAATAGTTATAGTAAGAATCATGACTTGCAACTTAGAGTCATTGGTCAGGCCTAGTAGCCGCAAATGATAAAGGGCTCTGTCTACAATCATTACGCTCAGTCATTTGAAATAGTTGGCATCTCTGCATAATGTCGTATATCATCAAACGTCACATATTAACTGTATTTATATGTATAATTTCCTGTCAATGTCAGTGCCAACAGCTGCAAGTCATGATTCTATTGTAAATTATTAACTCTTTATGCTCTTGAGATAAACCAAAACACAATTATATATCATCATAACCAAAATATGAAATCAGCCAAAGCACAATTATATATCATCATACACCAAAATATTATATCCTCTGCTAAAAAGGAAGAAAAGTAGAAAAAATTGAAGTAAAGTAGAAGAATCAATTTATTTAAACAAAAAATATGTTTAAAATATTATAACTTATTTAGATGTTAAAAATTACTACTTTTTTGTAATATAGATTTTTGATAAACTTAGACCACGCAAATAATATTAAAAACATCTTTCTGTTGATTTCAAGCATCTTGGTTCTGTCGAACGTTGTTTTATAATTAATGTGATGTACATAGATCTAGTTCTAGAATGATTATTCAAAAAAGAAGTCATTCTGCCGAGTATCCTGTTCCGTTCATGCTCTGAGCTTAAAACACTTAAGAACATAATGTATATTCAGTCTGACTGCAATTGAATGTTTAATATACTACAACCTTTTCGGACAAACTTTTTTCCATTGCATGGTAGACATTTTCTAGCTTTTGCTTCTCAGTAAAAAAAAATAATAATAATAATAATTTATATATATATATAATTAATAAAGTCAGGCATCTAATGACTGACTATATTTCGGTCAGATATGACTATATTTCCAGCTGATAACATTTATTATATTGTCATTCTTCTAAAACAAATTACTTAGAAATCTAAGAGAACAAGAAATACAAGCAACGAAAAAGCAATAATAACCCATATTACCATACAATAGTGCAAGTTATTCAATGGGCTGAGACTTTTGAACAGAATTCTGACACACTACGTGTATAAACTAGGCCTAACTAGTAAACATAACAATCTACTGGATATATTTTGTTCTGTACACTTCGAAATGTTGGCTACACTGAATGAATATATTTTGACTAACAGTGCTATGTTATGTAAAAACGACACAGTATATAGTACGTGCTTCAAATCAATAAAATAATCATGTTCTTAATTATAACAACAGTTCAGAGTAGTGAGCTGATATAATTACCTATGACTAGTTCTTAGACTTAGTTATTTAATCGTACCAAAATCGCTTCGAAACTTGCCTAACAATACGCATGTATGTTTGAAATACGTAGCTGACTCTGTCAGTGTTGAATATGGATTTAAATATTAAGTAGAATTTATCGCAAATATTATTAAACTATTGCATATATTCCTGTTTTTTATATTAAGAACGTAAGTTATTGAAATAATGATCGAGTAGAAATACGGTTGTATGAATGTTTACGAATCATTAACTGTAATACTTCCAGTATGTTGTTAAATAATGTACAAGTTTTAAGTTTTCCGTTCTTTGACGAAAGAACAACAATAAAAATATATATTATGTTGAATATTGAATCCGTTTCTTTCTATAGATGTCATTTGTTAAAATGTTATCAAATTGAATGATATAATTAAATAAGTTACACAAATCTTGAGAAAATAATTCATTAAGTCCAACTTAAAACATCTTTGAAATAATTGTGTAGATTCTTACATTCTAAGTTATCACAATAGTGAAACAATTAGTCAATTAATTTGAATTTCATGACGTCAAGGTACGTTTTCACAACGACATTAACGAATCGTTCGATTTATTTTCACAGTGAAAAATTACAAAAAAAAAATATGAATGAAACAACGCAATGCATGTGTATTGAAGCTTCTTTGCATATATTTCTTTCCTTTAGTATTTTTGAAAATTATAAAACCGTTTTCAAGACAAAACATTAACCAGTTATTAAAGAATATTTGTTGGTGTAACCTTATAACTAAGTAACAAAAGATGCAATATATCTTGATAAGTTAATCTTTTTAAATCAAGATAGTGAGATGTTATATAAACACTATATAACTGACATACTACTAAAAAGCTTGTTTAAACATTACACAGTTAATACATTGCTAAAGCTTCCATAAATATTGTAGATACATTGCTAGGCTTAAGCTTCTTTAAACATAGTATATTTGATAAATCACAAAAACTTGTTTAAAGATTGATCAGTTAATACACTGCGAGAACAAATATTTTTAAAACAATTTCATACAACGCTATAGTTAAGCTTGTTTAAACATTGCACAGTTATTGCTACATTAGAGTTATGCTAACATTCCTTTACACGTCTACCCAATGTTCATAGTTCGCCAGATATCTGACTTTTAATGTACTCAAGAAACGTATCATAGAAATTACTCAAATTCATTAGAGCCTGGTCTACGAATCAGGGCATTCGGGATATGTAACCCGTTCTCGTAAAAAAATTAAAAAACAAAGTAGATCCGCACTATAGCGTCGCTGTAATGCTATATGAGTCTTGATTTTTTAATCAAGCAAGAGTAGCCCGAGAACTGACTGTGGGTTTCCTTCACTAGCTGATTTCCGTTTAGTCTATTGGTTAAAATTTAGGGATAAAGAGCTATGCGTAGTTAGCCCTTGTCTAGCTTTGCGCAAAATTGTGGAACAAACAAGCAGATTAAAACAATCACAAAAAGTTGAGTCACGATAAAGTTAAACACATAAACTCATTGCTTTGTATATAAAATTATACAGTAACTACTAAATGCTGACCTAGAATAGACATCATCTGAACCACAGCTTTGAAGTCAGCAATTAGGAATATTAGGACTGGCTCACTATGGTAAATTAAATAATGTTGGAAAATCGAAGAAAAAAAACCCGAAGAGTTCTTTAGGGTCACAAAAGTTTCATAAATTCACACTTATAACTGCTCTAAGTCATTTACATTTTGTTTAGTAAAGTAAATAATTTCCTTGTTCTAAGAGGAATGATCCAACTTCATATGTTCAAATGAACGTTATTATGAACTTCTATAGCAATTAAGTCATAACTATGACAAAATATGTGCATACATATTCCAATATATATACGATTTCCAACCTTTATCTTTCTTTGTTTTCCAATGGTCCATCTAACCTGTAATACCCCTTACTTGAAGTATTACAGATTAGATGAACTTACCCTTGCTTGCTTATTGGAACTTTGGAGGGTAATGTTTATTTGTTTTCTATTCACTTTTTTCTCTAATTAACGACTTTCGTTTCATCTTGAATCACGTGGATCTAACAAGTTTGGGATACTTCATGTGACACGAAGAAATATTTCATTCGCGTAGGTGCGACTACGTCACACAGATTTATATTACACTCAATAGACATACAGAGTATATTGTGAATTGAGAACTAAAGATCTTTCAAGAACCATGGATTTGTAAAGCTGTGTATACCTTACAAAGCCGCTACTACTGCCTTATACATAAACATTCTAAACAAGCTATCCTGAAATTCTGTTAAACAGCTTAGATAAAATAACTACATTTACTACATAAAAGCTGGATGAATTAGCGAAAATGAAAAACAAAACAGAAGATGAAAACAGACTTGTAATGATTTTTCTTCTTTCATCTTACATGTATTTATAAACAGAAAATCGTTGTCACATCACTTTGTCAGCAACCAATCCTGAATGTGTTTGAAATAGGAGAACAGTGATAAATATCACTTTGTCAACGGCCTTATCTACATATGTTTGTAAATATAAAAATGTTGTCACATCAGTTTCTCAGTGGCCTATCCTACATGTGTTTATAAGTGGAGTAACGTTGTCAAGTCACTTTGTCAGCGGTTTACCTTGCATTTGTTTGTAAATAGAATTAATTTATTTCGTCTCTTAATGAACGGCCCCTCCTTGTGTTTATAAGTGGAACTACATTGTTACGTCACTTTATCAGCGACAAATGGCTCGTAACTCATTTCTTACATCGTCTCGGAGATGTGGACACATGTATTTTAATACGTTTTGTGAAGTCATACATTTTTCTTAACGACGTGTTTTTCGTTTTTCGTATGGAGTAAACCAGAAATAATTCGTCAAGTATTTATATTTTATATAACCGTGCAGTTTAATAGTATGCTAATGAAACAAAAATATCTAAATATTAAAAAGCACCTGAACTGTTGACCCTTCAAATGTAACATTACGAATAAGGAACGTGGTTTGTCCTGAAGACTTACTTAGGTTTTATTTTTTTTTTGGTACTTGATATAGAATGCTACACTGTTAAGGTACATACGATAGTGGGTTTGCGAGAAATTGTTTCTCTTCATGTAGACAGTATTAGTTCATCAACTAGACATATTGTTAAAATGATGTTAAAACAACAAATTAATTTTACTGTGTAAAGATGAAGGAAACATACACAACCACTTTGTTGAGGAGATTTGTCTACTTCCATTCACATTGCAGAAGTAAAATTTACTTAATTTTCGTTCAATAATGAGTATGTAATTTACTACAAATGAAAGCGCCACCTAGTAGAAAGTTATAATATTGAGAAGTTAAAGTGTTTGGCCCGTCATCAAGAACTTTCTGTCAAAATTCTGAGATAGAAATATTGCAATTTCTCAGTAGAATATTCAAACATGGTATAATCATTATGAAAGTTTAGTCTATTATATCATAAAGTTACATAATATTCTAAATAATATCTTAGAACAATTTCAATTTAAACACATCACCTCAGAAAGAATATAAAGGATCAAAAAAGAAATTTCAAATCCATCTCTGTTTTTCAAGAAGTTTCATCTTTTGTATTATGATATTTTAATTAGCTTTTGCAATATTACAGATATTGTATATGCCTTATACACAAAATGGACTTTAAGAATTTAATAAGGCATAAAATTGTTTAAGGGTTCAAAACAAGAAACAGCATTATTAAGTCAGTAACATTACTGTTTTTGTTTGCTCATTCATTTCATTAAGTAAATTAAATTATAATTCTTATTTCTTAAAATAATATTACACCAGGTGCCGTATTCAATAAAATGGCTGTACTTTACCGTCACAGAATATGGCTTACGAAAACAATATTATAATATATTTGCAAGATATATATGTAAATTTTGCAAATTTACATAGCTACTTCTCAATTTATATTGCAAAACGGTTTTTATTGTAACTGACTGAATCTAAAAAAAACATAATTTTGCAAAACGATCATGACAAAGTAAATTTTAGTGCTGTCACTCAGATAATATGAGAAATAATAGACTTCCACTGGCTGAAAGAACATATTACACTGTACTTAACTTCAATGGAATCATAGAAACTTCATATGTAGTATAACAGAAACTCAGTGTAAGTGTTTGAGTTCAGCAAATAGCTTAAAAGGCGAGGATGGTTTGTATGACTGGGATTCGAACCCACGGCCTACAGACGACGAGTTTCCACCACCTGCCCACCTTCGAAACATCGACGCTATACAGCCTTTGAAAATTAATTTAAGCATTACTTTCGTACAGGTTTAACATGAAGTAGAGTATAATAAAACACGTTTGTTTGTTTTTTTCATAACAAACACTTGGCCTTATTTTCATTGGCGTAAATGAGATAAATTCTACTTTCTTTAAAAAGGTGAGTTGTTTAATCGCTCAGTTGTTATGGTGAGTGTTCATTGACGTATTTTCAAGCTTGACTTCGAGAATTAAGTTTTGCAACTTAACGTATCAACATTTTGAAAATTTACATACTTGAAAAACTAAAAGTGGCTTTCGAATACCGTGGAAAGACAGGTCTGACTAATCATTAGCAGAGAGATTTCAAATACATTAGGACCAAATTAGGAAGGATTTCTCCACTTCTTACTGCCACACATTAATGAACATTTATGAAGATAATGAATGATTTCACCTAGATTTACTGCTCAATTATTTTTGCTGAGTGTTCTGACAGACAAAAATATAAAATTACTCAGTACGATGTAATCTGTGGACCCCATGAATAGTGAAAGTAAATAAACAAGTTGGTGATGTGTGAATTAGCAAATATAGATGATAAATGACAAAGATATGCGAGAGATATGTATCACACCGACATTCATCTGAACAATAATAACAGTCTTCCAGTCATGATATTGTGTGTTTTGAATTTCGCGCAAAGCTATTCGAGAGCTATCTGCGCTAGCCGTCCCTAATTTAGCAGTGTAAGACTAGAGGGAAAGCAGCTAATCATCACCACCCACCGCTAACTCTTGGGCTACTCTTTTACCAACCAATAGTGGGATTGACTGTCACTCTATAACGTTCTCACGGCTGAAAGGGCAAGCATGTTTAGTGTGACGAGGATTCGAACCCGCGATCTTCAGATTACGAGTCGAGTGCCTTAACCACCTGGCCATGCCGGGCCTGTCATGATATTGTAACAGCTACGGTCGTTTTACTAGAGGTGCATTATGAAGCATTTAGTATATTCCTCTTAATGTTTCTACCATATATATTTTCTCAAAAACGCGTGTTTTACATGACAGATCTGGTATTCTTCAATTATTTCTAGAGTAAAGAGACTATTCTAAATATTCCTGATTGTAATCTGAAAGGCATGACTAAAAATAATAATGAAATTTAAATGTTCCTCTTCACTGCAAATAATAATTCGTAAGAATTATTACCATGAACTGCTTCAATAATCATCTAAACACCTTACGGATGTTACGAATGAATGGTAGCATTATTTCATACTTTTCATTTGACTCTAAAAAATCTTACCGTAAAAGCTTTCACTTTTTTCACTTTAAGTGTTTGAGCTTTTTTCTTTCTTCTGAAACATTTTCTTGTCTATCATGTGCATTTGACTGTAAAAGAGCGATTGCATAAGTGGTGAACAAAGAGCTCTTTCGTCAAAATTTCTCAAATCAAGTTTATTGAAGTGTGCGTAGATTTTAAAGACTTTTTTTTTCCGACCTCGGAGCTTGCGCTAGAATGACAGTTTACAATCAATAATCTTTTTACAATATTGTACACCGCGTGAGAGGGTGAAACCGTGTTATTAATGATCGAATGGAATCTCATAGTAACAAATGTTGCCGCATTTCAGACTTGGACTGTTGCTGTGGCAGTGGTTGTGGTTTTAAGTGTTGGCTTAGCCAGGGTGTGGTGGGATACTTGATGCGTATCTTTCGTGTGATTGATGACTTTACCTGAGGCTTCATCGTTGAGAGCAAAACGGTAGTGAGCAATAATAACTGGAAGAAATATGGGTAAGGTATTGCAGTTAGAGCGTAAGGGCACTTCCAAAGATTTTTACCGAATTAAAGGGCTAATTTTACAGCGTTTTATTTTCTTTATGTTGTTAGGTTAACATGTAAAATTTGCTCACGCTCCTTTTTTCTATAAAAATAAAACTAGAATTTTAATTATTTTTCAGATAGATTATTTTTTCTACTGAAAATTAAAATCGGCCACCCTTATCCTGCACCTTTCTGTATTGTCTATTTATTATATTTTTACATATACCATTACATTTTATATAATGGTAAAAATAGACATGGAAACCTTTCGATCCTATACACACAACGCCTTTCTCTTACTACGTTTATTTTACAACGGATAGACTAGTTAAAATATTGGTTCATGTTACGTTATTGCATACAAAAAGCAAAGTACTCCACACTTTGAGATCGTGAGTATATTATAAAGTTGACAGTAGAGTGAGACAGAAATATACCAAGTGTTGACTATGGGAAACTAACGAATTGCCTTTCCTCTAGTCTATAAGTTTAAAATTTGGCACCAGAGAACAACTAACACAGGTAATCATGGAGTAGCTTTTCCAGAATGTCCACAAACAAAGACAATTGATTTGTTCCTCTTTCAAGGCCAAAAGACTGTGCTCACACAGCTTAACCTGTTCAAGATAATCATCCTTACTCAATAAAACTGATATCTTAGTACTGTCTTATGAAAACATAATTAACTTGGAACACACCAAGACCGCAACATGTGCACTGTTGAGTTTGTGAAATACAACAGAAAAAATTACTATTATTTATGTGTCTAAGAGAGCACGTTATATTAATACAGCAGTGAGTTAATAATTTGTAAACTCAATGATATTTATTATACAAAACAAATCAACTTGTGTGTGTGTGTGTTTTCGTATAGCAAAGTCAGATCGGACTATCTGTTGAGCCCACCGAGAGGAATCGAACGCCTGATTTTAGCGTGGTAAACCCATAGACTTACCGCTGTACTAACGGGGGGAAACCGAACTACTGTCGAAATGCACAATAATTATCATCGTATATTCAAAGCTTTGTTTGTTAATTTACTTAAAAAACAAACATTCATAGACTAGGGGTTCTCGTGGGAACTTTTCGTTAGCGTTCTTATTTCTCTTCGTGTGGTTAAAAGTATTATTATTTAGGCATGATGTAGTAACAATGACTTCTTGTGGCCACTAAAGTCAGTATGTTACGCGACGTCTCAAAGGTTGATGAATTGTTTGTTGGTGGCTTATAAATTACTTTAGTGTTGACTGTGTCTCCCACAACGTAAAAATATAAGGAATGAATTATAACTAGCATAATCATATAACAGGAAAAAAACATCACTGCAAATACAACTGTACACAATAAATCTATCCGAGTTAAAAATACTACAGAGCACTGACGTCTACGTATGTTATGCTTGTGGCATGTTAAAGTCATGTGACGGCAGAAACACAAACAATCATGTTTTTATGTGGAAAACATTATGATTGATGAGGCTCGTTTTAAGATTTAAAAACTGTTAATAATCAACAAAAATTCATTGTTTGATTTTTTTCTCTTAAGCTGCTGTTCAGTCTCAGCAAATTTATTTTTCAAACTCAAACATTGTAAGATTGTTTATTAAAAATATTTTCTTTCGATGAATTTATTACTAAAAGTCGTACGTAATTCAAAAGAAGAAATGAAAACTAGTAAAAAACGTGTATTTTCTTTCCCCTAGTTGGCTCAATGGGAAGACAATGGACGTATAATACCAAAAACAGGTTTTCATATCCGAGTCAGACAGAGCACAGATAACTTCTCGTGCACCTTCGTAGTTAAATGTTTTACTTATTTAGTGTAACTTTTGAATTTCGTTTTTTTATTAGATTTAACACCATGTTTTGTATCACGAAACAAAGATTGAAAGTCAACTTAGGTATTAGAACCTTCTTTACCATTAAAACTTGTATACTTGGAAATGATCTCACCAGTAACAGATACGCCGTACCTGTTACTAAAGTTGATCCTCCTTGTTGTACAAGCTGTAATTTGTAATACAACAATATTGAATCAGTAAGTAAACTCAAAACTAAACCATTAATAAAATATATTGTCTGACACAGATACCATAAAATATTTTGTTCATATAACTTTTCCAGGAAATTTATTAAAACAGATTACCATCTTGATGCAAGTATCTGAACGTTTAATACACTTAATATGTTTCATTCAAGCCATAATATTAACATAGGTTTTTGAGAACAATGACAGTTTCTGTCTAAACCTACGATATGAGTTGATTCTAGATTTGAGTTTTTAGGTAATGAAACGAAAATGTTTAAAACAATACATATTTTCCTAAGCCCACAAATTAAATTTAAAATGTTATTTTCAATTATTGAAGGCTATAGTTCATATTACTTGAAAATAAATAAATAAGTGAAAACGTGCGTTAGCATTATAAATATCATTGTTTACATAGTTCACAAATATTACTGTTTTGGTATTTGTTACTTTTCGTTAATCGGGTGTGTAATGTATCTCAGTTGTTACAGCTGACATAAGTAGTGTCTGGAAGATTCCGATACAACGTAATTACCACTTGATACATGTCATTCTGGGGCCAAGTTAAGATACAGTTTTAGAATAAACGTAATAGATATATTATAAATTCACAGCTATAATGATAAATTACGGTAATACCGTAACTGACAAGTTTCAAGAAGTAGTCCTGTTTAAAATGTCAGGGTTTTTGGTTCGTAGAGTTAAACAACGAAATAAACACTTTTCTATAATTCCTCGTTTTCCTGATATTAACATTTATTTTAAGTAATAGGTAAATATTTATATTTTTGTTTTATTTTATTGTTTACACACCTGTATCACAAATTATTAGCCTTGTTTGTTTTGTTTTGAATTTCGCGCAAAGCTACTCGAGGGCTATCTGCGTTAGCCGTCCCTAATTTAGCAGTGTAAGACTAGAGGGAAGGCAGGTAGTCATCACCACCCACCGCCAACTCTTGGGCTACTCTTTTACTAACGAATAGTGGGATTGACCGTCACATTATAGTGCCCCCACGGCTGGGAGGGCGAGCATGTTTGGCGCGACGGGGATGCGAACCCGCGACCCTCGGATTACGAGTCGCACGCCTTAACACGCTGGCCATGCCGGGCGAAAATAATTAACCAATTTAATCGCATCTTTTGTGTAAACAGTTTTGTGTCGATGAAGAAAGGTAAACAAATTGTGAGGACCCGCTACAGTGCAATGGATGTCAAAGTGAAAAAAATCCACCAAGCACGGGTAATCGGCTAGAGTTACTATGACTCTTCTACGCTCACTACGTGTTCAAAGGCAGGAGTGGTGAACTCCAGACGATGAACGGTAACCTTCAAACCATGATGAGGACTTACCAAACTCATCAGCTATTTGGGTACCCGGTAGGGGGTTGTAGCCCTACCCTGTATTAGCATTTTATAGCGACTTAGTCCACCCTATACCAGAACATGTCATTTCCAAACTATGGAAAGTCGTTTAATTGATAAAAGCTGTGGTTTAGCGTCCGTGGGGTGCCAGGAAGGCGACCAAACCCGAGCTATTTGGCACCAACATGGGATGGTAGCTTACGAGCAATCCTCCGGCGACGAGAGCAAGGATAGCCTAACATCAGGAATAGAGGCATTGATAGATACCTATTCTGACACCGGTTCACATACCCAAATGAAACCGGTGCGACTGACCTTACTACCACTGGAGGTAGCAGCCGAACCACTCAGATGAACGAATAAATTATATTACCTCGCCTTGCGAGAAGAGTGTCGACCACACCACTACAATGAATGGTACCTACCCAATTAGTAACAATCGCCGAACCATTCAAGTTATATAATCTCGCCTAGCGAGAAAAATGACAACCATATCACTACAGTGGATGGCAACTATGAATACTATCTCAAGGAGTCAGGGCGCCCTCGGAGCGCTCCAGCCGCGTGGTATGGTCCGGGGAAGAAATACGAACCCTCCGGGATGTGGAAGTAGTATTCTCGAGCCTTAAGAATATCAATATTCTCTGTGCATGACATCTACCTGGAGAGACTCCTACCTGCAAGCAAGTTCGGATAAGCGCCTAGCTGAATGGATACTGGATGGCCATGATGCTGTCCGATGTAGCCTCAGTAAAGATGAGGTAAAAGACCACTACGATCAGGTCTATGGTGTTACTAATGATAACATCAATTTTGACCACCTCCCAGAGTAATCAACACCAATATTCTGGAACTGATAACACCAGATGAAGTGCGGACGACACTTCAGGGTGTGAAGAAAGGGTCTGCAGGTCCCGATAACCTCACTCCTCCGTTCCTACTCCAGTATGGTATAGATGTTTCCTTGACGAATGTGTTCAATCTCTGGCTGTTTTCAAGTCCCATTCCTGAATGCATGAAAGTCAATAGGTCGGTGCTCATTCTGAAAGAAAAGAGTAATCTGCACGGTGTCAAAAACTGGAGGTCTATCACAATTTCGTTCATTGTGCTTCGGCTATATTCCAGAATTATGGCACACCACCTCTAGCTGGCAGAGCAGATAAATGCCAGACAGCGCGGATTTATTCCTCATGTTGGATGTAGAGATAACGTCTTCCTGCTTCAGTCTGTTATGAGGACGGCCAAACGACATAGGACTCTGGCTATGGCTTTCTTAGAACTGTGCAAAGCTTTTAATACGGTTGGCGGCAAACACCTACTAGCCAGCCTTGTCAGATTTAAGGTTCATCCACACTTCATTCAGATTGTGGAGAACATGTATAATGGAAGTACCACAACCTTTCGAGTAGGTTTACCAACCCAATCAACCTATTCAAAGGTGTCAAACAAGGGGAACAAATGTCTCCTATACTGTTTAATATCGCCTTGGACCCTCTTCTGCGAAAGCTAGAAGAACAAGGCCGAGGAATACTGCTGGGCAAGAAACTGGAACCAGTCTCAGCCGTGGCATATGCCGATGGTATGGCAGTACTGGCTAAAGATCATGCCAGCCTTAAGATGATGTTAAATATAGTAGATGAATACTGTTCGGGTAATGACTTCAGTCTGAACATTTCTGAGAGTGTCGGAATGCTGATAAGGGAATCTAGTAAGACCTTCACCGTTAATGACTGCCTTCCATGGTCAGTCAACGGTGAAACACTCGCAATGATCGGACCCGAACAGTCATACCGATATCTTGGAGCAAATATTTGTCCATGGACAGGGGTTTGCAGTGAACCTGTAAAACCAACCCCTGATAAGTGGATAAACAATATCTCCAACACTCCCCTCAAACCACATCAGAGGGTCGAAATGCTATGTAAATTTGCCCTGCCCATGTTTTTATACCAACTTGAACTGGGCAAAATAAATTCGAAAATGATAAAAGAATTAAAGAGTTTAATAATAAAAGCTGTGAAAAACTGGTGTCACCTACCTGCTTGCACGGCCGACGGTTTGATTGACTAGCGTCATCTCGAGGGGGTTGGGCAGTTATGAAGCTGGAGTTTCTTATTCCAACCTTAAAGATCGAGATGTATTTAAAACTCATTTACTCATCCGACAAAGTAATGTCTTACTTGACATATGATCATGATTATATGCCAGTTATTCAAAATATTAGCCGTACCAGAGAAGTTTCGACAAGGAGATGCTGTTCGGTGTGATGGGAATTCTGATAGAAAAGAAGAAAACTCTGTAACATCAGGTAAGTAACGGAAAACTTGAAGAATTTTTCTGAGTGAAGTGTGAGATTACTATATGTGCAACAAGGGAGAATATTACTAATACAACAGGAACATAAACTGTAGGTGATCTACTGTAATAAGATACAAAACACCTTAAACAACGTTCTGGATCAAAGAAAATAGTACCGCAAAAAATGACCCCCAAATCATGACATAAACGGTCATATATTTCTCTCTTAGTCTTCAAGAACTCTGGATCTCATGGAACATCCACCATCTACTTAAACAGTCATATTCTTTAGCATGAGTCAGAGATTGCTTATTAAAAGTATAGTTGAAGAATAGAAACCGAATTACCGTGTGATATTTAAAGTTATGGATTCCAGTTTTTAGTTATATTCAAATTTGAGTAACTTCGTAATGCTGTTTTATTCCTCCAAATACAACTTGATCACTGTTTAAAATTTTTAATTGTTAAGATGTTGTGTATCTATAAAGGTTTAAAATAGCATCATTCTCCTTCACAGACGCTTTTAAGAAGATTTTTACCTGCTAGCTAATGCAGAATTGTGTCATCTGAGGCCTAAAGCCAGTTACTACGTATATTTCATATTCAAATAATGGATTAAACTGTGTGTTTTAAATCTGAAACAAAAAAATATTACCCAATTAAATACTAATACAATCTTCTATTCAGATCCATGAAATTTTTTTTGCTAAACTTGGCCTCTAAACTTGAGTACAAACATTTCCTTGCATTTGACTACTTTTTCTTTCTGTTTTTGTTTTGTATTATCTCGTTTACGATAAATTTCAACGTGGTAACGGAATCGTAGCATCACTATAGCAAATACAAGTGAGCCTTAGGGCTAGGAGTCGTTACTAAAATACGCTTAAGTAATAAATAGGTGATATCATTTTACGTCTATCTAAATTACATCTCAAGAACATAAGGCGGTTATATACTTGTGACCGAGATCGAATCAAACATACATAAATCCATATAAGAAAGCTGTCTATGTTATATAGTTCTAATTGAGGAGAGAAATTTCGCGCATTAAGTATAGGTTTTCTCGAACACGGTCTTGTGTTTCTCAGGTGGTTGTCGTATCCTTTGTGTTCCATAGTCAGACAATAAGTAATTCTAACCACGAGGGAGGAGCACTATTTTTCTTAATGCTGGAGGTTATTTCGGGTCATCAGAGGGTTCTTCTTATCATATCTTTAAGCTTTAAATTCATACTTCTTTATCTAGTCTTCAGGCCCTGAAAAACTTCAATCAAACAACTTCTGTTCGTGACCTGCTTCTGAAGGCGTTTCCACTTATGAAGAGAGTGGAAAGTTATAACACAAAACGACCTTGTCTACACAAGTTTAGGTGGGCTTTATAGGAATGTGATCCTGAATTCGGAAGTGTCTGTTCAGATAATTGATTGAAATAATTACTACTGTTACGTCAAATTATCGTTGCCAATATTAAACACCATAGTTAATGTTATCCTGACTCTGTTAACGTTTAAAGCCATTGATGGTAATGGTCAGTCTTAAGTATTGGCAAAAAAGTATACTTCAACATGACTCATGAAACTACTGCTATTAATCACACGTGATGATGAATGGAATAGAAAATAGTGGTAAATAGACGCCTTGTTAGTATGGAAGTGACATTTTCATAAAATACCTCAATTGCTAGTTTTTCATCGTCACTTAAATATTCAATTATTTATAAAAAAAATTTATGAGAATTTATAAAAATATTGAAATTATTGGATTTGGACAATATTATATACAAGACCAATATTTTTATGTTATTTTAGTTTAAAAGATCGTTCATTTTGCTAACGAGTTTCGACATAACACGAGGATTATATTAACTACAACAGGAATTTTTTTTTTCAAGAGTGGCGTTTCGCTTATCAGCGTTTCACATAATGAAAATGTACAATAAGATGAAAATACATTGTAAACTGTTATAAAATCCACTATACAAATTCTGTATGTCTGAAAACCACGTATTCTGAAATACCACTAGGTTATTTTTAAGTTAGTAATTTTGAAACTTAGTGCTCCTAACTATTAAGCAAACCAGCTATATCCTTTTCTTTTGTGTTCACAGTATGTGATAAGTTCATTATAAACATTACTTTAGCATTTCTTTCTACCATATAAAATATTAGATTCCTTTTATAATAACCAACAAATTAACCCTTCTTATTTACATCCATCCATTAGTCTGACTAAACAGTATATTAGCTTGTGCTCTTCCTATACAGTATGATGGCTTATGCTTTTATTCAGTGATGTCGAGAAAACCCACTTGTAGAGCAAAAAATATATATGTAAAAACGGTTCGTTTGGGTTGAGAAAATATTTTACGTAGAGGAGCGAACAACGTAAACGTTCGAAACGTTGTTTTACATATAAAATATTTTCTCAACCCAAACGAACCGTTTTAACATATATATTTTTTATGCTTTTATTATTTTACATTATAGTTCTCTGGAAAAAGTCTACAAGCAAAAGTAAATTCCAAGACCATAACGAACTTTCCTTTTGAGGTTCCTTAAATGTTTTATCTTGAATTTTTTCGCAGGTTATTCAAAGGAGACTGGATTTTTTCGCATTTTTTTTTCTATTAAAATGCGGAAAACACACAAAATTTTGTTATAAGACAGGGGAAGTGGATCGGAAGTGAAATGGCAAAATACTTGAGTTATTTTTTCTTCACACAAGTCCATTTCACAGTAAAGATACTGTTGAATTCTATATAGTGAAGTCAGAAATATCATAAAAATTAGGTTTAAGCACCTATTTTAACCCTAGTACAAACAGGAGTTTAAAGGGTGTGAATCAGAAAAGAATAAGAAACTTAAACAGTACCACCAAGACAGCATTATTCAACTAATCATAATAACAAAGAATCATCTTACACTTATCGTTTCATACATAATTTACACATTCATGAACTCTCACCCGACAACTTTAATAATGTTCAACAAGTCACCCTTAACCAGATTTTTTAATCTTGCTTATATTGATGTATCATAAACATATTGTTAGGGTATTTTTGTAAAATATGTTTATGAGAAATTAATCTAATAAAGTGTTTGTAGACAGTTATTCAGCCAGACAAGTTAAATGATAAATATCACTAAAGGCTATAAGTCTAAAATTCGTGGGCATGGTTTGGAAAAGGGTAGTAGGAACAGAGTAATAAATAATATTATTAATTGTGTGTTAATATCATAAGTTACTGTCAATATTTCTTAAGGAGAAAGGAAGAGGTCTGGATTAAATCTGTCCCTCTGAAGTTGTGCACTACGATGTGAACACCGATTAAATCTGACCATCTGAAGTTGTGCACTACGATGTGAACACCGATTAAATCTGACTCTCTGAGGTTGTGTACTACGATGTGAACACCGATTAAATCTGACCTTCTGAAGTTGTGCACTACGATGTGAACACCGAATAAATCTGACTCTCTGAGGTTGTGTACTACGATGTGAACACCGATTAAATCTGACCATCTGAGGTTGTGCACTACGATGTGAACACCGATTAAATCTCACCCTCTGAGATTGTGCACTACGATGTGAACACCGATTAAATCTGACCCTCTGAGGTTGTGTACTACAATGTGAACACCGATTAAATCTGACCCTCTGAGGTTGTCCACTACGATGTGAACACCGATTAAATCTGACCCTCTGAGGTTGTCCACTACGATGTGAACACCGATTAAATCTGACCCTCTGAGGTTGTCCACTACGATGTGAACACCGATTAAATCTGACCCTCTGGGGTTGTGTACTACAATGTGAACACCGATTAAATCTGACCCTCTGAGGTTGTCCACTACGATGTGAACACCAATAAAATCTCACCCTCTGAGGTTGTGCACTACAATGTGAACACCGATTAAATCTCACCCTCTGAGGTTGTGTACTACAATGTGAACACCGATTAAATCTGACCCTCTGAGGTTGTCCACTACGATGTGAAAATCGATTAAATCTGACCTACTGAGGTTGTGTACTACGATGTGAACACCGATTCAGACTTCAGCAGTTCTGCATTGTAACTTGATATAATATTACTGTATATCTTTGTTACTATGGATAACAAGCTCAAATGTTGAATATTTTATTTACAATCTTTGATTTGTATAATTTTCTGTGTTGTGAGTTTCGTTAAAACTCAATTATTTGCAATAGTTACTGCAGTAAATATATAGTGGTATTCTATAAACTATGCTTATATTTCAATTTATGTGAAGTTTAATATGAATTTTAGTTGCGTATCTTTATGTCTATGATCAATTTTATTTAAGAAACTGTTGAAAATTCGGCTTTTGGTCAAATTTAGAAGATTAAGAATCGTTATCGCCTGACATATATATGAAACAAAGTGCTACATTATCGTAAACCGTATTTAGATGGATACCTGAATTTCAACGTAAAAGTCATAAACGATATTCCTCCTTTCACTATATATATCTTAGTTTGAAGTGTTTCTAGGCCTAGCATGGCCAGATAGTTAAAACACTCGTCTCGTAGTCTGAGGGTCGCGGGTAGTGTGTAGTGTGGCAAAAACAACCTGCTGAAGAACACACTGTGTATTATCAACAGGAATATCACAAATTGTGACAAACAAAACTAGCTCAGTGAATGTGTTCTACTAAATTCTTATTTCACACGAAAAATTTCAAGACAGGCCTTTCAGAAATACCTGAGTTATAGATCAACGATTTTTGATTGAATTTATCCCAATTTTTTTCGTCGTACTTAGGCCCGGCATGGCCAGGTGGGTTAAGTTGTTCGACGCCTATTCCGAGGGTCGCGGGTTCGAATCTGGTCGCACCAAACATGTTCGCCCTTTCAGCCGTGGAGACGTTATAATGTGACGGTCAATCCCACTATTAGTGTGGTAAAAGAGTAGCCCAATAGTTGGCGGTGGGTGGTGGTGAATAGCTGCCTTTCATCTAGTCTTACACTGCTAAATTAGGAACGGCTAGGGCAGATAGTCCTCGAGTATCTTTACGCGAAACCCAAAAAATTCTTCGTACGAAAAGTTCGTAAAATGTATTTGATAGAAACATATTTAAACTGTGTTGATTTTCTAAAATTGTGCGCACTGATAGATCTCTTTAACATACAGTTATAAGTCTCATTTTGTTTTTAAATATAAAACACATATGCAAAGTTATTGACCAAAAACCGCTCAGATGTCACGAAAAAGTCACGTGGAGTATCACTCTAACATTTTTACTACAGCTTAGTATTAATATTAGTTGACCGTTTTTAGTTGTGTTTTTTTTCGTTAGGATTAAATGCGGCTGATATATTAACACTAATTTAAACAGGAAAAAAACTACCATAATATATTTTGAAGAATTTGTTTGGTTCTCTAAAGTAAAGATCTCTTCAGAAAAATAAGGTTGCCAACTTGAAGGTAATGTGGGTTATTTCTGAGTGACACTTTTTCTCTTGCTGTGATTTGTTGATGTGTATTGACAAGAATTGATAATATCTAATACATCTTAGGTGTGAAAAAAGGTTCGTCCAAAAAAAGATTCAGTGCGCGACTTAAAGGAATATTTCACGCATCATCGTGCTAAAAGTTGAATAAAAAATGTGGCCTGAACATCGCATGAATGAATATTTGCGATAAAATACTTATAAACACTACAAGTGTATCTATCAATTTAGCCGCCATTCTGATTTCATTCCTTTACACATTCCAGATAAACATGTATGAGCTGTTATTCTGTGCTGTATAAATTGCTTTGAGTATTTATTTATCGAAACGTACGTACACACATACATATACACCTGTTGTATATAAAAAGGTGGCCTTTTTGTACAATCCTTTTCAAAACATATCAATGCTTTGTTCAAGAAATTTCTCTATACTTGATGTAGAGTCATGTCTTGTCACGTGCCAGAAGTTACGACAGAACTACCATGAATGCATTCATTCCAGGGTAATCCAGCAGAACAGTGAATAGAAGACTGGCCAAACAAAGAGAGCTATCTAGAAACCGATATTAACCAGAATCCACTGTCGCCATCACATTACTTTCGCAAAAAAAAACATTTCAACTTACAGTTAGGAACTTTTTGACAAATGATGTTTTCTGCTGAGTCCCTTTTTCCGATTTTTTAAAGCTGTTGATAGGATTTATGTTTTTTATTTACGTGTGGAATGATGAGAGAAGACTGTACTTTACGCAAGAAATACACAAGAGGTTGTGCAGTACATGTTTAGGCAGCTATTCATAGGCAGCCACACTTACAGAGGCGCCATGAATATTATATTTTTATCATATGCTAGGATAAGGTTTAGCAATAACTTTGTGTTCCAGAATGACAATGTATGTATTGTATAGAATTATCTGTACCAGGAACATGTTACACCATTGGTTTGGCCAGCAAATTAACTGGAATGTAATTCCATTAGGAACCGTTAGGCAGAACTGAACCGGAAATTACTAACCACTGTAGATTAGTTGCATTGCCTTCTAGTGACAAGTTGGGATGAAATTACGGTTTATTACATCATTAACACCATAAACAGCATGCCAGTCACCTCACGAAGGTCATTGGAGTACAAGGATCCACTCAACCAAGCACCGCATGTTTAATGTCAGCTGATATAAGGCTACAGGTGATATTTATAATAACGTGATGTTATATTTTGTCATTATATATGTTTTGGTAGGATTTTGTCGTAACAGGTAAAATGATGAATTCACTCATTTCTACAGATGTCTCACAAAGTTACTTGTTGTTTTAATAAATCGTTCATAATGCCAGTACAACCTCTCTCACTACGTAAATTACATATGTAAATACTTAATATACCATGAATTTCTCTGTTTGATACCAATAAGTGTATTTGCGTTCCATCTTAGTAATAAAGATCTTACTTATGATAAAATATGTAAACATTTTGACCATGACTGTAATACGAGGAAAATTTGTGCTTCTTAAATGATCTGCTTACGCTGTTGAAGTATAAGTTATGAATGACTTTAATAGCCATACAGAACATCATGTATTGTACAACACTTGATACTCACCAAATGCCTCTTGTACAAAAGTTACTGTGAGCTCAGTGGTCTAATAAAATCATGAATAACTGATTTATTTAATTTATTCAGTAAGAAACGCCAAATATTTGTATTTTCTTATAGCAAAGCCACATCGGGCTATCAACTGTGTACACCGTGGGAAATCGAAAACCCCTAATTATAGCCTTGTAAATCCAAAAGACTTACTGCTGTTCTAACGGAGAACAACACCAGAACTATCGACGCATTCAAAACTTGTGAATGAGGCCATTTATTAAAACACGTTATATTGTTTCCATTTCCTAACTTAACAGGATGAATGTATCGTTACTCTAAGTGTTTATAAACAAATGAAAACAATTCACACAAAAAAACCCTTTACACAAACACTTCTGTCTGAGATGAGGGTCTGAATAAGTCAGATGTATTCCCAAATATCTTTTCCCTTGCAACGTATAGCATCTCTCCTTTGCGCATATAGTGATGTCGTTCGTATTTCTCTAGTCCTAGTTTCCTTTTTACGTAGTTTAGAAACTTTACACGCACGCACACACGTTACTCTTTTAATTATATACATTTTACCATTGTAGTTATATCTGAGCAGTTAAACTACTAAACATCAACTCCGTTACTAACTACTTCTGATAGAACATTAAATGAAATACATGCACAGGTCATGTCTCTGATTTGACGTATGTGGTTCTGTAAATTAGGAGTGTTGCACATGTGTTGAAGATGAATTTTCTTTATTTAGAGAAGACAGTCTTTAATAAACGCACAATATCTTAACTAACCTGGGAAGTTCAACAAAGATGGCAAGTTTATTTACTGCCTACAAACAGGCGACAGCTTGACTCTGTGACTAGATATTAAACTATTCTCATTTCGTACTACGTTCTGAACATAACAATATATTTCTTTGCTTTACACGTGAGAGGCTATTACAACAATATTGCATTTTAATAATAATATAGTGTTTTAATTTTTATATTATTGTATTTTTATCACAGTAAACAGAAGAATAATATCCAAAAATTATCGAAAGAGTAGATTTACTACAAATTAACACGAGGTTGTTTTCTCCAACAATTTATTTTAAATGTAATGAAAGTATTAAGTTTGTTTGTTTTGGAATTTCGCACAAAAAGTATGAAGTAGTCAGTTAAACAACTTCAGCGGTAATTTCATGTACACATGTATTTGATTTTGAACAGTGGCATCTGTTAATTACCCACATTTAACACTATTCTTTGTGTCTTTAACTTATTTATTATATTAACACAGAAATTTCTATTTTTACTCTACTGACTGCTTCTGTTTTTCGTGTGGTACTGATTACGACTAAATGTTCACAATGTCAAATCCAACAATGAAAAAATCCAGAACATTCTACAATTACTAAGACTTTGAAAACTATTTACTATCACAGTTTTCAAGAGCATATTTTTGTTTTTCTTAATAAGAAGTTTCTGTGCTACTATACGTTAGGGTTAATTCCGCACTAAACTAACGTGGAACACATACACACGCCATGAACGAAGCTTTTATTTTATTTACATTTCAATAATGTATTCCTCAAAATCGATGTAATAGAAAGAAACAAACAAACCAAGAAGTTTTAATTTTTGTTCTCTGTAAAGAATATATCAGCATTTACAAAGAGTTGAATGATTTTTTTTTTTTAAATTTATGTCATGAGATTTAAACAGAGGAAACAAAATGTTTCTGTACATAATATAGAATAAATCAGTGGCAGAGGTGGCTGGCAAATTAAACCCATTGCCTTCTTCTATTTCCCACTTCTAACCTTCAGAAAGAAACAGCAGTCTTCTTTCCTTGTGATATATTTCACTACCTGACTAGACGTAGGATTGGACGACTTCGTGAGGTGCTGACGTCACTACGCCAGTAATAAGCAATTGTCCGAAAGCAGAATCTCTAGCCGAAGAAATATTTGATTCAGACCGGCTGCAGTCCTTAAAAAACTAAAAAGCTGTAAGTTTGTTGTTTCTCTGGCAATTTAGAATTTGTGTCTGATACAGCGTTCATCATTTTTGTTGCTCATCAGTGACTAATGAACTGGTTTAGCTTCTTCCATTAATTAGGATTACCAGCGATCATGAAATGTTTTCCTAAGAAAGCTGTAGAAACCCCTAACGTTAAGATATTCCGTCACGCGCTTTCTTCTCCTGTTCTGTTTTCCATCGTAATGTCAAGTCCAGAAAAATGTCGATCATCTCCAGTGGACAGTCCCGTATGGAAACACAGTGGGGACGAAAAATCAGCAAAGAGTCTTGACTCACACGACCTTCCGAGTGACCTCTTTTCGACAGATTACCAAAAAGAAAAAATCAATGATAATCCTACGAGTAAACTTTCTTCCGACTGTGTTTACTATTTTTCCCATATAAATAGCAATTTGAACGCTAACGACTGTATGAAAATTTCTAGTGACAGTGATTCCGTCGTGCGTGACATCGTAAAACCAAACAAGAACAGAGGTGGTATACCAGCTTCTCACACCGTTACTCGAAAGCGCCGGATAGCCGCCAATGCTCGTGAACGACGCCGAATGCATAATCTTAATATCGCATTTGACCGCCTTCGCGAAGTTGTACCGTCAATCGGAAACGACAAAAAACTATCGAAATATGATACTCTTCAAATGGCTCAAAGTTACATCACCGCTTTAAGTGAATTGCTCAACAAATAATTGTATAGAATGTTCGAGAAAAATAAATCGAATTTTCCATCGATTATTTGGAAAATATTTTATTTTCATCGAATTATTGGTCTTTCCAGCTACACTTCAGGAATACCGAAACCACGAGAACAGCTAAGTTATCACTTTCTTAAATATCCGAAATCGGCAAAATCGGAAAGAAAGAATAACTTTTGAAATGTGTTTATCTTAGGGGATTCATTACAACTTATACTGGTTTGAAGAGAACTAATATTTCTCTACTTGAGCATTTATATTTGAACGTTTATACAGATTATAGAATATTAATATTTGAGTCAGAAAACTATATCAGTGAATTTAATTCAGTACTTTTGTAGCTTAAGAGCTGTAAGTTACACGATCTTTTTATTAGATAAAGTAAAATTTAAAAATCTGAGGAGGTCCATTTCATCAGATAAAGTAAAACTTTTAAAACAGTATATATCGTATTCTATAGTGAGTTAGATTATTTAATAATCTTTCGTTTTATTGGTGTCAATAATACGGCTAATGGACCACTGAGAGAATATTGTAAATAAATCAAAAACGCACGGATCTAGTTATGACTTTCACACAGATATATATAAATATGGCAGTTAAATATCCCGTTTATTCTGTTAATAAACACCATATCTTATTCTCTCATCTATGTATATATATGTATATACTACAGTAATTATCCCAACTACTTTATTTTTTAAAACTACTTTAATTTCTCTTCTCCGTGTTTGTACATACAGCAGTAATTATCCCAACGAGCACGTTTATAAAACATAATGCATACATATAAAGACATTCTCTAAATAAACAAAAATACTCATTTCTAGAGTTTAAATTTGACTGCGTATAAGTGTATAGCATTCCAGTTTCAAATAAGATTAAGTCTATATAATAGCTGGAAATAATTTATTATTTTAGTTCTTCAAAAGTTTAAATTTTGAAGTTTTGAAATTGGTTCCTTCTTTGATATGAACTATTGATATCTGTCGTCTATTAATAAAATTTTAAATCTATAATAGTATTAGATGTAAAAGTATTTTATTGTATTACACAAAATAGAGGACGAGAAAACCTAAATACATAGGTTTGATTCCATTATTAGTTGTGTTTTTGCTATACGTATCTTTGCACAAATAACAAGTAAATAGTTTTACCAGATTTTCGGACTGAAAAACCGACAAACGTTTCCCTTACGGAGTGACAAAATATGATAATTCTTACACAGTTTAACTTACACTAACACTTAGTTTTACCAGTTACTAAATAATACAATGTTTATTGCATCACGCTATCAAGATATACCAAAGGTTTACATAGTTAATAATAATACTAATGTGCGTACCTTTTTCAATTTAATCAAAAGAAAAATATTACTTCTTTCTTTTCTTTTTGGCGGCAGTTTAGACTGAAAAAACCTAACGGTGTTCCGAGTAACTTGTCTTTGTCACGTAATGCTCCAAGTTAAATTAAAAAACCAAACATGTACAATGACAAACCGTACATTTCTAACACACATTGAGGTATAGAAAAACTGTAGTGATGTAATACTTTTATTATTTACAATCGGGACAAAATATAAGGTCCTATAACCCAATTTTGAGATAACTAAAAAGTGAGAAGTGAATATTTAGAAAAAAAATCGCTTATTACCTCGTGTATGTGAATTTTTACGTTAACTAATTATTACATACGTTTTTCCGGCCTTATTTAAAGTGTATGGTGCAAATAATTAGTGTTGTGTTGAGTATTTTTTACTGGAAAGATTTGTATGTTCTACAGTATTACTAGTATATAAGTTTTAAGTTGATACCGCTGGTTGTGCAGATAACATAGTTTGTTTTAGGCTTAATTCTTACATTACAAGACTAGTTCGTCTTTTGAATCGTATAAATACGTACGAAGAAAAATTGGAAGAGAAACTTCACAAACTGGGAGATTCAAAAAAGACGAATATTGTATGCGGTTATAACTTCAATGTACAGGTTGGAGCACAATGAATGTAGAAAATACATTCGTTTGAAAAGACCTATATAAGATGCATTTAGAAATAGTATATCCGAATAACTATTTCCTATAACGTACAGTTTCAAACTATCTTGGCTTGTTCGGATGGAGAACGTATAAATAGTCTATTTCTTTTTAAACTGAATATCGATTGTGTTACGTTAATAAGTTGGAAAGTCATGAGTAGCTAGGTATAAAAAGTACATCGTGCACGTGTACTGTTATATGGTTCTCCTTCATGTAAGGAACCGGTTTCACTTAACGCCAGATGGAATCTAACAATGCATTGTGAGTTAATAACACTAAAATCTAGGATTTCATTCTTCGCGGTGGACGTAGCGCGTATCATTGTGTAGATTTACGCTTAAGAAGAAATAACAATAAACAACTTATCACTTGTATTGAGAACATATATATGGGAGATCGTGCGAATCGTGTTCAAGAAATTTGACTTAATTGTGGAGAAGACACAGAAAACAGTAGTGCAAGAACTCAGTAACCTTGAAGTGTTTTCCAGATAATTATCCTATTGATTGGTAACCAAGTAACGCATCATTTTTATTTCACAGGTTTTCTAGTTGCGATATTTCATCCTATATGTGTATCTGAAACAAAAATACAACGTAAATATAATTTAAGTTATGGGTAAATCATTCGAAAAGTAACTTAACAAAAAAAATTATAAAATTAATTGTTTTAAACTACGAAAATGAAGCTGAAAACTAAGTTTATAAACTCTGAGAAGTAGCTCTGGCAAACTATCTCGATTTTTGGTTGACAATGGGTTAAAGGCCACTCTTAACTAGGAAAATACTGATTATTTTCATGTAATAAAGTTAAAATAAACTGCATGTTTTTATGTCGTCTTTTTCAATAAAGATTAAGTTAACTCACACGTAAATATCGCTGTCTATATGACTATGTACTGTTAATAAAATATACAATAACTGTTTCAGAAGAAATGCACAAATTGAGTAAATTTTGCATTGAAAACACTCACCTTAAGCCTTAGAAGCGCCCTGAAGCTTATTAAGTCCTTTGCTAATAATTTAAATGAATATTTGTGTCATGTGATGAGTAACTGTGGTCCACATTAAATATATTTTAAAACGAATAACATTAAAAACTTTTATTAAAAAAACATCTGTCACTGAACAATATTTTACCATGTCAGTATAATATCTTGACACTACAGTGTAACACTACACAGTTAATGTAATTGTATTTTGTTTGTGTGAATTCTGTGAGAAACGTTTCAAGTTATCGAAGTACAGTTTTATTGAATTTAACAGTTTTCTTTTATATATCAGTCTTTTGAATAGCTTTTAAGAAGCAGTTATCTCCAATTATTCTCATACTATTATAATCTTTGCACCAAACTTCATGTCTCCCTGCAAAGACATCCCTAAATATCAGATATTTTTCTCACTATTTTACTTTGCATACGCAAATATTATACTATTGTACAATATTATAATGCGTCAGAAATTATCAGAATATTCTATTATTATATCTAACGATATCTGTCGAACAATCACCGATTTTTGAATCCACATATAGAACGTCTTTTATAATATCGTTGAAAATGTAAAACTGAAGTCTTATTTTGTTTGTTTTGTTGCCTTGATAGAAAGATATCCTGTTTTTCATTAACGCTCACAACTCCGCCTACAACCACTGAGATACTCTCAGCAATAACGTTGATAAATCTGAGCGGTTGTGACGTTTGTTGTTTCATACACTCATGCCCTCTGTTGGTTCAGCGGTAAGTCCGAGGACAAACGCAGTGAAATTTGCGTTTCGATAAACATAGAAGGCAGACCAATATGGCCATTTATTGTAGCTTTCTGCTTACCAACAAAGAAAATCAAACATTTATTCATGTTTAATTGCAAAATAACACGTTTCTATAGCTTTGGATGCCTTTTCATAGACGTTACATATTTTGTTAGCGTGAAGCATTTTGCGTTCTTTTCTAAATATTTTTCAAATGTCGATACTTTTCGCACTTTTATGTTTTATGAATATCAATGGTTGATATAAAATAAACATAAAACCGTTTATCACTCTGAGTTCATAGCACTCGTCACACGACTCCTCCTCCTTTTATTATAATAATTTGCCTTTATATTATCATATAACGAAATATTAAAATTTTATTACAAGATGAATATATCACAAATGCCCAATGGAACGAATGTGGCTGTTCAGATGCAACCTCTGTTCCATTTGTGGAGTGATGCTAATGATGCACAAATTGTTTGTGTGACAATAGATTTCAGTAGTTTATTTTCTTTAATGGTTATTATTCTTGAGGACCTTGATTCACACACAAACACTTAAAGGTGACAAACAATATAAGTTTGTTCAGAATCGTTTCTGAAACCTTTTCAAAACTGAAGCCTATGCTTGCGTACAGCTTAAGTCTCTGTGTTGTCAACTTTTCAAACAAGTTAGATATATTACAATCGTTTACAAGAAACCTGTCGATCCATTGTAATAACATATACAATTATGTAAGATCTATATACATTTTGACTGAAATTTGACACTTGTTTAAGTTATCCTTGTACATTAGAATTACAAATTCTGCACTTTTATATAACTGGTAAATGAACATTAAACCAAATAATGCTATTTTATATTTTATGTCTTTAATACAAATGCGTTGTTTAAATAGAGTTCAACAAATATAAAATTCAGTCCAATTTCATAATAATAATTACTAGTGTTGTGTTCATAATGACTAATTTAACTATATCGGAGACCCGAAAGTACTTTAACGAGAACAGAGAAATCTATAAATCTATAAGAATGTTTAATAAAAGAAAAGTTTTCAGTATTATCAAGATTTAATTGTAATAAGAAAAGCATCTTACCTTTAGGCTTAGCCTTCGTTTTCTGTAATCAAAACCTATCTCCATTCACGCCACGCAGAAAATATTGTTATATTTATATATAACAGAGAAGCATTCATTCATATAGATGAGAAACGATATAGAAAAAAATGCCAAAGCCAATTGAACATCTCAGATAAAACATCTAAACTAACGAATAGATATTCTTCAAGTGTTATACCAGATATATCAGCATGCTTTAGAGTTTGTGCTCAGAAACATTTGGGCTATTTAAATAAAGTAACATAATTTTGCAGCTACAGAACTATTTTCTAATACCATCAACGGGCTTCAATGTTTATATTTCTTCGATAAAGAAGTAGTTATTTTTAAGAAAAACACCGACAACACACAGAACACCGAAGTAGGGAAATACTTTTAGCCGAAATAAGGTAATTATACGAAGTCTGATCAAAACGTTCTAACCCATTTCTCCAGACCTTATACCTGTATTGCGAAAAACGTGTTCAAAGACTGATGGTTGTTTGTTTGTTTTTGAATTTCGCGCAAAACTATACGAGGGCTATCTGCGCTAGCCGTCCCTAATTTTGCAGTGTAAGACCAACCGCCAACTCTTGGGCTACTCTTTTACCAACGAATAGTGGGATTGACCGTAACATTATAACGCCCCCACGGCTGAAAGGACAAGCATGTTTGGTGCAACGGGGATTCGAACCCGCGACCCTCGGATTACGAGTCGAACGCCTCAACCAACCTGGCCATTCCGGGTCAAAGACAGATGCATCTCTCACCCCTGTCGTTATAAAAATTGATAGAAAAGAGGGAGCAACGTGTTTGCATTAAGGTTTGTATGATAAATGGTAAAGGTGGAACAGAAATCCTCGAAATGTTAAGAACTGCCTTTGGTGATGACTGCTTAAGTAAGGCCGTCGTTTATCAGTGGATAAAACGCTTCTAAGATGGCCGGGAATCGGTAAAAGATGACCAGCATTCTGGGCGACCGTTGACATCGTTCACTGATGAAACAGTCGATAAGGAGAAAGAAAAAAATTCGAATTGATCAATGATTAATTATCTACGACATCAGTGATAAACTAGACATATCAGGTGATATTAACTGAAAAACTCTGCATGAGTCGAGTTGTCTGCAACATTTGTTCCAAGGGTGTTAACGGATGACCAAAAGTTTTACGATCGACAAGTGTTCGAGAATCTGAAAAGAAGGCTAGAAATTGATCCTAATTTCATCAACGTCATTATTACTAGTGATGAGACATGGGTATACGGTTATGACCCTGAAACGAAACTTCAGTCATCCTAGTGGAAGTCTCTATCATCACCACGTCCAAAAAAAAGCACGACAGTCTCTTTAAAATGTGAAGACAATGTTCATTGTGTTTTTTTGATGTTCGAGGTGTTGTTCATCATGAAATCGCCAGACAGTTAACTAGGCCTTTTATGAAGAGGTCTTAATTCGCTTGAGAGTTAGAAGAAACCACCGTGAGCTGTGGGAGAATGGTCACTAGTTTCATCACCATGACAACGTGCCTTCACACACTCCTGTGTCTGTTCAAGAATTGTTGGCAGAAAAAACATTCATGTGATACCACATATCCCGTATTCTGTGATACCACATACCCCGTATTCTCTCCATCTGGTCAATGTGTGTGTGTGTTTTTTTTTCTGTTCCTAAAAATCAAAATTAAGTCGAAAGGGAAGATTTGATGACATTTCAACCATTCATAATAATTTGAAAGCAGAACTTAGTCGCATAAGAAATGAAGACTTCCAGTATTGCTTCCAAAAATGGCAGGAACATTGGAACAAGTGCGTATCAACAAGGGTAGATTACTTTGAAGTGGATAAATTATAATACTGATGTGTGTACGGTATTCTCCGGAATAGAAGTAAAGTATTAGAACTTTTTGATCACATCTCGTATATATACATATACTTTATTATATGCATAAGTAATTTAAAAAAGTGTATTAGTTTTTATTCAAAC